>NC_041227.1:67293958-67328246 GCF_002837175.3 Physeter macrocephalus
AAAAAAAAAAAAAAAAAAAGATCTTCTACGAAATAACAGCTTATATTTACTGTTTGCTATATACTAGGCCCTGTGCTCGGTGCCTTACCTCATGTAATTCTCACAATAAACCTACAGGATACTACGTCCACTCCATTTTACAGATGAGGGACCTGAAGTTCAGAGAGGGTCAGTGGCTGCTCCACACTCCCCTGTATGTGGCAGAGCCTCAATTCACCTGGTGCCAGAGCAGCGCTGCCTGGCAACAGCTGTTCCTCACACAAGCAGGTAAGCTGAGCTCCATGCTGTAACTGCCCACCCACCTCTCCACCACCGTGAGGGCGTCGCTGAAGCGCACGGCGAACACGTCCCCGATGAAGTACTCGGCTAGGCGGCCCACAGCCTGTAGGAGGGAGCTCAGGTCTCGCAGGGAACAGTGCAGCCGCCGGCAGTCGTTCTCTGCTGTGATGTTCAACCTGTGTCCTGGAACATAACACTTCAGATGGTTTTTCAACAGGAAGAACATGCTTTAGTTACCGAAACAGATAACTGCTCATCCAGGCAAGGTACCTTCAGCAAAACCAGTTTTTGAAACATAGCAACCCACAGGCTGCTTGCTTCCCAGTACCAAGCAGGGAAACGGGGTAGGCTCCACCTACAGCCAGACCCACATGCACCCCAAGGCCAGAGGGAGAAACAGAGACAACAGATAGCCTGGGCCGTGTTCACATGGACCGATCTGATCCATGACTGGATTCTTCTTGAACCTGTGAGGAATGACACCGCCAATTTTACATACAAGGAAACACACCCACGGGGGCCCAGTAACTTGCCTAACATGGGTCGTATTTCCAGGGCAGAGCTAGACTCTTAAGCTAAGCCTATGCGACTCTGCGGGCTTTCTGCAAACGGCCCTGGTACAGAATGGAGTCTCCATGGGCTGACAGGGTTCAAAGAACCGGGTGCACTCAGCACTCCACCCCAGGTTCGCAGGTAGCACCGTATGGACCAAAGGCACAGGACTTGGGATTCAGAAGACACAGGTTCCCTGCCACGTGCAAGCTCTGTGCCTCAGAGAGCCCTCGAAGTCTCAGTTTCTTCATCTTTAAAATGGAAACAAGCACTACTATCTAATTCACTATAGTAAGGGCTGAATTAGAATGTGTAAAAACCCTATAAACTATAAAACATTATTCAGGGTTTGTAATTAATAATGAATAACAAAGAGCCAGTGATTTTCTAAGGCCTGAAACTTTCCTTCAACATTTCTTCAAGTTGAGCAAGAAGGAAACAAAGATGAAGGACAACAACATCCTCAATTCAGCCACCTCCTGGCCCTCTGGACCCCTCTCCCCACACAGGTCTACAAAATATATTAATTATTGCCAAGCCAGAGAAAGCGCTCTCCATCTGACCAAGTCCTCCTCCTGCATCCAGGAGGAGGGAGGGAGGGGCAGTAACAGTTAAGATCACTGCCACAGGGCACCTGCAATCCATCCACTCCCTAAATACTTTTCAAACCTTCTGCCACTGCCACTTCAGGATTTTACTCTGCTGGAGGCAGGAACCTCCCCCCATGGCGCTCCACGGCATCTTCCTAGAACCCAGATCTAAGCACAAAGCTCCCAGCAGACAAGGTGCCAAACCCTTCTGGGGCACCCTCTGGCCAAAAGGGAAAATCCCAACTTTCCCAGCTTCAGCTGAGGTCTCTGTGACTTCACCTCCTCCTCCGATCCCACTCTATCACCTGGACCCACTGATGACCCCCTAGTGCCTCGTCTCTGCACCTCTGCACAAGCTGGGGTCTCTGCCTGGATTCCCCACGTCACTCTCTGGCCACACACACCTCACGGCTGCAGGCTCACCTAAGTATCGCCTCTCCTGGAAAGCCTTCCCTCCCCACTCCCCCAACAGAGGCAACTCACTTCCCCTCCTACATCCCCCCAGGGCACTTTGTGCATGAAAGGAGATAAACTACTGATTTATAAGTCTGTCTCCTCACTGACTGTGAACTCCTTCGTGGTGAGGGGCTCTGCCGAGCAGCCAGCACGGCACCTGGTACAGAATGAGTGACCACAGATGTACGACTGAATTTGATACACAGAACAGAGAGCTAACTAGAGCAGGAGAGAGAGTCCTGGGGGCCTGAATTTTCTCATACTGCCCTTGGGAGCATTCACTTTACTATGTAAACGTGAATATGGATAAGCGACACCGGTGGAGAAGAAAAAGGAAGGATGACACCTAAGAGACTGGGGGTGAAGCAGCAAGTTCGATGCCTCAGCTCCTACACTGACTTCCAACTGCTGAGGATGGAAGAGAGCCTGTGACAGCCCCGAAGGAAGGACAGGAGCCTGGAAAAGGGGACACTGTGACCAGGGTGTTGTTACAGTGGGTCACACCCCAAGGAGCAGAAGAACAAAAGGAAGGGGCAACTCAAGGAGAGAGCCAGTGACAAAGCCGGCCCTGACCTGCCCGATCACCTGTCCACTTGCAACACCCCCCGTGGAGAGCAGAGCCTCGGTGCAGAAACACTGAGTGGGCTTCTCAGCCTCAGGCAGCCCTGCCAAGGCCGCTGGGTGGGCGTCTAAGGAGGGTGGGCCAGCTCCTCTAGTCAAAGCAGGAGGGTGAGCGTCCCACACCGCCAGCTAGAGGAGCCCACAGAACACACAGAACCAAGAAGTGGTTCTGGTCGTGCTTGGTCACATGAGAGGGAAAAATGCCTCTCTCCTCTCCTCTCCCAGTTAACAAAAGTGCCACAGTTACACACCTTCTGAATGTCAAGGATGTTCAGGGTTACTGCTATGTAACCGAAGCCCAGAGTAAATGAAAACCTGTTGTTCCACCTATATGCAACCAAGCCTTAGGGCTCTGTGGGAAATAAACCCTTAAGAAAAACATATCCTGGAACGGGATGTGGTGGTGGTACCGGCTTCAAAAGAGATGAGGCCAGCTCTTCTTTCAGAGAGCAACGTGGACAGGTTTCGAATCCGCATCAGTGGCCCCTCACTCTCCCTGCACGCACCCATCCTCATCTTCCACCCCATCTCCCACCAAGCTCTACCCTGACGAGTCGGTTTCAACTTATTCACTGTACTAAATACCAAGAACTAGGTACCCTTAGGTACAACCTAAGAACTAGGTTCTTAAATATTTTAAGCATGAAGGAAAACATTCTGTGTTTCTCTTTTAAAAACCAAACCAAAACACCACCCTAAATCATGTTTCCCTAGTAGATGGTCATGAGACAGTTTAAAAGTCATGGTGACAGGCCTGCCCCTCTTCCCCTTTGGCCCCTGCATCCACACATACATCTGAAGCATGGCCTTCCCCCAGCCTTGCCCCTCCAGCCTCTTCCTGGACACCTCAACTGAATACTAGAGAGCCCAATGCCTCTTGAGGGAGTCTTCCATCTTTGGACAGCTTGGTCAAAAACACAGGGGTCTCCCTATAATTGCTCCTTATTACCCCTGGTCCCGCCCTTTGAGGGGAGAAAAACAAGCCTAAGCCTGCTGACACATGACAGTCTTGGGGAGATATGGAGAGAGGGGTCACACTCTTGCCAGTCTCCTCCTGGCTGAAATACACCCCAGGGCCCCTTCCATTTTCTGTGTCACCCTCCCTCGAGAATCCTTGCCATCCTGATCACTCCCCTCTAAACCTACCCTAATTTGTCTGACAAAAAGCAGTACCTAGAATGAAAAACAGCTCGCAACTGCTATGTGTGTCTTAAACTATTAGTTTGAACCATATGAAATTGCTGATATTTGACCGTTTCTGACCTAACAAAACTGCAATTCCATATAATTCAACTTAATACGTATGTGCCATCCAAGGTTCATATTAATCAAAATGGCAGTTGGCTCTTCCCTGCTCCGTCTGCAAGGCAGACAAACATACAGGTAGTAAGTACCCTAAATCAGTCTCCAGCCCCTGCCCCCCAGCCTGGAAACCAAATACTACCACCACCACCACCAAAAAATCATGCAAGGTACCACACCTCAACCTGAGGCGGAGGCTAGAGTTCTCACTGTGAAAAGCTGTTCAGATCAACCCACATTTTCTTCTATTTGGCTAAGGCTTAGTTCCCTCCCTCCTCCAGTCAGCAGCATGGAACATCCGCCAAGTGGAGCCTGCAGGGGAGAACACTGCTAGGTACAGGTTTCAGAGACAGAAAATATCATGGCCACACTGAAGTCCTATCTAACAGAAAGCAAGTCACCCTGCAGCTGTCTAGATGTACCTAAGCCACATCCAAAGAACAGCTCACTGGCAAATCACTGCCCTGGAAAGAAACATCTTAATGTTAAATATAATTCGGTCTTTCTTTCTTTTTTTGGGGGCGGGGTCGGGAGGCTGGGAGATAAAGGTATAAAAATTAGCATTTAAGGTATTCCACTGAGAGAACAAACAAGTCATAAACGAACCTAAGCAGAACAAATAATTTAAGTCCAAAAATCTATATATTGTAGCTGGAGCAATCTCTTAGGCAGGGAAGTTTGCACAGCTAAACAGAAAAATTAACAGGGCTGCTTAGAGCAGAAATATTGCCCCAATGAGGGAAGATCTCAGTGAGGAGTGGCAGAAGCCAATCACCTACAAAATGGATACCTGAGGGCCACATAAGGACACAAATGCAGCACTAGGGGCACAACAGGGCTTTGCGGATTTCTCAAACCACAAAAGGTACAGACAAACAGCGAGGGCAAAGGATGACTCCCAGGGGTAAGGGAGGCACAGTGACTGATGTACCTACCACAGGGACAGCATGTTTTGCCTTGGACGTTACTGAGGAAGTGGAAGCAGGAGGATCAGCAGAGCAGAGTAAAGAGTAAGACTCCCATCTCACAGGCTCTGGAATTCAGGCCGCGAGAAGGTCAGTGCAAATGAAAGGAATGGGCCATAACCCATCAGGGGAAAGAGAACGTAGTTTCTGGTAAGAGGCAGTAAGGCTGACTAATATAGCATGGAGGTTATATGAAGGGTAAATGACCATGGGAACCAAGGAACAAAATGTACTCAGAGTTTCCATTTTTTAATAGCCTTTGCATTGGAAACTTGGCTTTTGCTTTGTCATGGATAAGAGAGCTCATTTTAAAACAGGAAATAAGGATTTCTCTGGCCTGAGAGGTTCTGCCACTGGAGTATACGCACCAATGATCAGTGTTAGGGATGAGGTTTAGAAATGACCTGGAAGAGCCAAGTGCACTGTGAAATTGCCAGTAAATGGGCGGCAATGAGAGCAGGCATACGATATTTCATTTAGGGAAAAATCGTTCAGATTATCCTTCTCAGATAAGAAGCTCTAAGTTATCAATTATGTCTCAGAAAAAGGACTTAAGAATCACTGCAGATTTTCACCTGAAGACCGACTCAATGTAATGTAAAAAAAAGTCAGCTACTAACACTGACTTTAGAGGTCAATTTTGGGGGAAAGGAATACACGCTCACCTTTTTTTTTTTTTTTTTTTTTTTAAGATCAAGAATGTCTTTAGGGTCCTTAATATATTCTAATTTGAATAGTGGCCCTGAGGGAGAGATCACCACAGTACGATTTTTCCCAAGAATGGATTCTGGAAACATCTGTAGCATTCGTACACAGTCAAATGTCCATTAATGCTGACAGCATTTTACAGGCGCATTTGCTTTGAAAAGTGGTCTTTTTAAAGTTCTGCATAAGCTGTTCTTACCCTATCTACACAATCAGGGCCTAAAGCTGGGGCATGCCAAGTCCCATCAACCTCCTGGGGCCCAGTGGATTATTTAGAAGCTAATATAGTCATGGAAACAAGCCGTCACAGGCCACCAAGAAGGGCAGCCTCAGAAAGAGCCTCTCGGGGAGGCTCTGCCACAAATAACAAGCTCATCCAGGCAATGGGCTACACCCTGGACAGCTCTGTGCCAGGCTGAAACAAGAGTTACACAAGAGAGGGGAGCCCGGCCAGGGCCAGGCATAACTCCTGTAAGGAAAACTGTGAGGAAGAGCAGTGTGAAATGACGTGTGTGTGTGTGAGAGAGAGAGAGAGAGAGAGAGAGAGAGAGAGAGAGAGAGAGAGAGAGAGAAATGACGAGAGAAGAGTGTGTGTGTGTGTGAAATGACGGAATGACGGGTGTGTGTGTGTGTGTGTGTGTGTGTGTGTGTGTGTGTGTGTGTTTTCAGCTGGCAGAATGAATGTCAGATTTTGGTTAATTCAACTTTTTATCATTCCCTATTACACCATCTTGGTACTAGCACCAACAAGCCACGTGACCTTGGGTAAACTAACATCTCTGAACATTAATTTCCTCTTCTGTAAAACAGGAGAACTATTATTAGTACTCACACCTCACAGGCCAGTTGAGAGAATTAAATAACATAAGCAAATAACATGGTGCCTGGCATGCAATGTGTGTTCTACAAATAGAAGCTATTATTTTATCATTATTATTAACAAAATAACCCAAAAATGCTAACCCTAAACCCCAAGCTGGTGAAACCTGCCAACAGCAGGCCAAAATCTTTCCAACTGGCTACAGTCAGGGCTGTTGACACAGGAGAGCTAACAACCCCCCAGGGTGAGCTCTACCAGTCCACCTGCTGCAGAGTTGCTCCCATGTCCTCCTGATTCTAAAAGCCAGAGAAGAAAGAACCCGTCGCAGGAAAGTCCAAGGCCATTTTTTTCTAGCGTACTAGCTGGCTTAAAGGACACAGAGAAATATTCTAATCACTGGGGTTTTTCAAAAGTCCTACCTTTTTGCTCCAAACCAGCTTCCTTTCTCTCACTGAGACACCTCTTTGGACTATGCGGTCACAGCCTCACCTCTTACCTCCCCCAAAGCTCCTTTTTAATCATGATTTTTTTTTAATTTTCCCTGTTTAGAAATGGAGAGAGAGGGAGCGGTAGGGAGGGGGCAGTGGAGAAAGCATGTTCTGACAACAGAGAAGGCAGTAATTAAATATCAGTCCAATTTTTTCTGAACATTAAATTAGAAAATAAAAGCCAGTTTACCTGACGGTGAAGTAACTATAAACTGCTGTAACCCCAGATAAACTTCTAAATTGTCCTGAAGAACTGGAAACTGAAAACAAAGAAACAAAGATTTAAAAACTAAAAAACAAAAAAACCCCACCATAAATGCGAATTGTAACAGCATTTCAACAATGAAAGAAGTACCTATGGTGGGGAGGAACAGGATAAAAAACTTTTCTCTGGGAAGCTTTATATGCAGCCAAAAAGAGGTGGCACCCTTCAGCACCTCCCACCCCCGACAATTTCTACAACTGAAACCACCAGTTAATATTTGGAATAAGAAAGAAAATAACACATCAGTTTGATACTTTTTCTAAACAAAGCACTGGATGCTGGGTATGATTATTATGACTATTATGTTCTTAAAAGAGGACATCAAGCCCCCAAATGATCTACACCTTCTAGAGCTCTGAGACAGGGCCCACCTCCCTTCAAGTCCAAGGAAAACCCTGCCTTTGAAAGAAATATCAGATATGCCTTATTAAAGTGCATGGCAGAGTGAAAAGACAGCCAAATTATTTGGAGTCAGTTTGCCTTACTCGTTTAGCAGACAGGACCTTCATAACCAGAGCTCTACCTTTTCTTTCTAAAGCTGCTAACTCACCATTAAGATAAAATTAAGACGTTAATACGACAGGTCCCAAAGAAAGGCAGATGGCAAAATAAAATGGCCCTCTCCATAAGAGAATACAAGATATAGCTGGGCTGTGCAATGCAAAGCTGACCCCAATAAATTATCTTGCCTCTAGAGGAGAGATGGACTTAATGAAATCTCCTCAAATAACAAACACCACTTAGTAAATGAAATCAGTCCTTATGACTAAGGATTCTAGCACATAAACACAGGCAGAGAGTACCCAGCAAATAATTTGTCAAGAGTGAGCTTTACAAAGGCTAACTTTTCAACGATGTAATTTTTATAAATATATCTTACACTTGGCTTAGCCACTTCTGAGCTACTGATGAAAGAATTAGTAAAATTCATATTACACCCAAGAGTTTAGGAAAGAAAAACAGAGCTTCCAAAAGTTGATTTTAAAATATCTGAGGGAAATGTTACCATTTTTAAATTTGAGGGTCGGTTATGGTAATTATTATTCTGTTTAAAATATATACTTTATAATACTGGTGAGCAAAAAAGCCTTACTACTCGTGCTATATGCAGGGAAATAATTAGGCTCTTCGTTCCCCTCCAAGTGGTGAGTTACCAGTGTTGAGAAGGCGTGTGTGGGAAGGAGCTCCATCACTTTGGCCACTACCTCCAAGCTCTGGCGTAAGTACCGCTGCCACTCTGTCTGCTGCTGTGGGGCAAACACAGAAGGATCAGCTCTCCCAGACAGGCAGAGTCTCGTCATTTTCCCTGCCAACTTGTCCTCAACCTCAAGTCCACTCTCAGACATAAATATGTGAAGAAATAGCAAATGATGGAACCAGGTTATTTGGTACTTTAAAAAGGATAAGCTAAAAAAATTTTTTTAATCCAATGAATTAATTTCACAAAAAGCTATTTCTTCAAAAAGCAAATGATCCACAAAGAATGACCTACTTTTCTCCCTATTGTCATAGGAATAAGATATTTTTAAAAAGCCACCTGTGAAATGCTCAAGTCTCCTTTACTTCATCCCAGCTATAGGAATTGGTTCCTTACCTCCTGAGACAGCTCGTTACTAAGCACGTATAAGTATAACCAACCACACCAGTGCCAGGCAAAGTATGGGCCTCAGACAGGCAGCATCAGCATCTCCTGGTGGTTTGTCAGAAATGCAAACTCTGTGCCCCCACCCCAGACCTCCTGAATCAAAGTCTATTTAACAAGCTGTCCCAGTGATTCTTATCCAGGCTAAAATATGAGATGCACTGGCCTATATCAAACAGGTAACGGGAAGTGAAGCTAAAATTTACCAGGCCTTTACTATCCACCAGGCATGTGGTCAGTACATCCACGTGTGCTACCCTCACATGTAACTGTCAACACAGGTCAGTTCAGATATATCCTTCCCCTTTTGGGAGATGAGGAAATTAAAGCTCAGAGAAATTCAGTGACCAGACCTCTACCTCCTTCCCACCCAGGGTTGCAGAGATTCAAATCCAGGCCACCTGATTCCAAGTACAAGGCTATTTTGAACCCAGATATGGCTTCCCTCAAGGTCTTGACCACACCACAGTGGCTGTTATTTTGAGAGTCAAACCAGTGACCTGAAATTTTTTAAATGCATGGTGCTTAAGAAAAAGGAACACCGGAGTTGTGTCCTTAAAGACATTTCGTTGGGCACGTTGGGCACACCAGCATCATTAAATTCAAGATTGATTTTAAGAGATATCAGTTTACAATATATATATAGTCAAAAGAGATATCCTTTCATTCTAGCCTTATCATTTAAGTATCTCTTTAACTATTTCCACCAGCATCCAGCTAGCTTTTATTTGTTGCCCAGGGTGTGGGTGCAAAGCAGGGGAAACAGGAGGTAGATGCAGAGTTCTTACTAAACCACTTTTCACTGTACATATGGTTCCTCTACTTACCTCTCTAGTCCATAAAGGTAAATGCCTGTAAAACTTTTTTTTTTTTTTTTTTTACAATTAATGAACCCAAAGAGACCAGTCAGATACAAATTTCAAATGCATAACTCAAACCATAAGACCACTCTGGCTTAAAAATAATCTCCACAGCAAAGGGCCACGGGTTCCAAGGCTCCATTTCAATTCATACCACGGCATGACAATGATTAATGTCAATCAGGATGTGCTGCTTACATCGTCATCCAGTGTCTCGTCATCCAACTCCTCCAACTGGGCCTGGTTGTATCTGAACTGGATTCGATTCAACACCTCCGTGAGCAAGAGGACTAGGGCGTCTTCGTACCTATGTGGCAGGGAGAAATTCAACGTCACATGAAAGGAGGCTTTTAGCCTAGGATTTCAAAAAGGCCTCTTGTACTGTGAAGGGAATGGTGTCTGTGTTGGATCACCATACACAACAAGAATCTAAACTAAACTTAGTTTATGGTTTTGCAAGTGCTACGTGAGAGTGGAACAGTAGCAGGGGTGTTTATTTGTTTAGCTATGTTCCAGGCATAGACATACTTCTTGATGGATTGAACCTTTTGTCATTATATAATGTCCTTCTCTGCCTCAGGTAGCAATTTTTGTCTTAAAGTCTGTTTTGTCTGATATTAGTATAGCTATCCTTGCTCTCTTTTGGTTACTGTTTGCATGGAATATCTTTTTCTATCTTTTTACTTTAAACCTATTCGTGTCTAAAATTCAAGTGAGTGTCTTGAACAACATGTAGTTGGATCATGTTTTTTAATCCATTTTGCCAATCTTTGCTTTTTAACTGGAGAAGTTAATCCTTTACATTTAATGTAATTACCGATAAGGAAGGACTTACTTCTGCCATTCTGCCATTTGTTTTCTCTATGTTATATCTTTTCTCCCTCAATTCCTCCCACTACTGCCTCCTTTTGTGTTAAATAGATATTTTCTAGTGTGCTATTTTAATTCCCTTGCCATTTCTTTTACCATATATTTTTAAAGTTTTTTTTCTCAGTGGTTGCCCTGAGAATTGTAAGTACTATATATAAATATCTATTAATTCAATGATTCAGTCCTTTTAACAACTGTGACAGGTAGGTGGTATTATTGGTACTTTTCTGATGAGGAAACTACAGTTAACAGAAGCTAAATAAACTGCCCAAGGTCACAAAGCTAGCTGGTTTGAACCCAGAGCTCCCTAACTCAACATGTCATGTTCTTCTCTCTACACATAAACCACCAACAGGCTTGGAGCCTGCTCCACCCACTCCAGAAAACTTCAACTCTAGTCAATTTGTAAGAACACTTAAAACCTAAAAGGAGAGATGGACAAAGCCTAGGGGAACAATGACCCTTTGATCTATGTCTAAGAATAATTTCTTAAAGAAACATGTGGAGCCCTAGGCTTAGATATTTCCCACATGTGATAAGAACCTAACTCAGAAGACACCATAGTTCTATGTGACAGTTGCTACCACAAGGGCCAACAAACCACAAATTTTCAAGAACAAATCAAGTAGCCTGAATGTTTGCCTGTCCTGAAATGTTTCTACGAGAAGTTCAGAGCTTGTCTTACTCACAAGGCAAACCAGCCACGCTGGTTATTCAGCTCTCAGTGCCAGTCCACTCTCCACGTTTTGTGATGCTGGGACTCGGACTACACAAAGCACATTTCTCCTCTGCCTGTTAGGCTCTGTCAACAGGGGCAATGGAGGAAAACTGGAAGGCAGAAGGAGGGGCAAAGGGACCCCATTCTTCCTGTGGGCTTGCTGTCCTGGCCAGTGTCACCCCAACAATGGTCACCTGGCAGTAATAACTGGTTCCAGCTTCCACATTCCCCAAACCAGCCCCATCACAAACTCTCAGAGGTGCTAGCAACAGCCAGGTTACATCTTCTCCTCAAAGGATTAAGTCCCAGCTCCCTGGGGCCTCTCCTCTGAGCTCCTGTGGCAGTTGGGTGATACCCTCTCCTCAGAGATCTGAGCTCTAGCTACACAGGGGCCGTCCCAATGATATTTGACATTTTACTGACCCCAACACCCCTTTCCTTTGTACCACTAGCCCTAGTGGTGGAGCTGCTTCCCACAGTTATCATCTGTGCTGTCTCAGTGGTCAAGGACATATGGAAAGAAGTCATTTGGTGGGACCTCTGGGAAAGCTTCTTTTGTCTAACCTCTCCCTCTTATTCCTGCTGCCTGAATCATAGGTGTGATGTCTATAGATTCAGCTTCCATCTTTGACCATAAGGTGACTGTAGAGATGGAAGCCATGCCTAAGGCTGGTAGAACAACAGGTAAAGGGATCCAAATATTAATTGACAGGGACTTCCCTGGCAGTCCAGTGGTTAAGACTCCACGCTCCCAACGCAGGGGGCACGGATTCAATCCCTGGTTGGGGAACTAAGATCCCGCATGCCGCATGGTGCGGCCTAAAAAAAACAAAAACAAACAAACAACAAAATATTAACGGACACACCAAAAAAAAGGAGACACTGAACATTTGTCAAGGGAAAGAAAATCAACAGATTGTCACAGATGACACAGATGTTGAATTATCGAAGATTTTTAAAGCAGCTATTATAACCATCCTCCATGAGGTTCTTTCAGCTGGAGGTGTTTTGGACTGAACTATGTCCACTCAAAATTCATATGTTGAGGGACTTCCCTGGTGGCTCAGCGGTTAAGAATCCGCCTGCCAATGCAGAGGACATGGGTTCAGTTGCTGGTCCAGAAAGATCCCACATGCGGTGGAGCAACTAAAAGTCCATGCATCACAACTACTGAGCCTGTGTGCTGCAACTACTGAAGCTTGCGCACCTAGAGCCCGTGCTCCACAACAAGAGAAGCCACCGCAATGAGAAGCCCGCGCACTGCAAAGAAGAGTAGCCCCCACTCGTCGCAACTAGAGAAAGCCTACGCGCAGCAACGAAGACCCAATGCCGCGAAGACCCAATGAAGACCCAATTTATTTAAATAAATAAATAAGTAAATAAATAAATTCATACGATGAAGCCCTAACTCTCAGTGTGACTGTATTGGAGACAAGGCCTATAAAAATTAATAAAAGTTAAGTGAGATCATAAGTGTGGGGTGGGCCTTAATCCACTTATATGAAGAGGAGGAGACATGAGGAAGTAGGAGCGAGAGTGCTCACTCTTTCCACTCCCCGTTCATGCACAGAAGAGAGGCCATGTGAGGTCACAGAGGGAAGGCAGTGTCCACAAGTCAGGGAGAGCCCTCACCAGAAACCAAATCTGCCAGCAGCCTGATCCATGACTTCCAGTCTCCAGAAGTATGAGAAAATTAATTTCTGTTGTTTAAGCCACCCAGCCAGTGGTATTTTGTTATGGCAGCCCGAGCTGATTAAAATAGAAGGTAAAGGAAAATGAAAAAGAAACCTGGAACTTCAAGAATGAAGAGAAAGCAAGAGAACTGACAAATCTCTTGGTAAATACAACAGACTGTTTCTCTATTGTTTCTCTTAAGATCTTTAAAATATGAATGTTGGATGAAAGCAAAAACAGAACACTGTCTGACGGAGTTTTCAATGTACACAGATGTAAAATATATGGCAACCTCAATACAAAGAAGGGAGGGCAAAAAGATCTATATGGTGGCGAGGTTCCCATATCACACTTGAAGTGGTAGTATGTTAACTTGAAAAGTTAAATATATATGTATTTTAATATACAGAGCAACCACTTAAAAAACTCACATAAAGAGATATAGTCAAAACACTCAATAGATACATTGAAAAGGAAAGCTAAACTTGTGTGAAACAACAGAGCCGCAAAATAAATGAAGCAAAAACTGATAGAACTGAAAGGACATGTAGACAAATCCACAATTATACCTGGGAGAATTCACCTCTCTCTCAGTAACTGATAGAACAAACTGGATAAAGACAACATGTAGAACAACATCAACCAACCTGACCTAACTGACATATCTAGAACACTCCACCCAACAACAGCAGAATGCACACTCTTTTTAAGTGCACAATGAACAATCACCAAGAAGACTAGGTCATAAAACAAACCTTAACAAATTGAAAAGAACTGAAATCACCCAAAATGTGTTTGCAGATCATAATCAACTAGAAAACAATAATGAGAAGACATATGGAAAATTCCAAAATATTTGGAAATTAAACAACAAAGAGGAACTCAAGAGAAATTACAAAATATTTTAAATTGAATGGAAAGGAAAATAAAACATATTAAAATTTGATAAAGCTAAAGCAGTGCTCAGAGAGAAACTTATAGCATTACATGGTTAAATATACAATGCAAATAAACCTATAGATCTCGGTGGCTCAAGCCACCAATGTGATTCCAAAAGCACCTCAACTTCTTCTGAGAGTTAAATTATACACGTTAAGGTGACTACATAGTAAGTGTCTGTAAACATATGATGAATGAAAGAACAAGAGAACAAACAAACGAATAAACACGCAGGCAATAAATAAACAAAACTACAAGTCAGATAACTATGAAGCACTGAGCATAGTCCTGGATAGCTTTTTCCACTCAATGAAATAACTAAGATTCCATTCCCTTGCTCTCTGGGGCAGTCAACAGCATGAATTTCTCGTAGCAAGAGCTAGAAAGCTACTGAAGCCCTGGTACGACCCTAGTTAATACCTTTTATTAACTGTATCAAAATGCCATGTGTCACAATGGCACTTCCTCTCTATTCAACAGAAAAACCCACTCAGAAAAAAAGGGCAGCAATTTTTCTCACGCTTACCCACATTTGTTTATAGTCCAACTGAATGTCACCCAGAATCCCTGGCAGGTCTATGGCCAGCACTTGCCAGTACTTTCATGACAAAGGGGTTCACAGGACATGACTCAATAACTTCAGGTTGCTTAACTCACTTCAGGTTTCCTCATCTTCCTGTAAAAATAAGTTTCTACACAGATGTCTCCCTTCACATTGACAAGCATATAGAGAAGGGAGTGAGAGAGAGAGAAAAGGGACGAGAACCAATACTTATTTACTGAACACCTACTGTCAGCCAAGGTACTTTACACACACTGGTTCTCTTAATTTGCTCAACAACTTGTAAAGTAGGAACAACCATTCCCAAAGTACAAAGAGGAGAAAAGGAGACTGAAATTTAGGTCTTCCCACACCACAGATTCAAAATGGCAAACCTGGACAGTAAACCCCATAGCAATTTTGTTCAGCTGGGTATGTTACAGAACATTTATTCTGCTAACACTGGGACTCAAGTTCTCTAAGTCCCCACCAGTTCTGATCAAGAAACTCTTGAGCATCCTCACTGAACAAGGAACATGCAGAGCTCCAATTTCCAAGCTCCTAGGACCAAAAATAAATCCATGTACATTTGTGCTTCTAAATTCGTAGCCTACAATGCCTATCACTTTGTTGTGATGAATGATGCAAAACCTTTAAACCACAAGGGACAGGAACTGAATGCTGTCTCTGTGACTTAACCACACCTACGTTTTGCATTTAAGATACTAAGAAAACATTCTTGACTACCTCCTGCAAGATCAGTTGCTTCTGAAATTCTGGCTCAAGCCACAAAAGCCCCCCAACTTCTTTCAGATCCATTTTCTCAGTTGAAAAACATTTGATTGCATTTACATGCTCTTCATTAAAATGAATGTGGTAATTATCTGTAGCCAGTACTCTTTATCAGCTGCTTCTGCAAAATAGTGTGTCTCTAATATATTGGGATCTCTAATATAACCTAGAGCAGTGGTTTAACTTTCATTTAAAATTTTTTCAGGGCTTCCCTGGTGGCGCAGTGGTTAAGAATCTGCCTGCCAATGCAGGGGACACAGGTTGGAGCCCTGGGCCAGGAAGATCCCACATGCTACGAAGCAACTGAGCCCGTGCACCACAATTACTGAGCCTGCACTCTAGAACCCGCGAGCCGCAACTACTGAAGCCCACGTGCCTAGAGCCCATGTTCTGCAACAAAGAGAAGCCACCGCAATGAGAAGCCCGCACACCGCAACAAAGAGGAGCCCCAGCTCGCCGCAACTAGAGAAAGCCCACACACAGCAATGAAGACCCAACGCAGCCAAAAATAAATAAATAAATTTATTTTGAAAATAAATAAATAAATTTTAATAAATAAATAAAATTTAAGAATAAATAAAAATTTTTCATTGCACACTTGTGTAAATATACAGCATAAGAGGTGAAAGGGAAAACATGTTAAGTTAAAGTTCAACTATTTTCTTTGCACACCTCAGCAGACTACACCCTTCTTTGTAGTCTACTACCTTAGACCACTAGAGGGTGTCTGACTGACAAGCAGTTCCCCAGATGATGGTTACCATTTAACAGCATAAACCACAGACAAGCTTGGAAGGTTTGGGGTTTTTTTGTTTTTTAAAGGCATAAAAGTGTTGTACACGTATGTTTAAAAAAAAAAGTCATGAACAATTAGAAACCCTTATTTACGATAATAATCAAATGATCAATAAGAAAAATCCCTAGTGCTTTTTTTTTAAATTGGAGTACAGTTGCTTTACAATATTGTGTTAGTTTATACTGTTCGGCAAAGTGAATCAGCTGTACATATGTATACATATACATGAATGTATATACATATACATATATCCCCTCTTTTAAGGATTTCCTTCTCATTTAGGTCACCACAAAGCACTGAGTAGAGTTCCCTGTGCTACACAGTAGGTTCTCATTAGTTATCTACTTTATACACAGTATCAATAGTGTATATATGTCAATCCCAATTTCCCAAATCATCCCACCCCTGGTGTTTAAAGCAGTCAGCAAGAACCACTGACAACTGTGACAACAGATGACAGATGCCTAGGCAGGCAAGACAACATCTGCAAGTGGGCTGAAGGCCTTTGCTATCCAGGGACCCTGTCATTTAACTGCACAGTCACCACCTCAGTCAAATGACGGCAACATCTTCTATTACTTATTATTACTGTGTAGTCATTACTGTGTCCATTTATTGAGTGCCTAATATATGATCTATAGTGTGCCAGGTATTTTATATACAATTTCCTTGAATCCTAGCCATTCTGCAAAAGAGGTATCAGTATTAGTATGCTCATTTTGCAAGAGGAAATGTGATTACCATGTAACTTGACCAAAAGTAACACTGCTGCCATGAAGCAGAAAAGAAATTTAAACTGCACCACTGCTCCTTCTATTGGTGCAACAGTCTGCACAAGTATATATTTTCTCAATGGAACCATATTCTCCACACCTAAAGCACATTTGTACTGTGCTTTAAAAAGCATTTTCATATTAATCATGTCCTCAGTTTATTCTTCCAACAAGCCTGAGAGATGTGAAAGAATATCTACCACTTAAATATAGCAAAATCAGGCACAGTCCCAGAACCAAAGAATGTAACTGCTCAGCATACAAGAAAGAGAATTTGGCGGAAGTGCCTTTTCTTTGAACAATCTCAATCAACAACACAATTACTCACAGTTGGCAAATTCACCAAAAACAGGATCCACTGTTGTGTAAGAAGGTTTCTAACACACAAATAAACTACCCATAACCACATGTGACCTGACAGCATAACAAGCTGGAAGCTATTTTGCAATCACAAAAATAGTTTTGGGAATGAAAAGTGCAAATGCTAAACTTGGAATGCAAATACTGTTTCGAATTTTAAAAACGCATAAAACTTCAGCAATGGAAAGGGTTTTAGAGGTTCAGTCCAACTCTCCCCAGTTGGGGGGTCTCCTCACCACCTCCATTTGGCACATTTCTGGGGGAGGGGCGTTCACTATCTCCACCATCAACCACTAATACTATTTACTGAGCATTTGTAATGTGCTGAGCGTTCTAGATATATTAGCTTCAAATAATTAGATATATAACGACCACAGTGTACAGGAACCATACTTTCTGCCTGCAAACAAGAAAAAATGGGCTTGAGAAACGTGGGGAAGAAAACACTTCCCCATTTTCTGTTTTTTAAAATAAAATTAGAAGTACAAAAACGATTATCTCTGGATTGCACGATTATAGATAACTTTTCTTTATATTCTTCTATCTTTGCTAGTTTTTAAAATAAATATTTTTTTCCTGACAAGTATTTATTACTTTATTTGGGAAATTTTCAAGCACATACAAAAGGAGTGAGGCTATAATGAACCCCAAGTTCCTATCAACTAAGTTCAACACCAATTGTCAACACATGGCCAACCCACTTCCCCCTCTATCCCCAGGGAATTATTTTAAAGCAAATCCCAGATACCATATCATTTTATCCAATAAATACTTCAGCTTGTATCTCTAAAATAAGGGCCATGGGGGAGGATGGGGACCACAAAAGCATTATCATACCTAAAAAATTAACAATACATATTACTTTTTTAATCAGAAAAATGTGTTTTTAAAAAATGAGATATTTAAGGGAAAGAAAGAAGAAAATGCTCAATGGCTTTACTACCTAAACAGCTTACATGACTCAGTTTCACTAAAGAGGTCTGACTGCATGGTTGCCTCTTTAGGCCACAAGAAAAACTGACAAAAATGTTTATTTCTAGTTATAAATGTTTCTGCGGTTTACCTGTTGAGAACTGCTTCCTTGTCTCCCAGACGGCTTTTAATTTTACTTGTCAGATAGTCCAAAAACAGCGTCCAGATATCCAAACAAGAGAAGTAACCTTCATGAGTAGGCTACGGTACAAAAGAAATCCAGACAATGAAATTACTTAATGCAACTACTCCTTAGAAACACACCCACCAGTGTTTACATCCACCAGAATGCTACAACCATAAGCCTAGGTTCCCTAGGCTTCTTGGTAACCACAATTGGTGTCTTTTATTCGGTCTTCACGATTGGGCCCTGTTGACCTAACAAGACAAGGGTACCATGGAACACATCATTAAGGAGATACTATACTATGCAGGGCAAACCAATTTACAAAATAAGCCGAGCAAAGACCTGTTTTAAAATCTGAGACTGTGATGCGGACAGCTCTTACAGATCATCCAATTCAAATCTGTTTTAGAGAAAAAGAAACTGAGATCCAGAGATATGTTCAAGGTCAGGGGTAGGAACCGGTCCCTTTACCCCCAGCCAATGCTCTTTCCACTACATACTATTACAAAACCAAAACTAAGTTTCAGTGGCTCCAAAGTGACAAGTTTACACATTTGAACATTAGGAAAGTAACATCTGCAGTCTTCCTACATAACAGATTGAAAATGAGCTCGTAAAGACTGACCTACAGGCTTTAGTTCATCTGCAAAGTAGAGTGTCAAACAGGCTAATAGCAACCTCTTACTAGGTGTCGATAAGGACAAAGTAAGGAGAAAAGAGCAAGTCTTTGTAGGGTCCTAGTGCCTGGACCACTGCACTGATCAACTTTCTCAAGAGCCTTGAGATTCTATTTCATGCAAAATCCAAGCACTATATTCTCCAACATCTAGTCCTTCTCACACATACTCAGTTTCATCTGTGGCCCCCCAATCCCTTATATATCCACTCAAATTCTTGCTACCTACAAGAACTCTTTGGCTTTACTTGTGATTACTTCATCAACCCACATATTTGATGGCAGGATTTGATATGGAAAGAAATAATACCATCAACTTCTTTTTTTTTTTTTTTTTTTTTTTTTTTTAGTGGTACGCGGGCCTCTCACTGTTGTGGCCTCTCCCGTTGCGGAGCACAGGCTCCGGACGCACAGGCCCAGCGGCCATGGCTCACGGGCCCAGACGCTCCGCGGCATGTGGGATCTTCCCGGACCGGGGCACGAACCCATGTCCCCTGCATCAGCAGGCGGACTCTCAACCATTGCACCACCAGGGAAGCCCCATCATCTTCCTGAGTCAGTTTCCTTCCATCTCTGAGCCAAAGAAATCCAGAAGTTTACATGTATGGAATCTGTCCAAGAGATAACTACCAATGACGGTGGTGGTGTACCCAGGCTGAGTCTGAGACAGAAAAACTGTAAACTTAAAAAATGTGGCAGACCCCACTCACAAGCCACAGGGCAGCTCTGGAACTGGACTGCTGCAGCTCAATCAGGACCATGGGCAGGGCCATCCTCAGAACACGAAATGAACCAGAAGAATAAGCAGAAAAAACAATAAGCTGCGTGGAAATAATATGGGTAGCTTGTGGACAGGCACTTGACTTGCAGCCAGGAGATGTAGTCTTGTCCTGGCTTTGGCTTGCTGTGCTTCCAGTAAGGAGGTCACCCAGCTGCCCTTCCTTGCTTTGAAAATAAATACCTACCAGATCCCTCACCAAAAAATATAACTGATCAGATGCATGTGGAGGTGATTTTGAGAAAAGCCACCATATAAATCCAAGTGTTATGGCTATGTCAAAGTAGTTTACAATTATACACGTCTTTCTCATGCGTTTGAATTGAGGATTTACTGTGTGGCTCAAGGCTGGAAAAAAAGTTGGGCAAATACACCCTCTGTAGGACCTGAAACACTACCATTCACATCCATCTCTACAGGCCCCACTGTGAGGCCTTATGCACTGCCCACAGTCTAGCCTTTGACAATTGCTCTGGGCACAGATTGCTAAGGTCATAAAGGCAATAGGCTGACTGCACTTTTGGAGTCATACCAACTTTGCAGAGCCCTCATGGACCCATTTTAAAAATGTACCCATACTCAGATTTTTTACTTTTCAGATTCCAGGGCTGGTTAGTCACTAAAGATCCTGGCAAGTTCCGTTAAGAAACTAATGACACTACTCTTCTCTCCAAGTGGTTTGTTTTGATTTGCATAGGTCTATTTGATCTTCACAACAGTCCTGGAAAGCAGAGAGATGTTTTTCTTCTTCCCACTTTACAGATAAAGAAACCAGAAGTCAAGTCATCTGCCCAAGGTGACAAGATAAGGAACAAAAACAGAACTAGACTGTGGATCGTAAGACTCCCCCGGTCCAGACCCTTCCCCCTATGCCATACTATCTCAGGCATGTTTTAAGAAGAAGGGGCAAAATGGAAACTGCAAGACCAAGAAGGAACTGGTAATGATACAGCAAGAGAAGGAGCAGGAAGACAGAAACCATATGTTTATACAGACACCTCAGGGGCTCAGCAATGGTGGAGGCAAACACCTGGTGAGCACTAGTGGCTGGAGGGACTGTGGCAGGACACTTAGGTGAAAGAAAAAATGCAGGAAAATAAACAGAAGAGAGGAAATGGTTACAGGAAGATACTACCACCATCTTTGTCTTATTACTATTCTTTAAAAATATGTTGACCAGGGACTTCCCTGGTGGTACAGTGGTTAAGAATCCGCCTACCAATGCAGGGGACACGGGTTCGAGCCCTGGTCCAGGAAGATCCCACATACCGCGGAGCAACTAAGCCCATGCGCCACCACTACCAAGCCTGTGCTCTAGAGCCCGTGAGCCACAACTACTGAAGCCCGCGCACCACAACTACTGAAGCCCGCGTGCCTGGAGCCCATGGGCCTCAACAAGAGAAGCCACTGCAATGAGAAGCCTGCGCACCGCAATGAAGAGTAGCCCCTATTCACCGCAACTAGAGAAAGCCCGCGCGCAGCAACAGGGACCCAACAGACCCAAAGATAGATAGACAGATAGATAGATAGATAGATAAATAAAATGTTGACCAGGACTAATATTTCCATGAATTGTAGGAACAAAAGGCAAAGTACATTGAGAATAACCCTCTAAACAAGAGAAAAGACACATTTTCCCACTTTACAGAGAACTAAGCTACGATAAAGGAAGAGCATGCTGTTAATGAACAGATGAGAACTTAAAGCTCTCTCTTGAGAGCAATTTAATTTCTTATTCTTAAATCTTATTCTAAAGAAATCTTTAATTACCAGCTCCTGGGCCTAGAGTGTGCCCTGCCAGCTTTCTCCCTCCCTGCCTCTCCAGCAAAGGGCAGCTTCCCCCGGAGCCCCTTCCAGGTTCCTGCCCCTCTGGCCAGTGCTCAGAGTCAGCTTCTGCCTGCACCTCGAGGCCACCAGGCCACACAGCCCAGAGTCTGCACCCAGAAATGCAAGTCCTCGCACAGGAGGCCAGCAGAACACAGGGAGCTCAGCTGACAGTGACCCGCTGGGGAGGGAGAAGACAGAAGCTTGCTCTTTGCCTCATGACCAATCTATCTCTTCTCCCAGTATGTAATTAAAACATATATAAATATATAAAACCACCACTCTCGGTTCAATGGAAAATTAACCCGTAGGATTCTAGTGAAAGAATCATAGAAGATGAATATGGAAAGACCCTAAAGATGCCCACTGCAGTCTATCTCCCTAGGAAATTTAAAAGACTTGTCCAGGGCTCCCCTGGTGGCACAGTGGTTGGGAGTCTGCCTGCCGATGCAGCGGACGCGGGTTCGTGCCCCGGTCTGGGAGGATCCCACATGCCACGGAGTGGCTGGGCCCGTGGGCCATGGCCGCTGGGCCTGTGCGTCCGGAGCCTGTGCTCTGCGGCGGGAGAGGCCACAGCAGTGAGAGGCCCACGTACCACAAAAAAAAAAAAAAAAGACACACAAATGGGCACAAGTGATAGCGCATGACAGAAATGTTTAAAACTGGACTCTGATGATGGCTGCACAAGTCTATAAATCTACCGAACATCACTGAATTGTACAATTACAATGGGTGAATTGCATAGTAAGTAAATATTATCTCAATAAAGCTGCTAAAATATATATAGAAACAAAAAATATTGAGTCATCAGAATGTAAATTCAGTGAAGGCAAGGACTTTGTTTACAAGGGTTATACGCCTCGCTCCTGGAACACAACAGGAGCCCAAAAAACATTTGCTGAATGGGGGAAACAACTGGATCCACCAAAACTGAACTCTTGAGAGCTTCACTATTTACGATCTCCTTGTGGGAAGTCTTAGTGACAGTTACAGACTAGAACTAAAGGCCCTAACTTGAGACTTTTTCTATATTTTGCTTCTTCAACATAACGGTGATTAAGAGCAGACTCTATGGGTTCAAATCCTGGCTCTACCGCTTACTAACTGTATGACCCTCAGCAAGTTATCTTTGTGCCTCAGTTTCTTTATCTGTAAAATGGGGATGATAAAATACCTACCTCATAGGGTTGTTACGAAGGATAAATGTGTTAATCTTCATATAGTAAGCACTATATAAATGTTTGACAAATAAAATAAAGAAGTTCTTTCTCCTGAAAATAACAAAGTAGACATTTTGAGTGGCAAGGGATAGACATGGGCTGTTCCAGTGCTTTTTACCTGATGAAATGTGTACTTGAACAAAAGTGTCAAAAACTCCACCACGGGGAACTGGGAGTAGGACTCGATTCTTCTTAGGTGAACACTCACAAAGAGCCGCAGAAAGTCAGTAAACTTCTCGATGTAGCTAAAGAAGACAAGAAGACAAAAGGTGACAGTGAGAAACTCGGCCACCTCCCTAGAAGAGAACTCAAATTCAATCCAAATTTCTTTCAGTACAAAACTATACAGATTTATAACAAAGATATTTTCAGTTAAAAATATAAAGGCCTGCAACAATTACCTACAGGTCAGGCAACCCTTCATTCCATTACCACCTGAAACATAGCAGAAAAGCAACTTTAATCCTCAGACACTATCTAGGTAAGGCATCTTATAAGCTAGCATCCTCATATTTTCTAACTCAGTGTTATGACCCAATTAAAGTGAAAGGAGGGCTTCCCTGGTGGCGCAGTGGTTGAGAGTCCGCCTGCCGATGTAGGGCACACGGGTTCGTGCCCCGGTCCGGGAAGATCCTACGTGCCGCGGAGCGGCTGGGCCCGTGAGCCATGGCCGCTGAGCCTGCGCGTCCAGAGCCTGTGCCCCGCAACGGGAGAGGCCACAGCAGTGAGAGGCCCGCGTACCGCAAAAAAAATAAATAAATAAAATAAAATAAAAAATAAAGTGAAAGGAAATGGTACTCAAAAGGTCCATGGGCAGATGATCTGTCATTTCAATGTGGCAAGTCTGGAGGGCTGGTTTTCTTTGCTAGGAGGCCAAAATATTAAAACGAATGTGATAAAAACCCAAAAACAAAACAAGGCTATAGGAAAGGGATGGCATCCAGGTAAGATATATTCAGTCTTGCAACCTAATGTTCATGTTTTTTCCCACCCTCTGGCTCCTGGTGCTAATTAAACATAGCACACATCCCAATCCATTCTAAAAGTGATTTCAAATCTAAGGGAGGAGGACTGGTAGAGCTGGACAAGACTCAGGGACAATTTAATGATGCATCATTTTAGAGATGAAGCCCAGAGAGATAAAGTGACTGGCCCCAGGTCACTCAGCCAGCTCACAGAAGAATGGGACTACCATCTACTCCCAATCCAGTGCTCTTTCTTTTCACACCACAGTGAATTCCCAATTCATTTGTATTCAAAAATCATTTCACAGAAGAGTGTTGGTCACAGCTGCAAGGATAAGATATTTTTGTTATTGAATACACAGCACATCATCACTCTCACATTTCAGAAACTGTCATTTTAAGCTCCTAAATACCAAAAGGTGATTAGAAAATGAGATGGGCATACCTCTATAAACCACATTTCAGAGACAGATTAAAAAAGATAAAAGATACACTGGGCCTTAGCCAAATATTGAATGATGGCTAAAAGCAATTCTGAAACTCCTAACTGCAAAAAGCTGTGGCTTTTTTTTTTTTTTTAAAGCAAAGATCTATGAGATAATAAAGGGGAAGAAGATGACTCCTCAGAAGACCAAAACTGGCCCATAAATAAAACGTCCCATATTGTTCCTGGGACCTAGCACCCTGAGGGTGGCCAATCTGTGTGGCCGCCACACACAGGTAAGCTTATTTGCAGCTTAAAAAAAAAATTAATTTGTTTGATAAGGATCACGGGGCCAAATACCTGAAAAACAGTAAGGCACTAATCAACTGTTTTTAGAGATAGGAAAGTATAAAAAAACTTCTCTGAGGCCTTCAATTCCTAATACTCAAGAGCGGGAACTCCTCATTCCTCGCTCAGCCTATTACACATTTTTATGTGGTTATTCAAAGACTTCAACCAGTTTGCTGCTCTTTAGGAAGATGCACTCAATTTCCTACCACCCATTAAAGAATAAGGAGAAGTCATGGGTCAAATACCACACAATCTCAATTTTATTTGAATCTCCAACCCAATTTTTTTAAAGAATACAAGCAAGACTGTTCAGTAGCTAAAACTCCAATTTTATTTCACCTCATTTTCTTTCCCTTGCCCACCTTCTGGTACAGGTGCTAATGAGCAGTAGAAAGTTAGAAAAAAAGGCAGTAGAGGAGACGAGAGGAAGAAACCTGGTTAAGCAGCTCCTAAACAACTGAGAATGGACTTAGCTGTTTAGAATTAGTGGTAAGGGACCCAAGAGCCAGGAAGCAAGCACACAGTGTTGTTCATGTCACCTTTCTGCTTCCAGGCACCTCTCAGCTTTCACAGGGCAATAGGAAGCATAGGATTAAAATATAAAACCAAGAGCACAAAAGTTACACGTAACAAAATCAGAACACAGATCATCCATGATGACATTTTTATACCACCCAAATGTAAGCCATAACAAACATTACACCACAAGTAAAAGTCAGAACAACTGATATCTGATGGTTGGTACAAGCAGTTGGGTTACTGTTGTGATTTTTTTAAACATATGAAAATACAGCCTTTCTTAACCAAAGCTCAGAAGGATATAAACATATAAGCTGTGTGTCTGAATGCTGATGCTTTTGAATTCAAATAGGAAGCTATTACCAAATAATGAAAAATAAAACCAACATATTACCATATCATATTATGAGTTCTTCTGTGATTATACAAAGAAAATTTCACACAAAGTTTGTTTACAATGAACTAAACCAAAATAATCTCATGTACCAATTTTTTCAACTTTAGAAAAACTTATTAAAATTGCTAAATTTAGAAAGCACTAAAACTGTCTTAACTTTAGGCACTTGACTTTATATCCTGCTGCTTACTCTAAAGAAAAAGAAATGGCTTAACTCTGTATAGCTTAACAACAAAAATAAGCCAAGGAAAATTGAGGAAAATACTAACAACTTTTGCTGCTAGGCAATCTATAAATATTTACTAATTCAATACAATTTATCTGTTTGAAAGTCTCTGAACAGTCAACATAATGTTCTTAATATAAGCTTCCAATTTTCCCTTTTGTTTTTACACAGCAGTAGCATCATATTAATGAAAGCTGTAAGATACATAAATGACATCATCTATAAGGGAAATAAATGAGACCATGCCTCAGCATACTGTGGAATCATCTGCTAAGAGTCCTTAATAAAGAGAGGCTAAGTGATTTTAGGCTCCATTCAAGAGGACAGTAACCAAGAAACTCAGGCGTGTGCCCCATTAACAACTCTTTCTTTTGATGAAAACTCGCCATAGGTGTAAAACTCACAATAGTGACAACATTCCTATACACTGCACGACGTTCACTTGAGAAAAGTCAAAGAGGAAGAACCAACAAGCAACACCAAGCAAGGAAGGGCAAGTGTAACTCCTGTACCTCCACGGGCCTCCTCTCCTGTGCTTGGCTACGCATGAGCAGCAGTCCCAGTTCCTGCACCACCTCAGACCTGCAGGCAAAGAGTGAGGAGAGGGCGGACAAGGGTGGAAGGGAGGACAGGAGATGGACGGGCAAAGAAGACAACCAACCTACACAAGTCACACAATTCACAACTTTTCCAACTCAACTCGTTTCCCTTAACCACCCTAGCCCTTCCAGCTAAGCTTGGACTTACTGGTACACACCTACCTCTCCGTTCCTCACCAGGAGCCCCAGATTCTGAAACCAAAGAGGATTACAGACACTATGCAGCGCAACGTGATAAACAGTCAAGGCCCATTCTCAGGGCACAGCCGATGCCACACCTGTTTTCATTACCTCTCATCAAGTTCTTCTAGCCTGCTCTTCACCGTGTGGGCATTGTTATCCTTGGTGATTTTCTGCAGGAGGTAGAAAGTCTGCTGGAACATACGCAGTAAATACTCCTCGAACTCCATAGGCACACAGTTCTTGGACATGAGTTCATTGATGCAGGACATGGCCAGGACCCCAAGCCGGCCGCGCTCCTGACCCAACACACAGTTCTGGCTGCTGCCGTTAACGGATGCCATCTTTCTGGCCCGGATGTCACAGCCAAAGCGCGCAAAGTGGAAGATGGTGGTAAGGAGGGATGGGGTGATGCTGGCAGACAGAGGAATCCAACTGAAGAGATGGGCCAGGCACTCCAAGGCCAGGGAACAGATATACTCACTCTCCACATCAAGGATGGGGATTGGCTGATTCAACAGTTTGGCTGAACTAGGACTCTGCAACAGGTTACTCAGTAAGTCACCTGAAACACAAAAGGCTTTTAAGATACACACTATCAAATCTCTTATAAACCAATTTAAGTAATTCTCCTTAAAAAAAAACAGAAACAAAAAACCAAGCATTAGCATAAAGCAGAAGTTCTCAAAGTTTGGTCCAGGGACCCCTGAGAGCCCCCAGAACCCTTTTCGGGGTTCACAAATTCAAAACTATTTTGAAAAGAATGTTATTTTCCTTTTTCACTTTTATTATCTCACAAGTGTACAAAACGGAGCTTTCCAGAGGTTACACATGCCAAGTTACAAGCAACAGAGAAAAAGCAAACGCTGTCTATCATTAAGCTACATATTAAAGAGATTTACAAAAATGTAATGCCGCTCTTCTCAGTAAATGTTTTTGTTTGCTTTGGAAAAGTTATTTTTCATTAAGATATATTATTTGTTAATATGCACTGAGTTCATCACAGTTACTTTTAAAAGAATTAATAAATATTTCCAAATTTTCTCAGTTTGTGTATCAGTAGATAAAACCCACAAAGCTCTTTGAGGACCTCAATAATTCTTAAGAGTAAAGGGGTCCAGGGAATTCCCTGGTGGCACCGTGGTTAAGAATCCACCTGCCAATGGAGGAGACATGGGTTCAAGCCCTGGTCCAGGAAGATCCCACATGCCGCGGAGCAACTAAGCCCATGTGCCACAACTACTGAGCCTGCGCTCTAGAGTCGGCGAGCCACAGCTACTAAGCCGCGTGCCACAACTACTGAAGACCGGGCACCTAGAGCTCGTGCTCCACAGCAAGAGAAGTCACCACAATGAGAAGCCCACGCACCGCAATGAAGAGGAGCCCCTGCTCCCCACAACTAGAGAAAGCCTGTGTGCAGCAACAAAGACCCAATGCAGCCAAAAAATAATAATAATAATTATTATTATTATTTTTTTAAAGAGTAAAGGGGTCCAGGGTGGGCGAAACAGGTGAAGGTGGTAAAAAGGTACAAACTTCCAGCTGTAAGACAAATAAGTCCTGGGGATGTAATGTACAATATGGTGACTATAGTTTACAATACTGTATTGTATATTTGAAAGTTGCTAATAGTGTAAAATAAATTCTCACAAGAAAAAAATGTGTAACTATGTGTGGTAATGGATCTACATTTACTGTGATCATTTTGCAAATATACATAAATCACTATTTTGTACACCTGAAACTAACACTAACAGTGCTATATGTCAATTATACCTCAATTTAAAAAAAAAAAAAGAGTTAACAGGTCCAAAGACCAAAAATTTGAAACCACTGGGCTAGTCAAGGTGAGGTCTGTGGACCTGCATCATCAACATAACCTGGAAGTTTGTCAGAAATACAAATGATCAGGCAACACCCACACCCACTGAAGTAGAACCTGGGGGGCGGGGGCAGGAAGCTGTGCTTGTACCAGGTCTCCAGGTGATTCTTATGCTTGCTTTATTTTTGAGAAGCACTGAACACTAAAGGAAATCACACAAAATGAAACTGGGGGTGGGGGTGGCTATAAAATGATTTTAGGGAAGACAAAAGAAGAAAAACATTCATAACTATAACAAGAAGCCTTTCCTGAAATAAAGGTGTGACTATACAAAATGAAAGGGCTTATTCTGCCCCAAGAAAAAAAATAAGGAGTCATCAATACAAAAACTTCAGGAATAAGGAAGGAATGTAGGCAGAAAAAGCACATATACAAAGGAGAAAACCCCGAATTCAGACTTCACAGTAACAGTGAAAGCCAAAAAACAGTGGTGCAGTGTCTACAAGTTCTGGGGCAAAGAATGACTTAACCCAAAGGTCCCCTTTGAGTATAAAGGAAGGTGACATTTTTCTCAAACATGCAAAATTCAAACAATATACTGTCCACAAATTCTTAGGGAGGATACTGAACAATGAAACCATGCAAACAGAGAGATAAATAAAAAAGAAGTATTACAGAATGGTGAAGCTGTGGCAAAGGGACTAATGCAAGCACTGAATTAAATACAGAATCAAGACTAAACAAATGGAGGAATCATAGAAGGGTGTGCTAACTAACTTTCTCACCTTTCACAAGCACGAAGTCTCAAAATATATGGTCTAAAATTAAAATATGTAGTAAGAAATTGGTTTTCATAATCTTTTTTCCTTATCCTTGGAGATATCTTTTACAAACTAATATTCCTTGTGGAAAAAGCATCTCAAGGTCAGCAATTCCTTCCATTTAATACTTCCTGTTAAATTCAAGTAAAACTAAAACCGAATAGTCTTTAGCAAAAATATATGATACCAAAAAAAATATATGATACGATGCCATTTGGTCCTTTTATTCAGTTTAATCTATCTTTAACTGCATTTATGTAGAGAGAGAGGTCTGGAATGATGTTATTTCTGTATAGTGGAATACTGGGTAAATTTTTACATTTTGTTTTTTACCTTATAGCAGCAGTTCTCAAATGTTTTAGTCTTAAAACCCCTTTACATGCTTAAAAATCACTGAGGACAGCAAAAAGCTTCTGTTTATGTAGGTTATTTCTATTGATATTTGTCATATTAGAAATTAAAACTAAGACTTTTTCAAATATTTAATTCATTTAATAATGATAAGCCCATTACATGTTAGCATAAATAATATTTTTTAAGAGGTGAATTTTATTTATTTATTTATTTATTTATTTATTTATGGCTGTGTTGGGTCTTCATTTCTGTGGGGGCCACTCTTCATCGCGGTGCACGGGCGTCTCACTGTCGCGGCCTCTCTTGTTGCAGAGCACAAGCTCCAGACGCGCAGGCTCAGTAGCTAGGGCTCACGGGCCTAGTTGCTCCGCGGCATGTGGGATCTCCCCAGACCAGGGTTCAAACCCATGTCCCCTGCATTGGCAGGCAGACTCTCAACCACTGTGCCACCAGGGAAGCCCCATAAATAACATTTTTAAATGAAAATACTGTATTTTGCCCTCCAAAAAATTAGTGAGAAGAACAGCACTGTTTTTACATTTTTGGAAATCTCTTTATTGTGCGGCTTGAAAGAAGGTAGCTAGATTCTCTCATCTGGTTCTGAAAGAAGACAGCTAGATTCTCTCATCTGGTTCTGTACCCAATCTGTTGTACTATGTTGTTTTACTGAAGTATATGAAGAGAACCCAGCTTCACACAGATATACAACTGAAAGAGAAGGAAGTGGCCTTTTCAGGTAACAGCAGCTATTCTAATACTAAAATCTGATGAGTACTAATTTCTTAAAGGTTAATTGCAATGTGGAATCTGAATGAGCTTTTTTTAATCGGTATACTCATGAGAGTGAGAATAAAAATGACAAACAACGTCTTAGTATTTTTATGACCACATCATTGACCTTTGGGACCCTGAAAGGATTTCTGGGGACCTCCAGGGGTCCCCAGACCTATTGAGAACTGCTGCCTTATACTAATGTTGGATTAATATGAACAGAGTAGTTAACCTTTCTCAGCCTCAATCTCTTCAGCCATTAAAATGAGGATTTTGTGATTTATTAATAAGAGTTTAATTTCCATTGTTAAAACTAGATTAAAAAGTTGTCCTCTGGCATCTATCTTGAAAGGTGTTTGCTGGTTTCTGTTCTGAAAGAGCTGCATTTGATACCAGATGAGACTCACCATGATCTCAGCTACTCAAGCTGGTAATCAGAAGAACTGGTTTCAAAGAATAATGCAAGAAGGATGTTCAAGCAGAATCTGCAAACGTTTCAGTTTGTTTATTACTGGATTAATAATTTTGATTTTTGGAATTGCTGTGGTGGCTTTCCACTTGAGTCATACAACTTTCTCTCTATCAATGGTTGTTTCTGGTATTGCTTTTTTCATCGTTCATGGACTGACGGCCATTTATGAAAGATGCCAGTTAGAGGAAATCACCATTACCCAACTATTACAATTATCAGGGCATTTATCAACCAGGATCAAATTGAGATTTTAGCAATGGAGGAACCAACAGACACCACCTCAGTATGATCTTATACTAAAACCCGGACACTGCTGGGCCCTTGGGCCTTTTTAAAGTCTCTTGAACATTCTTAAATAGAAATAAATTCTGGCTTTAAAAACAAAAACAAAACAAAAAAGTTGGCCCTATTCTTCAGCTCAGAAGAATTTTTCCAGAATGGGATTCTAAGGTGGGGTGTGGGGAGAGCAACACATCAATGGTAACACTGATGTTAAGAACAGTTACTAGGACTTCCCTGGTGGCACAGTGGTTAAGAATCCACCTGCCAATGCAGGGGACAGGGGTTGGAGCCCTGGTCCGGTAAGATCCCACATGCCGCGGAGCAACTAAGCCTGTGCGCCACAACGACTCAGCCTGCGCCCTACCTGAGAGCCACAACTACTGAAGCCCGCGTGCCTAGAGCCCGTGCTCCACAACAAGAGAAGCCACTGCAATGAGAAGCCCGCGCGCCGCAACAAAGAGTAGCCCCCACTTGCCGCAACTAGAGAAAGCCCGCGCACAGCAACGAAGACCCAACACAGCCATAAATAAATAAATAATAGTTAAAAAAAAAAAAAGAACAGCTACCATTTCATGTGTTATTATTATTTGCTTGGTGCTGCACCAAGCACTTTACATACATATTCTCATTTAATGCTCCCAGCTCTAAAGTAGGTATTATGATTATCTGCACTTACAGACAGTTAGAATAACTCAAACACAGATAGATGAGGCATTTCCCCCATGTTCCTCAGCTAGTCAGAGGCAGAGCTGAAACTAAAACCCAGGTCTAGCCCCAAAGCCTATGCTCCTTCCCAGAAGCCAGGTCAGGAAAGATTATGCAGCCAAGAAAAATGATCAGTCAGAAAGCTAATATTCAAAAATAGAAAAATATGTAAGATCCAAAGTCACATGTAAAATAGCATGTGTACACCATGACAGAAACCATAGAAAGATATAAGCACAAGGACAAAGACTGAACGGGAGTATGCAAAGGTAAAACCTGTTTATGTGGATAGGATGATCTCTGACTATTTTTTCCCCTCAAAACAAGTATCTTTTTTTTTTTTTTTTTCGGTACGCGGGCCTCTCACTGCCGCGGCCTCTCCCATTGCGGAGCACAGGCTCCGGACGCGCAGGCTCAGCGGCCATGGCTCACGGGCCCAGCCGCTCTGCCGCATGTGCGATCTTCCCGGACCGGGGCACGAACCCATGTCCCCTGCATCGGCAGGCGGACTCCCAACCACTGCGCCACCAGGGAAGCCCAAAACAAGTATCTTTTAATGTTGTTTCTCGATAAAAATTATTTTACTCAACTTTAAATGTTTCAGGGAATTATAGTAAATCATAGAAGAATTTTTCCAAAATTGTATTTTAATCCAAGTGAAGGAATCGCCAAAGAACAGAGACCCTGCTTCATGCTGCAGCATTTCCAAAGCTATGCTGAGAGAGCTTTAACAAGCTCTTGGGGCTTCCGTGGTGGCGCAGTGGTTGAGAGTCCGCCTGCCGATGCAGTGGACGCGGGTTCGTGCCCCGGTCTGGGAGGATCCCACATGCCGCGGAGCGGCTGGGCCCGTGGGCCATGGCTGCTGGGCCTGTGCATCCGGAGCCTGTGCTCTGCGGCGGGAGAGGCCACAGCAGTGAGAGGCCCACGTACCACAAAAAAAAAAAAAAAAAAAAAAAAAGCTCTTGATTATAAAGAGGGTTTGTAAGAGGGCTCCTTGATTTTAAAAAACCTGTGACCAACCTCATCGTCCCTGAACTGGGCCAGGTCCTGGCGGCAACAGACACCCACGCCCCAAGTAGTATGTAGGCTACTCTGGGGCATTTACTAACTTGGAAGTAACCCAGACATGGTTGAAACACTTGTAATGGGCTTTCATGCAAAGATCCCCTCAGCTTTTTTTTTTCTTACTTATTGAAATTCCACATGTTTTCTATTCAGTTCTACATTTACTAAGAGTTTCTCAACCTCAGCACTATTCACATTTGGGGTTGGATAATTCTTTATTGTTCTGTGCACTGAAGGATATTTAGCAACATCCCTGGCCTCCACTCACCAGATGCCAGTAGTACTCTTTCTTCAGTTATGTTAACCAAAAAATTTCTCCACATTGCCAAATATCCCCTGCAGGGCTAAATCACCCCAACTAAGAACCTCCGACCTAACTGTAGCCTCAGTCCAGTAAAATGGGGAGAAACTCTTTTTAAGGAACCCTTGGGAGGAGGAAACAAGATCACAAGAGTTGGATCCCAAGTCCCATTTTTCTACGGATGAAAAGATCTGCAAGTACACGAACATGTGCATCTTGTAAAGAGTTTGGGGAAAAAAACCGGAAGGTGTAAACTGGTCGCAATCGATTAGGGCTAAGACATCTTCACCCTAAAAAACTTTCCATCCCAGTATATATACACATCTATATTTAAAACTAAATACCATGTGTGCAAGAACGATATGGCCCCTTAATTTTTATTACAGAACAATCAAAGCTAGCTCAGAACTACAGTATTTATGTAATTTCGTTTTGTTCACTTTTTTCCCCCATTTTCCAAGCAAAAAGAAGCAAGGACAAGAGGAGAGTAACTCAGGAAGAGGGCTGAGGCTGCACGAGAGCAGAAGGAAGCCGCACCACGGCATACAGACGGTACATCCACACCTCCCCTCACTCACTCCTCAGAGCAGAGCTGCTCTTCTACAGAGAGGACATCCAAGGTCAGAGAAGGTAAACCAAGTAAGCAGTGAGCCAGGACTCAACCAGGGGAAGGAGGAGGTGGGCAGAAATGGTGAGAGTGACCGAGACAGCAAACTTAGAAGAAAGACAGTGCGCCTTGACTGGGAATGATGGGTTCACGTCACTGTCCCACCCCTCACTGGTGATGTGACCTCTGGCGAGTTACCCGCCATGAACCCCAGCTTCCTTTTTGTAAATAAGAGGGAAAACCATCATCAATTTCACAGGATTCTGGTCTAGTGAGGTGAGTTTAGGAGATGAGGGAATAATTTGGGGAACTATTCTGAGAAATAAACTACACACACCCGTCAAAACTTTTTCTATAACCAGACTGTTAGAGCAGCTGTTGCAGGGACTAGTCCCTGGGTTTTATTCTTTGAAAGTGATCAGACAGAAAATGACACTACAAGAAAACATACGAGAAAAGAGACCAAAAGCCCACGGGGCCAAGTCTGATGGGCAGCTGGGCAGGGCAGTAGAGTCTGGCAGGGACTGCTGATGGGGTATGTTTAGGAATTATGTGAGTTTATTCACTGGGCCCCACAGTTTCTCAGAATTTCCTCCATAAAACTGAACTCACAGTCAAGAGAGCTAAAGAATTTTCTAGACATTTTACCACTTAACTTGGTGTCTTAAGGGCACAAAGGCAGTTGAGCAAAAGCATCAAAATAAATGTTGATTAAATCATTAGCATTGCCCATATAGTGAAGCAAGATCTGATGACTTCACTCACAACTCTCATAAAGAGAGTTAACAAGTGAACATGCAATTATTTTTTTTTTTTTTTTTT
>NC_041227.1:67328344-67388411 GCF_002837175.3 Physeter macrocephalus
CATGGCTCACGGGCCCAGCCGCTCCGCGGCACGTGGGATCCTCCCAGACCGGGGCTCGAACCCGGTTCCCCTGCATCGGCAGGCGGACGCGCAAACACTGCGCCACCAGGGAAGCCCGCAATTATTTTTTGAAAAGAGGAAGTGTACCAACTTAAAAGCTTATTTAACTCCTTAGTCCACCCCCCCAACCAGTCTCAATTTATTTTGCTTTTTCTCAAATATTAAAATTCAAGACTTCAAAAAAATTTTAATAGTGTCTAAGAGGCAACTCTCAAAAAGCACTCATCATATTTTTAGGTTTTGTTTACATGGAATGTCAATTGAGTTCTTATTTTATTTCCCCTAACCTCAAAACAAAACCTAGGCAGCACATGAAAGAGTCAAGTATTTATTTTTGATTTGTATTATCTAATATTCTCCAACCTGGCCTCCAGGATATAAGTCTATCAAAGTATCAACTGAGTTAGCTCAGAACATGTACCTGAACGAAGCCAACTAAAACTCACAGCTTTTGGTACTGGAAAACAATATCAGAAAAACAAGTTTTACTAAAGTAAACTGCTGCCGCTCAATTAACCTGGATACTAAGATAGTATTCAACTATCAAAAGAACCAATTTTTGTAAACTACTATTGAAATGAGATGACAATTTTTTTTTTTTTTTTTTTTTTTTAGCCACACCACACGGCTTGTGGGATTCTAGTTCCCCCACCAGAGATTGAACCCGGGCCCTCAGCAGTGAGAGCACAGAGTACTAACCATTGGACCACCAGGGAATTCCTGAGATGACAAATTTTAAGATCAGCCAAACTGCAAGAGATTCTAAGGTGTATACTCAAAAATCAAATCTCTGCATCTTTGCAATTTTTTCTTTAATCATTCAAATATTGCAAAATATAAATCTGCTAAGTCACCTCAAATGTCCACTTTGAAAATGAAGGTTTGCCACCAAATACAAATAAAGTTCAATTTCCTGTAGGCTTTTAATATACTCTAGAACTCCGTAATAGTTTTTAACCTAAGAAGTATGACAAATGACTCTCTAACAGTTTTTAATCCAAGTATGATAAACAGAATTGAAATAAATTAGTAAACTGTAAGCAGTCCTCAAAACTTCATGATGTATTTTCAATTCTACAGTAACTCTGCAAGAATTTCAACTTCCACATATTAACAACAGGCTACATGAAACAGCAAGGGCTCAGAGATGTCTGACTTCAACAGCCTATTTCCTTGAGGTAAAGGAGAAAGATGAGGAAACATTTCTCATCAGCCACATCAACCTTTACAGTAGAGGAAGTAGTATGTGTCATTTCACAGGATGTACTCTACTTGAAAAGCATTTGCGATCGTTTAATGTAAACAGAAGCCATTTAGAAACTAGAAGTTCCTGCTCAGACACAATTTCCTCTTTCCGTCCATCCTTGAAAGTAGCCATTTTTAGGTGAACTGCACTCTGACTTTTGAAACAGATATTAATATAACTATGGACAATAACTAGCCACCAATAAACTATTTAATGGCCACTGTAAATATGCCCACACTTTATCAAATAAATCCGAACTTTTGTAAAGTCAATGCTGATTACTGCATACTGGTTCCCAATCTGTCCAGGCCAAGATGACTTTTCCCTGAGCCCATGAGGAAGGAAGCACTCCACATGCTCATGTCCCCTCCTTCGGGCTGCCACCCACCTCCTATGACCTGACCCCTGCATGACTGCAAAGCAGACCCATCACGCCCACAGGCTCATACCAACCTCAGCATAAGCAATAAGCCATGAAATATGAGAAAAGGGGAAAAATAAGCCAGGAGGGACAGCAGTCATAAGCTGAAGGTGCCACCTTCCTGATGGGCAAGGAAGAAACAAACTATGTTGTTCAAAATATTATATTAGAAAGTACAAGTACTTACAAGGAACTAAGAAAGTCAGCTACTCAGAAGACAAGGGCAGAGAGGCCAAAAATAGATTTAAAGGAAGAATGTGCATCTGTGTCTGGCACAGATAAGCAATTGCTACCCTGCTGAGACCCCCTACTGCATTTAAAAAGAGGAACACAATATGTGGTGCAGACCATACCACTTTCTCCTGAGGTCGGGGATGGTGGTGGGGTGGCAGCAGTCACGCTGTGTTTGTCCCAGACAGTCTCCAAGATACCTACCAAGAAAGGAGAAACTGAGTTTAAGAGAGAAATAAAACCTAACATATAAAAATCAGATTTAGAATAACAATGTATTGATATATTTGATCAAGAATCAGTATTTAAACATCTGTCTCTACGTCTAACTGCTTTTTCTGGACAACACCACTTGGATATTCCAAACTCAATTTATATTCCCCCACAAACCTGCCACTAATATTCTCATGCTCCTCACCAGTCAACAGTACCATCCGCACAATCTTGGCATCTGGCCTCTGCTCTCCCGGTCCAGCCTCACCCCCACCCCACACACAGGCTTCATCATGCTGCACTATTTACTAGCTGTTCCTTTCTCATGTGTTCTCCTTCTTAACCTCTGAACTGCTCTCCCCCTTCCAATCCAACTTGACTTTTCACCAGACTAACTAACTGCTACCTGTCTGTCTCTCAGAATTCCACTCAGCTGTCACCTCCTCCAGGAAGTCTTCCCTGCTCAGTTTTGCCTGCACATAAAACATACCTCTACCATAACTCTTAACACATTGTCTTTCTCCCCTACTAGAGTATACATTACTAGAGGGCAGGGACTATGTTTTATTCCTCTTTATATCTCCTTACAGAACCTGGCATATAAGATGATCATAAAAGCTTTTAAAAATATTTTGTTCTCAAAATATTTAATATTATAACATGGAAAACAATGAAAATATCATGTTAAGTAAAAGAAGCTAGACACAAAAGGTCACATATTCTATGACACTATTTTTATGAAAAGTCCAAATAGGAAAATCCAGAGACAGATAATACACTAATGGTTGCCAGAGGTTGGGGTGATGAAAATGTTCTGGAATTAGACAATGTGATAGTAGCACAACCTTGAGACTATATTAAAAACCACTGAGCTGTTACACTTTAAAATGGTAGATTTTATGACATGTGAATTATATCTCAATTCAAAAAATTGTAGTGTCCGCAAAAGTAGGACAGAGATATCAGACATGGTCCCTAAATCCAGAAATTTAACATCTAGTTGTGGATGTCAATAAATATGCTTTGAATGAATAAATGCTCTGAGGTTTGGGTTTCCCCTAGGGATTTGGGGAAGGATGGGGGGTAAATGACAAGTTTACTTTTAATCAAAACACTCTTATAACCAATTTTAAGTGCCCACCTCATGACGACCACTTTTGTAACACATGCAAAAAAAATTTTTAAAAGTCCCTAGATATCCAAGAAGCAGCCTGAGTAGAAGAGCTGGAGACAGAAACCCTTCTTGTCCCTACAACATTCCCTCCAGCGCACGGCTCAGCCTCTGGCCCGACACTGCCCCTGCACCTCAGAACCAGCAGCTCCACCGGCAGCACAGCGGGCACGGCCCTCACCCTGTCGCCCTCAAGACACAGGGGCTCCGTTCCTTTCTACCTTCCTGTCTCATTCTGCAGTTTGCTTTCTGTTTATTCTTACTCTTCACTCATAGTCATGAGGCTCTAACGCAACAGACCAGATGACGAAGCAAACGCTACATACGACTACAACCTGGCGCACAGGGTGCTGACTCCACACCTGGTCTCACTTCCCTACTCAGAATTCAAAATGTTCACATCTTCCTCCTCCAACTTCTCCTGATTTAAATTCAAATCATCTTAAATAAAGTGCTTGCCACCCACCTTACTTAGAATGCAGTAATCAGCATTTCAATCACATTCCTATGACCCGGTCTATACCACATTAATCATGGCTATAGTGAGGACCAAATAATGAAAGACTTTAAAAGGAAAATAAATTACAAACATTTTTTGAGATCCTACCGTGTGCTAGATACTGGGCTAGGTTCTTTCTGTTTTTACGTTCAGTCTCAGTAACAGCTGAGGAAACTGCTCAAAAATTCTGAGTGCCAGGGCCTGCACTCCGGGCATCTGCAGGCAGGCCTCTGCCTTCTGGTGCCACCCAGCTGCTCACCTGTCAGTAGCCCAAGCACTGTCTGCACCTGTTCCAGCAGCAGCTTTCGCAACTCCTCCTTCCGAGCCACGCTGAGGTCCTCACGGGGACAAGCCAGCTCTTCTGAAGTTGTCTTCAACATGATCAGCCCGAGGGGAGTTGTCACAGGGGACTGGATCAACTGCCAGGAAAAAGTAAGTTTCTGAGCAGAGTGCCTGGCTAATTAAGGTACAAAGAAGACTGACAAATGGTGAACGTATGAAGTACAGTTGTCCCTCGGTATCCATGGGGGGTGAGGGAGTGTTCCCAGGACCCCCGTGGATACCAAAATCCAAGGATGCTCAAGTCCCTGAGATTCAATGATGTAGTTCGGTCAGCCCTCATACAGGAGGGTTCAAGTCCTGTGGATACGGAATGTCAACTGTACCTCTGTGTGTTTAATCTTACATGAACAGGCTACATAAATCAAACCTTTAGAAAAATGACCTAGTACACTTATGTACCTTTTTAACCATTCAAAATGTATTCTCATCTTATTTTAAAGACAAAATTCTAAATAACACCATGACCTTAAAAACAAGAAAACAATGCTCTTTTACACCTAACATGACAATTTTTATACATGTCCATACTCCCAACAGAGCCTTGGTTACTCTGCCCAGGTTACTATATCAGTGATTAAGGTACGTGTAAACCAATTAGTGATATCTTTCCAACATTCAGGTGTTAAATCAAGTTTACAGTTCCAAGCTTTGAATGCTTCATAAAAGTTCAAGATTAAACATGTGGCAGAGCAGAAACACACATACACGTCATTAAACTATGATACTGATACGGTTAGGACTTTGCAAATACCTACGTAGCAAATTAAGGTACTTTTTCTATCACCTGCAATATCCACTATGCCATAGGAAAGTTTCCTTAAACAATAGACCAAAAAAGGTACACTTTCAACAGCATAACACTACTTATACCTTTCTTATCAATTTCACAATATTCAAAGCATTTATTTTTTAGTCTCCAGAAACGGTAAAAGTAATCAAGGTACCATTAAAACCCTATTGGGTTATATGTTACAATCCATGAACGAGCAAACAAATTTAAAAAAAACTTGACCGTTTTCTTTAATCATAATTAACTTTATTTTTTTTAATTAATTAATTAATTAATTGTTTTTGGCTGTGCTGGGTCTTCGTTTCTGTGCGAGGGCTTTCTCTAGTTGTGGTGAGCGGGGGCCACTCTTCATTGCGGTGCACGGGCCTCTCACTGTCGCAGCCTCTCTTGTTGCGGAGCACAAGCTCCAGTCGCTCAGGTTCAGTAGTTGTGGCTCACGGGCTTAGTTGCTCCGCGGCATGTGGGACCTTCCCAGATCAGGGCTCGAACCCGTATCCTCTGCATTGGCAGGCAGATTCTCAACCACTGTGCCACCAGGGAAGCCCCATAATTAACTTTAAATGTAGTTTATTCCCTGATAAAAATAAGTTTTTTATTTACTCAATCTATAAAATATAAGCCTTAGGGAAGAGGAGGTCACCAGGAACTACACCCAGATAGAAAGGATATTCACCACTTCAAAAAACACAGGGCACTTTCCTGTCCCTTGAAAACAACTATTCCCATTGCAGACCAAGGAAAAGCACATCCCCGAAGAGCAGGACTCAATATTGGGAACTTAAAGAGAAATTCAACTGCCCTCAACAGCAAGCAATAGTGTGTTGAAAATGCTCTCTATTAAATCAGCTAACACTTCAAGTACATCTTCCACAAGTTTTCCCTTCATTTGCTACAAGTTTGGGCTATTTCTAACACTGACTTAAAATTCAGATAATGCAGTAGGGGAGAAACAGGAAATCCCTCCTCTAACAATTTTTCTTTACATGATAAAGTGAACAGAACTTTATAAGCATCCCTTTTCGTTCAGACACCTTTGGATTATCAATCTGTATTTTATAAGATTTCCATTACTTCTCCCCTTTCATTTCCTTCTTTCTCTTCCAGCCCTTTTGTCTCTATTTTCCCCCAAGACCTCATTCTTACTCTCTCAGCTGGGAATGACTCATTAACAAATATTCCACTGGGCAATACTTTCTTGTACATATGAAATGCTTCTGTGCTCTCCAGAAATAAAAAATCCCTACAGTATGGAAAACGTATCTTAAAGGTCCTCCTTTCTCTCATCATTTGGGAGAAGGGAAGAGTCAGGCAAGAAGCTGGCTGAAAATGAAAGTTATTCTTTACTTGAAAGAACAGCCTGATAAAATGTGTAATTTTCCTTCTCACTAGCTTTGTTTCCAGAAAGCTTTTTATTAAAAGAGTGTTTCCTTTCACCATCTTCACATACATAATTAAAGCTCACGACATAGGTAATCTCTGCAATTTATTTTAATAGAGAATAAGCACCTTCAGGTTGCAAATCAAGTTCAGGTCCTTAGTGTTAGCTTCAGAAATTTTTATCATACCAGCCAATCAGAGAAGAAACATCAAAATTCTTTCTATGCTTCTTTTCGATGCTTGCCCCTTAAGTATCTGGCCCCAGGCAAAATGTGACCAGAAGTCCAGCTCAGCAGATTCCATGACTTTGAAGGACAGACTCTAGAAAGATGTGATGTACGTGCTAGTGCAGGCGGCGGGGGGAGGTGGGGAGAACAGGGGTCGGTTCTGACTTCAACAATTCCTTCTCCAATGGCCTAGAAAGGCTATAACCAACACACAGAATTGCAGGTATCTTTCTGGGGCCCCAAATCAACTCCTCTTTGCCTGGTATGGCGGTCATCATAATTATGGCATAAACTGCACAGATGCCCCAGGCCAAATGTTACAGAATTTTAAAAAAAAAAAAAAAAGGCTATGCACCCCAGACTGCAGACCATAATGGAACTAAGCCAAAAAAACCTTTCAGATGGTTTAATCAACAGATCATATAATTGTGAAGTTGATTCCAGAACCAGTTTGGTCTTGTTTACCAATGCCTAAAGAAAACATTTTACTATCATTATCAGAAATGTCAGAAATTTAGCACCAATCATTCTTGACATGGCTTTCATGCCACTGACTGGTTCTCATGCATGAATAAGAAGCAGGGAATAATACAACTGGAAAGAATTTTAAAGATCACTTAGTCCAATCCTCTCACTGTACACAGAAGGAAACGGAGGCTCACATAGGAGTTACTAAAATCAAGGTGATTTGTGACAAAAATGGACACAGACCCCAAACCCACTGCCTCCCAGTCCAGTGCCCCTTCCACTATTGGGTGTTTCAAAGTCATGAAGGCTGCATGAGGTGAAAGGAGTCATTTCTGAAGGGTGGAAAGTGGGAGGTGGTGGGCAAGAGAGGAAGACAGCTACCCTTTTGAAATCTCCATGAGCACCTCACCTGAAAATGCTCTTCCAAATTCTCATTTATCATCAATCATACTTCATGGGCAGACAAGAAATGTCTGCTTTTCCTCGAAGGAAATGATCCCAGATGGGCGAAAACATGGCTTCTCCTCACTGCTGCCGACAGGACTCAGCTCTCTGTCTGGCTCACGTTCCACTGCTGCTTTACACAAGACGCACCACTGACCAACCCAGGATGGAATCCACTCAGACCCCCCCACCTTCCTGGTTCTTTCCATCTCCATGGACTTCCTGGCTCCCTCTTAGAGAGCCATGGAGACTTACCACAACTGCTTTTCAACTTGGAGTGAAAGCAAGCACGTCAGAGAGAGCCAGCAAAGCCTCTGGCCTCCTAACCCGCCACTCCAGGCTCCCCGCCTCCTTGCCAATCCTCGGGTTCTTTACACTGTTATTCCCTCTGCCTACAACACTGCTCCCCTGGAAGCCCACATGGCTCACTCCATCACTTCCACTCAGCTTCTGCTCAAAAGTCTGCTTCTCAGAAAAGGCTTCCAAGATCATCCCATCTAAATAACACCCCTGATATTTCCTCCTCCTCACCCTAGATTTAGTTTTCTCACAATACTTATACCTACCTGAAAGAATTTGCTTATTGTTTACTGATGCCTCCCCCTTGCGATTATAAGCTCCATGAAGGCAGCTATTTGTTCCATTACTATATCCCTGCACGTACCTAGTTATTAGTACATTGCTGGTATTCAACAAATAGTTTATGGAATAAATGCATGAATCTCCTTTACAACATCAATTCAATAAATCTCTAGATAAATGAATCACCATACAAAACAAAATAATATTGAATGAAGAATTTCTGTGCCACCTTGAGAGGCAATCCAAAACAAGCAATATGGACACTGAATTTTTTAAATTGCTGCATCATTCAAACGGTTTGCAGGGAGAGCAAGCAGAACATTAGAAAATGGTATTGTTCTGGAAGATTCTGCCGTCACTAAAACTATAACCAATTTTCAAAGAATTTTATTTCTATAATCTGTACACAATACCCATTTCCTACATACCCAAGACTGCCTCGATAATATAAATGTTTCCAACTTTATCACAGGAGTCAAATGAACAAAAGCATCGCCCTCTTGGCTTTTAGGTCCCACCTATTCCCTGATGACTTCCAAATCCTGAACCCCAGATCCACATTTCCTAATGTCTCACTAGACGTGCACAGAAGGAACACACAAATCTTAAATGCATTTTCTGCCAAACTGAATTCACAATCTTCTACCCAAACCCATTTCCTCAGATGGCCTAGAAAATCTGCCATCTGAGCCAGCAACTTGGAAGGCATTCTAGCTTCCTCCTTCCCTCCTCCCTATAACCTAGTCCCTGCCCAAAGCCTCCTCCGTGCCTCGCTGCTGTCCAGCAGGTAAGCCCCGCTTGGCTCAGGCCCCTCGGCTCACTCAGACTTCTCCAGCAGCAGCCTTCCAGGCCTCCTTCGCTCCGGCCTCACCCCTCTGCAATCCAGACTCCACAATGCTGCTAAAGTCGTCACTCCAACATAAACATGTGGCCACATTGTCTCCCTTCTCCAAACTTTTCATTAGTTCTCGAGTAAGGACTCTGAATTAAACACTGACGCCCCCTGCAAAGGCAAAGCCCTCCCTGCTCTGGCCCTGTCCATCATCCTAGCCTCTCACTCTACCACTCAAGCCACCACCTTGCATCTCATCACCAGCAACATTGAAAACACCTCAGCTCCTTGAGTCTAAATGCCGTGTCCTCACTGCACTTGGCACGATACTCCACTACAGTCATTAACATATTGTTGGGTAATTATTATTTCCATCGCTTTCTCCCCACTAAACTATAACTATCGAAGGCCTCATCCTGGCACCCAACACCTGGCACGGTACCTAACAGGCTTTCAAATACTTGCTGGACAAAATTTCACAAGAGGTTAACAAAGTGATTGGGGTTCCCATCCCCCACCTTCTCCACTGCACCAAGGTACAACATGTCTCAGGAACACAAGGTTAAGTGAATGAGATAATCCACCCCACGATGACCTCACCACTGCAGTTCCAAAATGCTCATCTTAAAAATCCTCTTCAAGATAAGAAAATAATCACTTCTTCAAACAAATTATTTACAAGATAAAGTTTCCATAGGTTATCTCCTTACCTGTAAAATGTTAGTAAAAAAGTCATGGTAGAACATGGGCCAATCTTGACGGCCAATGTCAACAATCACTTTGCAGAGCTTGTTCCGGATGAAGTAAGGTAAGGTTTTGTGGTGAGCCAAGAGGAGTTTGGGCAGGCAGCTACGGATTTCCATCTTATCCTGAGATGGGACCCCAAGCCACATTTTATTGATCAGATTCTGAAAAACAAGTATACATCTTGTAAGTTAACAATCTATACACAAGAAAAACTGGTTTTGATCCAACAGTAGCTATCTCCCTCAAACAAGAAACTGCTTTTAAACAAAAGTTTGGAGCAATTTGGCAATGAGAATAATAAAATATTCAAATTTTACGATACAATAATCCCATTCCTAGGGACATAATTTAACAGCTACATAACTTAACAGAAACAAAAAGGTGTAGGTCCAAAAACTTTCTATAACACCATTGTCTCCACCAAAAAATAATGACAAAAACAACTTTAATGTAAGAATAGGAGAATGGCTTGGTGAATAATGGTACAATCACTTATAGGAATATAATATAAAGGTAAGTGGGGGGGATAAAACAGAATGCAAAATGAAATGCACAATATGATAATTAGGTTTTTTGAAAAAAAGTGTGCACAGGAAGGCAATGATTGGAAGAGAGTTGAAATAAATGAAGATTTTTAATGGGTATCATCCCTCCTCCCAACTGTTTTTCTTTAATCATCTTTCTCTTTTAAATGATAACATGGAAGGAAAAGTTATATGTTACCACAAATGACCTCCCGACCTCACCTATCTTACCTTTTGGTGCTGAAGATGGAAAGGCACCCTGGAAAACCTGACATCTTGACAAAGGCAGTATGTGGGAAGAAGCCCCTGAGCTGAGTTACCACTATTTCCCAGCCATGTACACATCAAAACTAAAGTCTAGTGCCAATAACAAGGCAATGTGACTAAAAAATACTCTTCAGAATAGTATAAAAGTATCTGACAACTTACCTCAAAAACCGTTAAACTGTACATCATTACATAGTCATTCCTAGTGCTGGAGAGAAAATACAGGCAGAATCTCCAGGCTCCTATTTGCTGAGCAAAGTTATTAAGAAGTTCCTCTGGAAAAGTTAAATAGCAACAAGAGAAGGCTATGAAAATACACAAAATTAATATAAGGCTGGCTGTCTTACTATTTTTTTTAAACACATGTCTCTCCACATAATGTAATGACGTCAAAACCAACTACAAAATCCAGCTGATTCTTCAAGATAGAGAGGACAAAGCATACAATATTTTTCTGACTCTGAGGTGACCATGAACACTGACACCTAAATAACAATAAGCTAGCTATGGACACTTTTTTTTTTTTTTTTTTTTGCGGTACACGGGCCTCTCACTGTTGTGGCTTCTCCTGTTGGGGAGCACAGGCTCCGGACGCGCAGGCTCAGCGGCCATGGTTCACGGGCCCAGCCGCTCCGCGGCATGTGGGATCTTCCCAGACCGGGGCACGAACCCGTATCCCCTGCATCAGCAGGCGGACTCTCAACCACTGCGTCACCAGGGAAGCCCTGGACACCTTTTTTTTTATGGGCACTTTTTTAGGCAGAGAAACTTTCACTGCTGAAATTCTTAACCTAATATGCAGACGGACAGATATAAGAGTATCATTTTTACCTTACAAATGATGGCCAACTGGTAACTTACTTCCTCTGGGGTACAGCTATATATTATCTCCTCACCACTCACTCAACATTGTTCTTACACACTTACACACACACACACACACACACACACACACACACACACACACACACACAATGATGGCCAGAAAAGTAGGAAAAGAAAAAATTAAGACTAATCTTATAAATACAGGATTGGAAAAAATGCAAGAGAATTCAAGATGGCTAACTCCCTTCATCTGAGGTGGTTTTATTTTAAAATATCACCCAGGAGTCGGCAAACAAGAGCGGCAGTCATGGGAGTTGCCAGGAACCACCCTGGGAACCTCAAATCAGTTAGAAGTGGTTTTCTTCCTCCTGAGGCTGCTGGACAGACAGCAAGCATTAAGAGTCTATCACCGTGTTTCTGGACATGCTGCCCCTTAAGTCACCTTGACCTGCTGCGCTGGTCATAAAATATAACACAGAGTGGGTAAAAATACAAACGCAACAACCCTGAGAGATTCTAGGAAGCCCTTGGAAAAGCAGCAAGCACCGCAGCCTGTTCTAACCCTAAAGTCACTGCTCTGCCAGTGCCCTACAACTCAGGCTAAGTGCACCAAGGCAGTCTCATTACAAATCCCATAAAAGGAAGCTGATGGTGTGTTCTTATAACTAAGCAAAACTTTCTATGACTCCCAGAGGTGAAGTCCAACCAGAGAGTGATCTCTAGCTGGAAATGAGGAACTCTGGGCTCTGTTCTAGACTTTGCCACTAATTCACTGAGTCTGATCCCAAGCAAATCACTGCTCCTCTTTGATGCTTCAGCCTTCTCCACTTTTAAAAATGACCAGACTGTCTCTTGAGGCTCCCTGCTAACAGCTCTATCTCTAGAGCACTAATAACACACTTTTGGTGGAGGATGGGTGGAGCCCCTATAATAAAAGGTCTCCCTCCTTCCTCCCACCTAGCTAGGAAAGACTTTAGTTTATCCTAAGACATCAAAAAAGAAGCAAGAAGTGGTTCCAGCCCACACACTCAAATAAAGCTATGGAGACTAGGTACAAAAAGAACTAAGACACGCCTACTACCAAACCCCCGGATTCCCCTTAGCCGGCATTTAAATTAGACTTTTGTAGCATTTGGTTATTTAAAACTATTTAAAAATCAGATTAGAATAAAAATATGTTAGGGCTTCCCTGGTGGTGCAGTGGTTGAGAGTCCGCCTGCCGATGCAGGGGACACGGGTTCGTGCCCTGGTCCGCGAAGATCCCACATGCCGCGGAGCGGATAGGCCCGTGAGCCATGGCCGCTGAGCCTGTGCGTCCGGAGCCTGTGCTCCACAACGGGAGACGCCACAACAGTGAGAGGCCCGCGTACCACAAAAAAAAAAAAAAAAAAAGTTAAAAAGCTTCCACTTTTAATTCATGAACGCTGAGGTGAACAACATTAGCTTTGCAATCCAAAACTTAAGAGAAAAACCAAAAGCATATCAATTATAAGCTTAAAACAGGACTATGGAGAAATTAAATAAAGGGAAAGATCCTTCACCTCCTTTGGTAAAAATCACCACTGATACTTTTACTATGAGGTACTTTGGTAGCATAAAACTAACAAGAGGCTCACTCTGGGGGCAAGAGGTGGGTCAGCCCAACTGAGTAATAAGAGAGAACCTAGGGAAGCAAGCAGAGGGGACCTTCTAAGCCAGATGCCTGATCATCTACTGGGCTCAGCTTCCGTCAGTATCCCGTTTATAAACGCTCTGGTTCCCCACAGCACAGTCCCTCAGAAAAGAAGGCATATACAGGGCAGGCCCACAAGAGACCACCACATTTAAAATTAAGAGATAAGAAGCTACATCCACCGGGAGCTGATGTGATACTCAAAGGATGCAAAGGAAAATGGGCTGCAGCCAAAGGTTTACTGGCCACCTGAAAATCCAAACGCTAACCAAGCTTTGGACCAAGGGCAGAAGTCAGCCATAACACTCGGCTGGCTAACATGACTTAGAGAAGCCATGTGGGACAGAGAAATGGCTCTGCAGAGACCTGGAGACACAGGAAAAGGTCTCCAAGGAAGTGAAAGCAATGAAGGTCAGTACAGAGCAGCCAGACACACAGGGGAAAGCCTCGAGGTTTGGATCAAGAAAAACATTTTTCATCTTCAAGTTCAGGGCTTAAGTGAGGACTCAGAGAGAGAAAAAGATTACTCTAGGACTTCAGTGCAGCATGTCCCTGAAGCAGAGATCTCACAACTTAAATAAACCTTCTAGTTTACAGTATGCTTTAATGAACATTGTGCATGTCAGTGAGTATAAAATTCAAAAAAGGTTGTAGAAGGTGCCGAGGTTCCCAGAAGACCTGAAATTACACTTACATCTCTCTGTTGTTTGAAGCCTTTATTCAACAAAACTTACAGAATGAGAGCGGTAACAGTGGCAATAAGGAAAAAGCAAGAAGGCCCCAAAGGTTATACCCGTTAAAGGATCTCTGGGCACTAGATGAGGTTCAGGATAGAGACTTCTACACACCAAAAACATGTTTGTTTTAATGCTTTCATGAGTTTTTTCTTTAAATTAAGTCACAGACTTCTGACAAAAGTTTAACATTCCTAAAATTAAGAGCAAAGCAGGGGGAGGGGTTTCCACACATGGCCAAAGGAAAGAAAATCCATCACTATGGATTATAGTGGGCTCTGCCGACTACAGCCCCTGCAGCTAGATTTGTAGACCTCACCAGTCACCAACCAGCAGGACTGGAGCAAAAAGAGCCAGAATTCAAGGGGAAACATGCAGGCTGACCAGACTGCCAACATCAAGGCTACCAACTCCTTCCTCCCCATTGGGGCCTTTTCGTTATAAACGACTCTTTACTACTCAACATTTCACTTACCTATCTCACGTTTTCTTTCATTGGTTGTACAGTCGTGGAAAAACTCTGTCATCAGACTTTCCAGTGCCCTGAGAGAGGCTTCTTCAGATGCCTAACAAAGAAATTTGAAGAAAAAAAAAAAAATCAGTAGCTGTATTTTCAGTTCTACTGTTCCTCAGTTCCTTCCAGGTCACATTCAACAGCCATAGTAATTTACTTCCTCAAAACATCTTGGTTCAACATTCTTCAAATACATGATATAAGCCAGAAAAACTGCAAGGAATTTCCCAGCTGACTCAAAACCCAAAGTTTTAGTATACCCTATAAATTCATGCTACCGTGCTATCGATTTTCAATTATTTATGCTAAGGAAAAGAGAGCAAATAATTTAAAATTTAATTCTGGAAACATATTGAAAGCAAATTAACAGCCCCTGGCCCTGACTGAATAGGCAGAGTGAAGAGATTCAGAAAGGTTAGGGCGCCTTATAGACTATCCATCAACGTTATTTGCCCCATGTCTGAATAGTTAGCCATATACTAAATTCAGAGCAACTGTAATCAAACTGCTGCATGGATTCCTGGGGTTTTCTGAAGGGACTTCAAGAGCCAAACATCCACTCAACTCTCAATCTCACATGAGCAGCCAACAGAGATTAAGGTGCAGCTAAGAGCCAAGCAGAGAAAGGACTCAAAATGAGGCAGTAGCTCCCAACCTCAGACCCACAGAGAGCCAGACTCTCAGCAGAACCACTCAGGCGGAGAATAAGAGGAGAGGGACCCTAAGCCCCCTAAGGCTCATCCTCTCCCTTTTCCATACGGAGCCCCAAACCCACTTCCTCTTCTCTCACTGAAGGAGGGGACATCAGGTGCAGCAATGAACTTGAGTCAACACTCCTTCACATAACCAGTCTGCAACAAGGTGAGCATTAGCAGGCCCTTTTTGAATCCTCACTGGCAATAATCTACCTAGAGATGATCAGGAGCCAACAGCAGTTTTGATTTCTTAATCATCTCCTAATTTCCTTCTTCCCATCCACCTTCCCTATATCCTCTCCACTGCCCCTAGAGTGAGAGCTGACTATTAAAACTGCGTTTTAAAACAAGCCCACAGGGACTTCCCTGGTGGTACAGTGGTTAAGAATCCACTTGCCAATGCAGGGGACACGGGTTCAAGCCCTGGTCCGGGAAGATCTCACATGCCGTGCAGCAACTAAGCCCGTGAGCCACAACTTCTGAGCCTGCGCTCTAGAGCCCGTGTGCCACAACTACTGAAGTGCGCACGCCTAGAGCCCGTGTGCTGCAACAAGAGAAGCCACTGCAATGAGAAGCCCGCGCACTGCAACGAAGCGTAGCCCTCCGCTGGCCGCGACTAGAGAAAGCCCGTGCGCTGCAAGAAAGACCCAATGCAGCCGAAAATAAATAAATTTATTTATTTAAAAAATTAAAAATAAATAAATAAAATAAGCCCACACTCAAATGTATCACGTATCAAACTGCAATATTACCAGGGGCCTCCACTTGGTAATGGGCTTTTGAGGACACTGAGGAACTTGGGCCATTTCTGTGGATCCATGAGCACTTCTTAGGACTGGCACTAATTACGGAGGCTGAATCAGGCTTGCACCAGCCCACCTACATCAACCAGCACGTTAGCACACTAGACAGCACATTGAAGGCCACATTCAAGCAGTGCCAGGCACGGCTGTCGCTCCCATGCTGCAGTCATGGTGACAGCTGTGCAATGACAGCTGAACTCTGACATGTTGAGTGATGAATTATTGTTTAATAGTTCTAGCACTTGTGAGTTTGAGAGACATTTTTTCTTTTCTTTTTTTAATTTAATTTTATTTATTTTTGGCTGCGTTGGGTCTTCATTGCTGCGTGCGGGCTTTCTCTAGATGCAGCGAGCGGGGGCTATTCTTATTTATTTATTTATTTATTTAGGCTGCATCGGGTCTTCACTGCTGCGCATGGGCTTTCTCTAGTTGCGGTGAGCGGGGCTACTCTTCGTTGCAATGCACGGGCTTCTCATTGCAGTGGCTTCTCTTGCTGTGGAGCACGGGCTCTAGGGGCATGGGCTTCAGTAGTTGTGGCACGTGGGCTCAGTAGTTGTGGCTCACGGGCTCTAGAACGCAGGCTCAGTAGTTGTGATGCACGGGCTTAGTTACTCTGCGGCATGTGGGATCTTCCCAGACCAGGGCTCGAACCCATGTCCCCTGCATTGACAGGCAGATTCTTAACCACTGCACCACCAGGGAAGTCATGAGGAACTTTCTGGTCTGAATTTTATGATAAATATTAGCCCTCTGCTCTTTTTTCAAACCAATATATCAGTTCAACTAAAAAGTATCCTTGGATTGCAAGTTAAGCTTTTTAATGCAGAAATAACCGGAATGTGGAACAAAAATAAGACTGCAATCCTCTTTAACCTGTTTCCAGGTTTTGTGTTGATCAAAACAGCCTCACTGTTCTCAGTGACAGATTTCCTAAGTGTTATAAATTCAAATTTCAAAATGAATCTGTATAAATAAAAGAATGCTTCGGTCTGCTGCATGAATCAACTTGGTGTACCATTTCATTTAAAAAACCAATTCGCTGTTTTTAAAAATGTTTGTGGGAAGATTTAAAAGAATCAAAGGAAAATCTATGCTAAAGTAACTTATTGGCAAAGAAATAAACATAAATCAAGACATATTTCTTTTTTTTTTTTTTGCGGTACACGGGCCTCTCACTGTTGTGGCCTCTCCCGTTGCGGAGCACAGGCTCCAGACGCGCAGGCTCAGCGGCCATGGTTCACGGGCCCAGCCACTCCGCGGCATGTGGGATCTTCCCGGACCGGGGCACGAACCCGTGTCCCCTGCATCGGCAGGCGGACTCTCAACCACTGCGCCACCAGGGAAGCCCAAGACATATTTCTTGAACCAAAATCAGCTACTTAGTCAAAATAAATCGATAGCTTTTCTGGAGCTAAAATAGGTTCCTGAACACTAAAGATACATCTTCAAGTCACATCTGCTACACAACTTATTCTTTTTTTTTTTTTTTTTTTTTGGCCGTGATGCGCAGCATGTGGGATACTTAGCTCCCTGACCAGGGATCGAACATGAGCCCCCTGCAGTGGAAGCGTGCAGTCTTAATCACTGGACCGCCAGGGAAATAAGTCTCTCCACAACTTATTCTTGCAATGAATCATTTTAGAGTAGATCCTGGAAAAAACCTGAGCTTATCACATTCAGGCAATCAACTGTCAAGGTTTATTTCTTCATATGGGTTCTTTTTTTTTTTTTTTTTGTGGTATGCGGGCCTCCCTCTGTTGTGGCCTCTCCCGTTGCGGAGCACAGGCTCCGGACGCGCAGGCTCAGCGGCCATGGCTCATGGGCCCATCCGCTCCGCGGCATGTGGGATCCTCCCAGACCGGGGCGCGAACCCGGTTCCCCTGCATCGGCAGGCGGACGCGCAACCACTGCGCCACCAGGGAAGCCCTCATATGGGTTCTTGAGGCAGAAGTTTGTGAACTTGACAATTACCGGCCATACATCAAAGGCTGCTGAAAGCAAGTCTCTGACTCCCCAGAGAATCCAACCCTATCTCCATTCCCAGTCCCATCAACCCCACCCTCCCAGCTCCAACCCAAGCTAACATTCCCACAGAAAGTGGAAAGACAAAAGTATCCACAAAAATCACAGGATGATAGTCTCACCTGATTTCGTAAATGATGGTTATACGAAAAAGGAAACTCTAAAACCTAATAATCCAGTGGCATCACCAGGTGTTTCTCAGCAAGAACAAATAACGTGCTGTTTGCATTTTCAATCATTTCACTAACTGCAACAGGAATACCTACCCCATGTGGTGTTGGGAGGATCAAATGAAATGCTCCGTGTAAAGCTGATATGTAAACTCCAAGAGGCTATCTAATTCACCTGCATCGGCAGGCGGACGCGCAACCACTGCTCCACCAGGGAAGCCCTGCTACTATCATTTTTATTTGGTCTCAGATACCAAATGAAAACAGACTAAAGCAAAACAACAAAAGTGGTCAGGCCTACTTTGAAACTGAAGATTCATGCCTTCAGGCTTAAGGGTTTTGTCCCAAACATATCTGGTGGGGCTTTTTTCTAACTGGATTTCAAAACAAAACTATCTTGAGAAGAAGAAAAGGGGTTGAGACTTTGCCAGGATCATACAATCAGAACAGAGCTATAAAGACATAAAGGATATGTTCAAGACCTGCAAATGGTTGAAGGATATCGGAGAATTAGCCCCATTTGGCAAGAAGGCCACTGGACCCTTTGCTAGCTGTTTTAATCAGGTGGTGAAGCCAGAATTCAGACGGCAGTGGGTTAAGAAATTAGTGGCCTACTGAAGCCCGCGTGCCTAGAGCCCATGCTCCACAACAAGAGAAGCCACTGCAATGAGAAGCCCGTGCACCACAACAAAGAGTAGCCCCCACTCGCTGCAGCTAGAGAAAGCCCGCGCGCAGCAACGAAGACCAAAACTAAAAAAAAAAAATTTATAAATAAATTTATAAAAAAAAATTAGTGGCAAGTAAGTATCAATACATGGGAATATTCCATAAAGACTACACTTTCAAGTTATAAAAGGACAAAGACATTTTAAAAAAAAAGTGTCATGGTGTGGTAGGAAGAGAGGTTTCAATTCAATTCCCAAAGGCTATTCAAGCAATGCTCTGATTAACTAATGAACATTCAGGACTCAGAGACACCTGACTGCTTCCCATCTTGGACTTGGGATTTAAGACCCAGATCTTGCAGAACTAAAAGACAAGGTTAGCTTAAAACCAAGCGAGGCACATTCACACACCAAAAAAATTTCAGTTACATGGCAGACATAAAATGTAAGCAGTAAAACAATAAAACTTCTAGAAGATAATACAGATCATCCTCATGACCCCGGGGTAGGGAAAACATTCTTGGAAACATTAAACATGAAGGAAGAGATTGATAAATCAGAATATTCATCAGATGGCACAGTGAAGAGAGTGTAAAAGAAAGCCATGAAATGGAAAAAGATATCACCAATATGGATAACAGAGAACTCATACCAGAGTATAAAATAACTTCTACAGATCAATAAGGAAAAGATAAATGACTCCATTTTTTCAATAGGCAAATAGTTATAAAAGAGGATATTCAAAAAGCCGATACATAAAACAAGTGCTCAACCTCATTAGTCATCACAGAAATGTAAATTAAAAACAAGACAGTGCTACAAATCTACCAGAATGGCTAAAATTTAAAAGACAGTAACAAGTATTGGTGAGTATGCTGAGCAACTGGGACATGCATACACTGCCGCTGGTGGGACTATAAACTGGTATAACCATTTTGGAAAATGAACATATGCATACTTTATGACCCTGTAATTCTACTCCTTGACAATATATCCAACAGAAATTTGGATACCCCACAAAACGTACACAGATATTCACAGCACCATTATTCATAATACCCAAAAAGTCTAAAGAACCCAAACGTACATCACCAGTGGAATGGACAAAATAGTTGTAGTTTATTCATCAGGAAGATACTATAAGACAACTAGAATGAATGAACAGGTACTTCCGTGCTGGCACAGTGGTTAAGAATCCGCCTGCCAATGTAGGGGACACGGGTTCGAGTCCTGGTCCGGGAAGATCCCACATGCTGCGGAGCAACTAAGCCCGTGCGCCACAACCACTGAGCCCACGTGCCACGATTACTGAAGCCCGTATGCCTAGAGCCCGCGCTCCGCAACAAGAGAAGCCACAGCAATGAGAAGCCTGAGCGCCACCACAAAAAGTAGACCCTGCTCGCCGCAACTAGAGAAAGCCCGCACGCAGCAACGAAGACCCAACGCAGCCAAAAATAAATATATTTTAAAAATGAAAAGAATGAATGAATATTGCTTCACACAACAACATGGATGAATTTCACAATGTTGAATTAAAGAGGCCAAAACACATCCTTCATTATTCGTCTTATATTAATTTTTAAAAACAAGCAAAACAAATCCATGGTGTTATAATCAGAATAGTGGTTATTAATCTCTGCAGAGGAGGGATGCTGGGATGCTAGTAATATTGTTTTCTTGATCTGAAAGTTACACCAGGATGACTGTGCACTTTTCTGTAAGTACATATACACAATTTTTGAAACTTAATGTTATACTTATTTTTAACATTCAGGTTGGTATTTGCAGACTCTGATTTTAGAAATTGTGTTTTTCCTCTATTAGCACAATTATTAAGAGCAGTTGGGAGGCCTACAGGTGAAGTCTGAGCATGAGACTCCTAGATTCCTAGGAATCATCACCGATTTGTCTTCAAAGCTGCAAGGCTGACAACAAAAAGTATTATAATCCCGTAAGGCTATGCTTCCCCTGAGCTTACCTCAACAGCAAACTAAAATCCTTAGGATGATGAATTAGAAGTGGCTCAGAATATATACACTCTTGGAGACCTATGTATATGTCTAAAAAATCTTTTGTGTTCCAAAAAGAGTTAAAATCTGCCAAGTGGAGCTTTCAACTATGCCTGCCTTGACTTTATCTGCATTTTTATTGCACTGCTCATGGTCCAGCAGTTCAGAGACTATACTATACGACTGATTCATTTATTAAGGAACTACTAAATCAACCAAGACTCACAATCACCTAATAAATTATAAGAAAAATTGGCAAGAAGGGCAAGGGCCACATAATTTGAAATCTTCTTTGACTTTTCCCTCAATACCACTTCTACCAGGCCCTAATCACCCCCTGCCTAGATTACTGTAACTTCTTTTACCTAGTCGTCCTGATGTCAGCTTTCCCAATTCCAATCCAATCTGTACTTCACTACCAGATAAATACTCCTAAATATCCATTTTCTGCCCCAATTAGTCTAAACCTAGCTTTAAAGAGGCTTTAAATCTGGGCCAACTGAGACACTCAACCATCCACTCAACAAATAAACTCAATATTCACTAAGTAACTGATACTGCATTAGGTCCTTGAGATACCAGGATGAGTAAGACTGTCCTTGACCTCAAAGAACTGGAGATGGCATGGGGGGCGGGGGGGAGAAGGGTAGGACCTATGAATAAAAACATAGAATGTAATGGTCTACATCCTATAGTAATGACATATGTATAAATGGCTTTAGGAGCTAAACAGAACTAACTCTGTCTGAGGGAGACAGGGAAAGCTTCACAGAGATGATAATATACGTTGGGATTTGAAGAATGCAGAGTTTACTAAGAAGAAAGAAGGAAAGCATGCCTGATTCACCATTACTCACCACAGGAAGCCATCACTCCACTCTGAATACTCATGGTCTCAGAACAAATGTCTATTCCCATCCTGCATTTGCTCCTGGGTCTGCAATTCATAGTTCAACCTTCATGAAATTTCTTACGAAGTTTACAGTGCAGATTCCTTCCTTGTTTTCATCTTTTGTCTTTTCTTGTAATCGGTATCACAGAATTTTGCCCATGGCACTGTTCTCTGCTTATTTCGGAATGGCACAATGAAAGCACAGGCCCCGGTGTCAGGTTCCTTGGGTTCGAATCAGAATGCACCTTGGCCTAGTTATGTAACCCATTACTCTTTCTCCTCTTGTGCAAAACTGGGGATAATAAGAGAACCTAACACATGGAGTTGTTCTGAGGATTACATAAAATAATCTATGTAAAGCATGTAGTAAACCTAATGCCAGGAATAAAGTTAAGAGTTGAAAGTCGTATCTGTAACTATTAATAATTCATAGATATTAGGCCTCTCTAACCAGCACATAAACTGTCTGGAAAGAGATTCTGCCTAATATGTTTGTATTTCCTGTAACGTCCAGTATGGACTGGTACTCAAATTATTTTACAGACCAAATTCAGGAGAGTAAAAGGAACAAGCAGACTGTTAGTATCAGTTTTATTTTCTCAGGAATAATGGTAATTCCCTCCAAATTCAAGATACTTATGACTCTGTTTAAATTTCCCCCTTTAAGAGCTCTGATCATAATGGCCTTTGCTCACAAGCACTCAATGAATACGTTTTGAAAACCAGGAGACTGCTAATAATTTATCTTAAAAACACTGAGACTGATGATGGGTAATATGGTGCTTTGTTTAAGACCCCTAGATGACAGTTTTCTCAAATCCTGATTAAATCTGTAATGTTTTACGTAATTGCCTCTATAACACCCCTCTCTCTAACACATAAACTTTTTATAAAATAGATACTGGGAAAAAAATGACTCTCTTTTTAAAGAAGGTTTTTATCAAGCTTTTTGCCACTTTTGCCAGGAGGCACATTTTGTCTATCCTTCAAGGAGGTGAATCACATGAGCCTTCTGTATTCAGGTTCATGCTTCCTTGATAGTAAACCTAAAAAAATGACAGCGAGCATAGCAGAGTCCCAAGTCAAATACTCCTGTGGCAAATCTAGAACAGTTTTACTACTCTATTTACTTATACATAAAGAAGGTTTCTGAGAAAAGTGATGCAATACTAACTGCTGACCAAGGTTAAAAATAAAAAGTATGCAAAACATACCTGGTGTCTTACAACAGATGCCATTAGCAAAGAAATTCAATCTCATATACACTCTGGGAGCTTAAAGGATTACCATGGATGCCTAAACTCTCAAAAGAACACTCTCATTCTTCCCTATACCCTTCACCACTGCAAACAAAACAGAGAGGAAAAAAAAATCTCTTTGGCCTTTAGGCCTGCATATAAAAGTAGAGATGAAATACTAAGCTTAACATAACACACAATGGGAATCAATGTGACATCTATCCATCCCCTCCTGCAGTCAGCTCAAAATGCTAAGAAGCGCACCAAGGAAGCCCCAGGCAGAAGAATACGCAGAACAAGTCTTCTTCCCACCTTTGCCATCACTGCTCTTTGTGTCTCAACCTGCAGATACTGTCCTTTTAAAAAACAAACTAAACACACCATGATGAAGTAGAAATCTCACTTTATTTCTCTGAAAGCAAATTGGTAAAACCAGTTGAATCTTCAAAGTCTAACATTCAGAAGTGCAGTCACCCTGGGGGTGTTGAATGCTTCCACCAAAGACAGAGGGGAGACAAAGGGTACAAATACACAGTGAAGTAATTAACTCTAAAAGTTATATACCGGGCTTCCCTGGTGGCGCGGTGGTTAAGAGTCCGCCTGCCAGGAAGGTTAAGCTGGGACAAAGTAAGAGAGTGGCATGGACATATATACACTACGGAATGTAAAACAGATAGTTGTGGGAAGCAACTGCATAGCACAGGAAGATCAGCTCGGTGCTTTGTGTCCACCTAGAGGGGTGGGATAGGGAGGGTTGGAAGGAGACGCAAGAGGGAGGAGAAGATGTTAAAAAAAAAAAAATCCGCCTGCCAATGCAGGGGACAGGGGTTCGAGACCTGGTCCGGGAAGATCCCACATGCCGCGGAGCAACTAAGCCTGTGAGCCACAACTACTGAGCCTGTGCTCTAGAGCCTGAGAGCCACAACTACTGAGCCAGCGTGCTGCAACTACTGAAGCCCGCGCTCCTAGAGTCCATGCTCCACAACAAGAGAAGCCACCGCAACGAGAAGCCCGCGCACCGCAACAAAGAGTAGCCCCCGCTTGCCACAATTAGAGAAAGCCCGCGTGCAGCAACGAAGACACAACACAGCCAAAAATTAAAATAAATAAATTCTTTTAAAATTTAAAAATAAAAGTTATATACAGAAGTTGCAAGGAAAAAAAATACTTTCTACTGAAGGAAAGACATGGAGAGCCACACCATGTTCCGGGAAAGCAAGGCCGGGGCAGATGCACTCACCACAACTCTACAAACACACGAATGGAACTAACTACTAAAGTTATACGTGTGCCTCAAAAGGCTCCTGGATGTCTCACCTACAGCTTAAATCTGAACAATATTTGCCCTTTGAGAGTAACTATAGATGTAACTTTGTATGATATCATCATGCAGATACTTAATATTTGATTAAAACATATACTGTGGCTGTATCTAAACATAACTCTAATCATTAAAAGGCATCTTTCTGCTTTAGTCTAAAACTACTATAAAGTTGATCAACAAGACGTTCCCGCCCCCCCGACCCCCAATATTTCTCGGGTTTGCAGAAAGTGCCCAGTCAGATTCTCCATCCCTTCCATGAACAAAAGGATCTGTTTACTGCTGAGGACCAGGAGTTAGAAGCAGGATGACTGCCAGGCATCTGGGCCAGAAAGCCCAATGGGTCCCACTATGGTAGTGAGAAAGCCAAAGCAGTATATTCTGACCCTATGGGGACCAGTTAGAGGAAACATCTTGTACACAGAGGACAGTGTGTTTTATGCTGGGAAAAACCAATCCACCTACTACTAGACAAGCTATAATAACAAGAGGCACCAATTAGCTATGAATGAACAGGTGTACTGGTTTCAAAAATTTCCAGCAAATCTAAAGAAAACTACAGAGTCATGACAAATAACTGTCATTCCTGATTCTAGACTAGATCCTGTACTGGAGGCAAAAAATGCTACAAAGGACATACTGGGCCAACTGACAAAATTGGAATACAGATGGTAGATCAGATAAAAGTACTGAATCAATGTTAAATTAATGAAAGTTGACAACTGCACTATGGTTATGTAAGAGAATATCCCTATTAGGAAATATACTATCTAGGGGCAATGGACCATGATGTAGGCAACTTACTGTCAAACGGTTCAGAAAATATCGTGTGTGTATATGTATGTATGTGCATAAATATACATAGAGAGGAAGTGCAAATAATAAAAGCAATCATGGCAAAATGTTAACAATAGGTGAGTTTGGGCTAAGAGTAGAAGAGTGTTCTTGGTACTCCTTCTTTGCAAGATTTCTGTCCATTTGGAATTTTTCCAACTAAAAAGTTTTTTAAAATCTCATCTGTTGGATTGGTACCCTCCACCTTGCTCCTCACTGCTCCAAGCTAGCTGGTCAAAGAGGAAAGAAAAAGTGACAAAAGAGTACAATAAGAAGGAAAGGATTGGGCTTCCCTGGTGGCGCAGTGGTTGAGAATCCGCCTGACAATGCAGGGGACACAGGTTCATGCCCCGGTCCGGGAAGATCCCACATGCCGCAGAGCGGCTGGGCCCATGAGCCATGGCCGCTGAGCCTGCGCTCCGCAACGAGAGAGGCCACAACAGTGAGAGGCCCGCGTACCACAAAAAAAAAAAAAAAAAAAAAAAAGAAGGAAAGGATTATTTTACTCCCTCAGATGCCAGATTTATTATCTCACACTGTTTCTGAAAAAGGATAATACATAGCCTAGACATTAAAAATTTTGCATCTGCTGGTTGGACAAGAACCACATCCCACTAAGAGCTAAAATACATATAACTTATACACTTATTTATTTATATTCTAGTCCGAAGGCTTTAATTAGACAGACAAAAAAGCAAATGATAAAAATAGTTATTCTGCAAGAAACTGCCTAAAATAAATGAGTAATACAGCCAAGAACAGGCTCTCTTCACAATCCCATCTGCTTCTCTTTCCCAGGTACATATCCCAGGAGGATGAATGTTTACATCAGCATGCCTAGTCAATTAAACTCAAAAGATACTTAGTGAGCACATTAACACAAGGCATGCTACCAAGAATTCCTAAAAGAGGACCACAGAATCTTAAGAGAGAAATAAACAAACCCCAGAGAACAGCAAGTCCAACCTCATTTTACAGATGAGGAAAAGGAAGCTCGGAGTATCTTGCCCAAAGTCAGCCAGCTATTGGTCAAGTCACTGGGCAGGGCCACCAGAGTCCTTTCCCAGCGACGGCTCCTCTACCCCTTAAAGAAGCCCAGGGGAGTTCTGCTGCAAGGGCTGTGGGAACAATGAATTAGCTGGCATTACCCTGCATTTGATGAAATCAGGAAATGAATGGGTGCAAGGTTGATGGGCCACCATAAAAACACGCTGCAGGGCTTCCCTGGTGGTGCAGTGGTTAAGAATCTGCCTGTCAATGCAGGGGACAAGGGTTCTAGCCCCAGTCTGGGAAGACCCCACATGCCGCAGAGCAACTTAGCCCGTGCGCCACAACTACTGAGCCTGCGCTCTAGAGCCTGCGGGCCACAACTACTGAGCCAGAGTGCTGCAACTACTGAAGCCCATGCTCCTAGAACCCGTGCTCTGCAGCAAGAGAAGCCAGCACAATGAGAAGCCCGCGCACCGCAAGGAAGCGTAGCCCCTGCTCACCGCAACTAAAGGAAGCCCGCATGCAGCAACAAAGACCCAGCGCAGCCAAAAATAAATAAATTTTTAAAAAAATGCTGCAAATATGAATCACAATTAACACTACAGCTCAAATGTAAATAATTTCATTTCACTGCTGTTACCACCTGCACCATTTAAGAGCAAGTCTCTTGTAAACCCATACCACCTTCCTCCTGAATTACTCCCAGAATGGCCTTTTAAATAACAGTTAAAATAACACGTTTGTAATTTTGGCAAAAATCTCCAGAGTATATTACAGACTGTTGGAATCTGGGGGAGCATAATCACTTCCCTTCTCTCACCCTCCCTGGTTCTATCCATTGATATACAGTCTCAAGTGATCAAGTACAGGTCAAAGTCTAATGTCCTCCTCAGGACGGGTAAAGCTGCAACCCCTTTCTCGTTCTAAACTGTCCTGGCCCGCCCAAGCCTAGCCACAAGGGGAAGGCGGGACACAGAGGAAGACAAGCTTCTCCTGAGGGGAAGCAAGTGAGAGGGCACAGGCACAAAGCTGGGCAGTGTTCTGATGCAGTGAGTGACCTTGCACCTAGTAGATACAGGCCTTGGCGCTGGGCTCCCCCCAGCGCAACCGTCAAGAGATCAATCACTCCTGTGGGAAGGAAGAAACGCGAGGAGGGAGACAGGGCCCAGAAGACTGTGCTACAGTACTGCTCCCACTTGGGGTACAGACGACAATCCCCTGAATGTGTACCAAAGCAGGAATGAGGGGACACAGAGAAGGTGCTCTTTACACGAGCAATGACAGAAATAACAGGCTTCATGGGAACCAATGCTACCACTGAGAGGTCCTCAGCTACACCTGGCAGGCAGAGAAAACAGCAAGTGAGAGCCGGCCCAGCTCCAGAATACAGCCTGCGTAACTTTGGGCAAATCCTGCCAGCTCTTGGAGCATCCTTGGTACTAAATGCACTCAGGTGTGTGTACTGCGTGTTGATTATAAAGTACTACATAAATGTTGGCTAATATAGTAGCTCCTCTCACTACAAGTTTCTCTTAGCCCACCCTCATGTTTGGATTTGCTTTTATACAGGCAAAGTCTCCTCAGTTGTCATCAGCTTGTCCCTCTCAATACACCCAGCACAACCTTAATGCTGTAATTCTTAATTTATGATCAGTCACATTACTCTAAGGCTCTCCAAGTATCACTGCCGACTGCCAAAGGGTGCTTATGTATCCCACACGAGGTAAACAACGATGCCCACGAGAGCAGCTGCTGAAGGACCTTTGATGGTGCTACATTCTGCAGGAAGTGTGATGCTGCTACACAAGCAGAGATCTGCGTTCAGTAGGAAGTGACTCTTCCTGACTGGGGAGTTCTAAATGCTCCTCCCATCACCATAGATGACTACTAGTCACCAAGAAAGAAGACACCACATGCTCTGGTGACAGCAACTCTCTTCACCAGGGACTGTCCTGGGTGCTGGGTTCTGCACAGCACTATTAGTCGATGCAATTTTCTTAAGTTTTACTTTCAATAGTATGCTTGGTAATCACAACTGTGATTTTTAAAAAACTGTAACTTTTACAATATGGAAAGCTATCGTAATATTGAAACTATTCATGATTCTCCTCCACCCCACTGAAGATTCAATGGGTTAGAAAGACAGAACAATGGCAGTTCTGGGGATGTTTTTTTAGGAATGGGGGAAGTGGAGGTGGGAGGTGCACAGGAGAAAGGAAATGGATTCTCAGCTCCTGTCCAATTGTCTGATCCTGCCAGGAATCCTGGCCTTGCTCACATCCCTGGATAATGAAGGGATGACTCAAGAAGCAGCCTTCTATCAGCCTCCAAACCCCACACAACAAGCATAATTAGCTTGAGACGGGAGCATGTCACCGCCCTTCCTACAGTTCCCAACTGACCCTGCTAGAACATGGGGGAAAGGAGTGGAACAGAGGTAAAGATAAAGTGCTGCTTTTGATTCCCACCTCCCAGCTCTGCTCCTTCACTCTGGCCAACAGCCCAAAGCCAAGGACTAGAAATTCCATACCATTCCACCTGAACGTGCCCTTCCACCATACAGCTGGCTGGGTACTCCCTATCCTGGGAACGCCTTAAAATGAATTGTCACAGCGTAACTGTGAGGGGTGTGGACTCTGGAGTCAGCCTCAGGTCTGTATCTGACCTCGAACTTTACCACTTACTCTGTGCATGACCTGGCACAAAGTACTTAACCTCTCTGAGCCTCAGTTCTTCACCTGCGAAGTGGATTTACAACAGCTCCCCACCAGGTAGCTGTGAGAAGTAAATGACGTAACATACAAAAACCCCTCGGCACCTTTAACCATAAACGAGCAGAACTCTTTCACTATATATTTCACTGATGAGTCAGTAAGCTTTAAAAAAAGGAAGAAACCAAATAAACAAAAATCACACATAAGTCAACTAAATGCTCAAAAAAATTCCAAGAATGCCACCGTCTTCACTTTCATTTTTATAGCAACCAGTGCCGCAAACAAAGAATAAAAGAACAGCACCATCGTCTTCCAGGCTTCTATTTGTGTTTGGGACAACACGGGTTGGAATCAGATCCATGATTCCAGCAGCAAAAGCTGTTTGGTCTTTTTTTTAAGAAAAAAATACTACATAAAATCCCAATACATAAAATAGACTCAATCAGAGACTGCTTAATTAATGGGGCTGAAGGGGGAGAACCCAAACGCCTATCCAGCATTTGGGACACCTCCAAGAAAGTACCACATTAAAATTCCTCACAATTAAAGCCCTTCCAAAAAAAAAAAAGCCCTTCCAGCTTTGATTCAGGTTCCACCAAGTCTGGCAAGTTTTCTTCAGGTAATAAATGGTTGCTAAAAGACTGGTTTGCAAATTTTCCCTCAAGTATCTTTCAACTGCAAGCCTCTCACCACCACTCAGGGTCTTCGCCACCTGACCGTCAGGGGTGATCAAGTCACCCCATCACCTGGCCCTGACCTGCCCCTTGGACGTCACCATCCCCATGCTCCCTCTTCCAGTTTCCTCACCCACCCTGTACCCCAGCCAGACCCAGATTCTCCACATAACAGCTCCATGTCTTCACAGATGCCATTCCTGCTACCTAAGATGCACTTCCCTACCCAGAAAACTCCTACCTATGCATTAAGACTCCTTGAAAATGGTACCACCTCTGTGAAGCCTTCTGAAGTTTCCCCAGCAGGGCCGGCCATTCTTTGTGGGCTTCCTAACATTACACTGAACACGGTGAACTGAAAGTGACCTCTTTCACTTTTCATACAACACTGGCGAGATCATAAACCAGTGCCACCACAATGTAAGACGATTTAGCAGTTATCTACAAATTTTAAATGTAGACTTCACCCAGCGAGTATACTTATAGCAATTTTTTTTTTCCTCCAAAACTTTACGTGTGAAAGGACCTTCAAGTCAACACTGTTTGTAAAACAAAAGATTGGGAACAACCTAATTTTCCATCAAAGCAAGACTGGTTAAGTAAGGTACATCCCTATCATGGAATACTATGCAACTGTGAAAAACAGTGAGAAGACTCTATACACATAGGTATGTGGAACTACATCCAATACATTAAAATTTTTTTAAAGGCATGAAACAGTGTACCAGTATGTACAGTACACTACCCATTAGTAGAGGTAGAGTAGGGAATGTGAAAATACACACACTTTTCTTTAAACTGGTAATGGTGGTTGCCTCTAGAGAAGAAAATCGGGTTCTGGCGACAGAAGAAGGGAAAGAGGCTGACTTTTCTCTGTACACTCTATTGTATCATTTAAATTTTGTACAATGTTCACTTGTTTAAAAAAGAAAACAGAGAAAACTAGAGAAAAAAGAAATTTCCTGCTAATGTGTGGGTCTCTCCAGTAGCCTGGAGTGCACAGGCAGAGACTACTTCCTAGTCATCTCTGTTCCCAGGGTCTATCTAGCACACAGCAGGCACTTAATAAACACTTGTTACAGGAATTATTTTAACTCTTTCTCTTATACTAAGTGAAGCTATAAAGTAGTTACTCAATGGTGATAACTTAAGAAACTAACATTTACTTAGCACTCAGTACATACCAGGCACTGTCCTAAGGACCTGACTTCAACTCCTTTAATCCTCGTAACAATCCCATCGCACAGATGAGGAAAATGAGGCCCAGAGAGATGAAGTAACTTGTCCCAGGTCACATACTTGGTTAAGTGGCAGAGCCAGGATTCAAACCCAGGCCCCAAACCCATGCTCTTAAACATGAGGTTATCCTATTTTTCAGATACCTAGGAATGTATTAAAATTGCTAAACACTGAATGCATTCCTTACTGAATACTTGCTGCAAAAATCCGTCCTTAACTGCTTAATCATAAGCAATTTTGAAATAAAATGAGTTAGGCCACTGCCTACTTGGGGACTGAGGTATCTCTAATCCAAGTTCTGATCACTGGCTTTGCTGATTCACTATGACCCCACCCCACTCTCAAGGGGATCCGGCTCTGGGGAAATAACGCACTGATTAATGAAAACAAGACATTGACTTGCCCACAGAATTTACCATGGAAGCTATACTTTGTTCCATAAATAAAATCCTCCATCTACACCAAGCATTCCACTTCAGTGGGTGCCTAATCAAACTCTGAAGGCCTTTGGAAAAACTACCTGAAAAATGAAAAACCACACAAACACAAAAAACTTCCCCCACTACCAAGGACTTCCAATGAAGATGTCAAACACGAAAAAGACGCCGGACCCTCTCTCGTTGTCCTCGTTGTCCCCAACACCACTCTTACTCCTAAGCAAAAATTCGTACATTTCCTGAAGTATTATACATTAGATACTGTCACAACAGTATCATTCATTTTTAGGCTGGCTATTTTGTTGCTATTGTTGTTATTTTTTGATGACACAGAGGGAAGCACCTTACCTAAAGTTCTCCAAATCATGCTGCTGTAGAGGTTAACTTCTAGACGAGTTTCCCATATAGTCCCAGCCATGGAATGTGCTGTCATTTCACTGGCTTTCACTTTCCAAGCCCATATTCTTCCTATCTTTGTCCCTATTTTAGGTTCCCTCCTCCCCCAAGGCCTGTAGCCCTCTGTTCACCACCAACAACCATAAACTAGGAATGGGACATCTTGACCAACTAAATATGCTGAATTCAAGACTGTTGCGGGGACTTCCCTGGAGGTCCAGTGGTTAAGACTTCGCCTTCCAATGCAGAGTGCAGGGTCGATCCCTGGTCGGGGAGCTAAGAACCCACATGCCTCGCGGCCAAAAAAAAAAAAAAAAACAAACAAACAAACACCAAAAAACATAAAATAGAAGCAATATTGTAACAAATTCAATAAAGACTTTAAAAATGGTCCACATCAAAAAAAAAATCTTTAAAAGAAAAAAAAAAAGACTGTTGCCATAGATGGACTGTCAATTTTCAAACTTTAATATTAATACATAGACTCAATTCAAATTTTATTTAATCTAATTCATCTTTTTTTCTGCTTTAAAAGATATTGAGATGCCGGGTATTATATGATTCCATTTATATGAAACATCCAGAATAAGCATACCTATAGAGACAGAAAGCAGATTTGTGGTTGTCAGGTGCTAGGAAGAGGCAGAAATGGGGAGTGACTTCTCCTGGGTACTGGGTTTCCTCTGGAGTGATGAATCGCTCTAGAACTGGAGTGGGAGTAGTTGCATAACATGGTGAATGTACTTTACTGTCACTAAATTGTACACTTTAAAGTGGTCAACTTTCTGTTATGTGTATTTAAAGAAACAATAAAAATCAACTTAAGACTATGGGGAAAAAAAGTTAAAGGCACCATTTCTAATATATTACAGTTAGCGTAAAGGATACTTAAATAGTAACTAAAGTAAGCATAAGGGATCTGTCTCCTATAAACAAACAAAAATAAAATCTAACTTGGTAAAAACTTTTCCTACAAAAAAAAAGATATTAAGGAATAATGAAAAGCCATTTTTTTAATCTACTAATTTTGCAACAATTTTCTTAAGACTACCCAATGCTGATGAGTATTTATCCATAGCTAGTGGAAGAATAAATTGGTATAACGTTTCTGGAAAATAGCTTACAACATACCTTAAAAATGTTCATACTAAATCTAAAACTATTTTAAAATAAAAGATCTATTAAAAAAAAATTTTCATACCCCCTTGGGCCCTTCTGGGAATCTAGCCTAAGGCAATTTTCTGAAATACAGAAAAAGCTTTTTGCAAAAACATTAATCACATATTATTTACAATGGCAAAAAATGGAATAATCTAACTGCCAAAGAATCCATGCAATGTGATATTATAGACCCACTGTAAATATTTATGGAGTAGTTAATGATTTGGAAAACTACTTATACTATGTTAAGTGGAAAAGGCAGAAGAAAAAAGTACATTTACAGTGTGACCTCAACCATATTTAAAAAGTAAATAGAAAAAAAGACTGGAAGGAAACAGAAACGTTATTAGAGGTTGAATCAGATGGGGGTAATTTCTTGTCTATTTTATACTATCAAATAGTCTACAGAGTTCAAAACACTTTTTCCAATCAGGAAAAGTAAGCAAAAATCAAAAAATGGCAGAGAAGACCTTGTGATCTATCAGTACCTACTTTAACTGCCAAGCAGTACTAGAAGGAAGAAGGTGCAGAAACTGAGCTAAATTACTGGAAGACCTGGCTACTGTGGTTTTGTTTTTGTTTTTGTCTTTAATAAATCCCTATGGGAGAAGAGTATACAGGAAATCCCTGTACTATTTTTGCAACTCTTCTGCAAGTCTAAAATAACTCAAAATAAGATGTTTAAATTGAATAAATAGGGACTTCCCTGGTGGTGCAGTGGATAGGACTCTGCGCTCCCAATGCAGGGGGCCCGGGTTCCATCCCTGGTTGGGGAACTAGATCCCGCATGCCACAACTAAGAGCTTGCACACCACAACTAAAGATCCCGCACGCGGCAATGAAGATCCCACATGCCTCAACAAAGACCAGACAGCCAAATAAATAAATAAATAGTTTAAAAAGATAAAATAGATGAACAACAAGGACCTACTGTAGAACACAGGGAGCTATATTCAATATCTCGTTAAAACCTATAATGGAAAAGAATCTGAAAAAGAATATATAATATATATACATATATTCTATACATACACATATATTATATATATATATCTGAATCACTTTGCTGTACGCTTGAAGCTAACACAACATTATAAATCAACTATACTTCAATAAAAATAAAAATTAGGGACTTCCCTGGTGGTCCAGTGGTTAAGACTCCATGCTTCCACCACAGGGGACACACGTTTAACCCCTGGTTGGGGAACCAAGATCCCACATGCCACGCAATGTGGCCATAAAAGTTTTTAAAATAAAAATTAAATTTGTCTTTCTCTAAAAAGAGAATGCAGAATATAGAGGAATAATTTCCTAGGCAATAATAAAGCACATGGCTCCTTCCTTCAATAATTAAATAAAAACCTTTCCAGGAGTAGTTGCCTTCACAGACGTCACCTGCACTGCCTATTAGAACTCCTTATTCTTCAACATTTCAAAGCTTTCATCTTCACGACCTGACCTAAACACACTGCGTTTTTTTACTCTTCTATGTATACCTGTGGCTCCATCTGTCCAAAATGGCCCTTCTGCTTTCCCACCACCTCATGCCCCAAATTCTATGCCTAGGGACTTCCTACTTCTGCTTTGAAACCCAACTCATTTGCCACCTCCTTTGGGAAGCCTTCCCTGATACAACCCTCCCATCCCCAGTGTGGCCAGGCTTTTTTTTTTTTTTCTTTAAGTACAGTTAAAGAACCTCTTACAAGGTTCTTTTTCTGTACTTATTCCCCAGCATTGTAATCATTTGCTGACATGCACATCTCTTCCAGAAGTTATAAACTTCTATAACTTCTAGTCACCCTTTTCCATGCTTACTTACATTCAAGAGCTGTAGGCCAGCTTCCATTTATCTTGCAACTCTGTTGCAAGTGAGCCCCCGAATTCACCAACGTTTCCTCCAGCTCCTGACTTTCCATTTCAGTAAAGAATTACAAATTACACACATTCCAGTGAATAGACTAACACCACAAGTTAAGTGTCTTTTCAACTTTCTCTAAATAATCAGCAACGTTTACAATGGCCCAGCATTCACCTAGTATGAGGAATCGTTTTCCTTTCCTTCCACACCTAGAGTATGGTGGATCCAAGACACCAAGTTTTTAACATTGTTCTCTAATTTGTCCATAACTCCTTTCTGCTAACTAAGAACTTTAACTTCCTCAGATCATTTCATTTGCATCACCAGTTCTATTAGTTGAATTTCTTTGTGGGATTATCTTTCATAAAGTAATGAAGATTTTCATAACTCCCAAGTCATAACCCTGAAGAGTAAAGAACCCCCAGGCTGTACTGAGCTAGGAGATTAGCCGGGCCCACTCATGTGCCAGCCAAGTGAGTTGCTGCGGACACCTGAAGGCATTGCAAGTCATACTTTTTTTAAATAACAAATGATTTATCAAAGGCTTTGAAGGTTACTGACAAATAATCAAAAACACAAGTGTTACGTACCAAGGGTCTACTGAGTATGCCAATTAAAGCAGTCTACTCAAAGCTCTCTTTCAATCTGTTCCCTCTTGAGGTGTTAAAGGGGTATTTTCTCAAAATGTTTTTTTATACTTCTTTGAGGTCTTTTCAAAAGCCTTAAAGTTTTTTCTCTTCATAAGAAGTCTCTTTTACAGATACACCAGGATATTTTTCAACACTCCTCATAAAAGTATGTCTGTCCACAGAGCTCTGGAGACGTGGATCAGTCCACCCCCACAGTAAAATGTGATGACGGCTACACAGTGCTCCTCAAGATAATGGATGTGCCTGGATCGTTAATTTGCTTGTAAAGATTGGGGAGGGAGGGAAGGGAAGAACAAAAGAAGAGAGGGAGAGAGGAAGAAAGAAAAAATATATATTGACTTTTAAACAACACAGGTTTAATGTACAATTCAAGATTTTCAAGAAATTTCAGGTTTACAGAGAGCTACTATGACCTAAAGCCCCAGGACAAGGGCCTTCTCTTAAGCAGGTGTAGGCTCTCTCTGCCATTAGAGGAATTTCAGTAGAAAATCAGAGAAACCCCAAGCATGATCGGTAAACTCTCCTATGAAGCTACTTCATATATATATTTTTTTAACATCTTTATTGGAGTATAATTGCTTTACAATGGTGTGTTATTTTCTGCTTTATAACAAAGTGAATCAGTTAACTTCATATATCTTTTAACATTCTAAATTCATGCACCCAATTAACAGGACCAGCAACAAATGATTACCAGAAAAATCACTTCACCAGGGTGAGCACTGCAACTTTCTGGCAATAGAAGTGCTTTCCTACGATTAAACCCGTTCTTACATCATGTTATGACAAATACATATGAAACCAAGTGGGAAGGAATAGACAACTTAATTACATGGATCATCAGACAAAAGGTCTGATGGTTCAGAAAACTATCAGACTACAGCCCCCTCACCAAGACAATCTTTTTATTCAAGTCCACAATACTAGTACACAAGAAATGATAGTGTTCTTAACCTGACTAAAATTAGTGGCAACCAAATGTGCAAGCTATTCCAAACCTAATTTTATCAACATTCTAAAACTATTCAGCCAAATTACATTAAAAAAAAAAAATGTTGGCTGACCCAACAGAAAAATGTATTGAGGTCAGGAATGGTCAAGTGACATAGGAAAAAATACACATGGAAATAAAACATCAAAAGATGTTCCACTTCACTCATAACTAAAGGACTGCACATGTTATTCCTGAAGTGCCATTTTCATCTTTCACACTAAAAAGTTTTATTGGTGTCAGCCAGAAGACGGGGAAACAGGAACTACCCCACTAGTAAGAATATAAACTGATACAATCTTTTTGTAGAAAAAGCACTAAATACCAGAATTTTTAAATGTAGTTTTTGCCCCACAATTCCACTTCTAGAAACTTATCCTACAATCTCACAAAATGGACAAAGAGAAATTTGATGTTTATTGTAGTGCTGATGCAGCACACACTGGAAATCTAAAATATCCAACATTAGGGAACTAGGTAAAAACATTAAGGCAGGCATACCATGTTCTAGGGCAAAATGATAAAAGAATGATCCACACTTAAAGATATCCTAATTGAGTTACTGAACTTCAGCAATACAGAGTTCTCCTAGCAATCACGCAAAAAAGGCAAGTTCTCTCTGAGGTAAAGGGAGAATGAATTAGGCTAACCAGGCTTTTCCACACAACAAACTTCAATGGAAGAAAACAATGGAGAAATATCCACAGAATTCTAAGGAAAAGAATGTATGACCCATTAGTATTATACCCAGCCAAGTTACCATTTATGGATAAGGACGACAGACATTTTCAAAACAAATAATTCAGGGAACAGAGCAACCATGAACTCTATTGGAAAAAAAGTATATACATATACATATATACACACACACACACACACACACACACACACACACACACACACATATGTATTAGCTAATCAATGTTAAATAGATTAAAAGGTTCAAGAAAACACTGAATCCCAGATGGTGGAACAATGTTTACAAGATCTGAGGGTGCAAGCCAAGAATTTTTTTTTTTTTTTTTTTAAATAACTGAATCAACCAGAGCTGAAGCCTGGCCTTTTATCTTATTTTTATTTATTTACTTGGTTGCGCCAGGTCTTAGTTGCGGCAGGCGGGCTCCTGAGTTACAGTGTGCATGTGGGATCTAGTTCCCTGACCAGGGATCAAACCCAGGCGCCCTCAATGGGAGCACGGAGTCTCATCTGCTGCGCCACCAGGGAAGTCCCACAATCCAAGAATTTTTTTTTTAAATAAATAAATTTTATTCATTCATTTATTTATTTATTTATTTTTGGCCGCGTTGGGTCCTCATTGCTGTGCATGGGTTCTTCTCTGGTTGTGTCGAGCAGGGGCTACTCTTTGTTGTGGTGTGCAGGCTTCTCACTGTGGTGGCTTCTCTTGTTGCGGAGCATGGGCTCTAGGCGCACGGGCTTCAGTAGTTGCAGCACGCAGGCTCAGTAGTTGTGGCTTGTGGGCTCTAGAGCACAGGCTCAGTCATTGTGGTGCACAGGCTTAGTTGCTCCGCAGCACATGGGATCTTCCAGGACCAAGGCTCGAACCCGTGTCCCCTGCATTGGCAGGCAGATTCTTAACCACTGTGCTACCAGGGAAGTCCCCCACAATCCAAGAATTTTATACCTAGCCAAGACATCCTTCAAGTATAAAGGGAGAGAGACATTCTTAATTCACCAAATAAGGCACCGTTTCTTAAAACTGACAACAAAATCTAGCTAACAGGGAAATGAATCCAAAAATTCAGGTATGGAAAGACTGTAGTTAAAAGAACTAGTGGGGGACATTTGAATCCCTTAAAATGTACTAAATACTGAGGGAGCTATGGTTATAGAACAGACTATAAATGCTCTAAAGACACTGACAAAGTAAAATAACAAGAGTGAGGAGGGAAAAGGGGAAGGAGTACAAATTTTCTTATTTTTCCTATTATGAAGTTCATTGATACTGCCTAGAACCAAAACATGGAATATATTTACTTATTAAAAATAATGCCATCTTGTTTGTAGAGACGTGGATGGATCTAGAGACTGTCATACAGAGTGAAGTCAGAAAAACAAATATCGCATATTAACACATATACGTGGAACCTAGAAAAATGGTACAGATGAACTGGTTTGCAGGGCAGAAATAGAGACACAGATGTAGAGAACAAACGTATGGACACCAAGGGGGGAAAGTGGCGGGTGGGGGTGGTGGTGGTGGTGGGATGAACTAGAAGATTGGAATTGACATATATACACTAATATGTATAAAATATACACTAATATGTATAAAATAACTAATAAGAGCCTGCTGTATAAAAAAATAAATAAAATTTAAAAATTAAATAAAATTTAAAAAAAAAATTTTAAATTATGTGATGCCGTCTTGGGACTTCCCTGGTGGTCCAGTGGTTAAGACTCCGCGCTTCCAATGTAGGGGATGTGGATTCGGTCCCTGGTCGGGGAACTAAGATCCCACATGCCCGTGCGGCATGGCCAAAAAAAAAAAAAAAAAATTGATGCCGTCTTCATAATGTTTTTCATAATCTTTTTCCTTAACCTATGGTGTTTTATCAAGAGCTAATAATTATTGTGGTAAAGATTATTTGAAATCTGACAACTTATTTTTCAGTTTCAGTTGTTTATTTTTCTGCTATTAAATTCAAGTGAGGGGCTTCCCTGGTGGCGAAGTGGTTGAGAATCTGCCTGCCAATCCAGGGGACATGGCTTTGATCCCTGGTCCGGGAAGATGCCACATGCGGCAGAGCAACTAAGCCCGTGCGTCACAACTACTGAGCCTGTGCTCTAGAGCCCGCAAGCCACAACTACTGAGCCCACATGCTGCAACTACTGAAGCCCGTGCACCTAGAGTCCATGCTCTGCAACAAGCCACCTCAATGAGAAGCCCGCGCACCTCAACAAAGAGTAGCCCCCCGCTCACCGCAACTAGAGAAAGCCCGTGCGCAGCAACAAAGACCCAACACAGCCAAAAATAAATAAATAAAATAAATGTTTAAAATAAATAAATAATAAAATAAAATTAATTAATAAATTCAAGTAGACGGAGAGACCTCAAGAACACTGTGCTCAGTGAAAAAAAATCAACATCAAAAGGTTATGGCCTGCAGATTACATTTACACCACTCTCAAAATGACAAAACTGTAGAGATGGAGAACAGATTAGTGGTTGCTAGGAGAGAGGGTGGAGGGCTACAAATAGAGTATTAGGAAAAAAATACTCAGGCATGAGTTAGACCTTCAGCAGTGATGGGACAGCTCTGTACCTTGACTGTGGTGGTAGTTACATGAATCAATACACAGAATAAATTGCATAGAGCCATACACACATATGAATGCAGGTCAAAAAATGGTGAAAACTGAATATAAGGTCTGTAGTCTAGTCAACAAATGACATGTACTAATGTCAATTTCCTGGTTTTGATATTGCACACAGCTATGTAAGGTGTCACCGTTGGGGGAATCTGGGTGAAGGGTACAACAGGAATCCTTGCACTCATTTTGCAACTTCCTGTAAGTATATAAATATTTTAAAAAGTATGTTTTTTTAAAAATACAAAGAATAGTAAATTGATTTTTATTTTAAAACTAGCATGACCCAAAAAATCAGCATCACCACTTTTTTAATAAAAGTACTTATTTTAGATATCTATCCTCCTTACCTTACAGACAAATAGACAGAAACAAAGATATATGGATTGTTAATCATAGTTCAGGGTAGGAGGATTTAGGGGATTTCTTTTTTTGCCATGTTCTTTGTATTGATACCTTTTGATACTGCTTGATTTTTAATGAGCATACATAATTTTTATAAAAATTATCCAATTGTTAATCTAAAAAAAAACCTAGGGCTTCCCTGGTGGTGCCGTGGTTGAGAGTCTGCCTGCCGATGCAGGGGACACGGGTTCGTGCCCCGGTCCGGGAAGATCCCACATGCCGCGGAGCGGCTAGGCCCGTGAGTCATGGCCGCTGGGCCTGCGTAACCGGAGCCTGTGCTCCGCAACGGGAGAGGTCACAGTAGTGAGAGGCCCGCGTACCGCGCAAAAAAAAAAAAAAAAAAACCCTGATCTATCCCAGGTCTGATTATTAGCCAATTTAAAAACTAACGACTTCCCCCGCCCAACTGCATTTAACTCATAAAATACCTTTACCTTTTCAAGGAGTCTCAGATCAGAGATATTTTTCATTATAACCTTCATATAAAACAGCAGCAGACTGCTCTGATGTAAATTAACTACTGCGTACGCTAAGCCTAATGGGCTTAACTGAACTGAAATACATAAAGAAGCCAAGCAATCTTCCTCTCCGTTGTCCTGTAACGTGGTCCAGCTACCACTTTGCCCTCGAGTCACATTTTTTCTATTCTATCACATTACAGCATATGCAGAAATATCTATTTTCTCGTTTGTTATCAGTGAACTTTTACCATCTTGCCCTTTCCATTACCAGGTGTAAATTATGCAGGTTTTAAGGTTAGATGACTAAATGTACTGTTTTTCCTGGGACAATATACCCAGTTGGGCTACATTTCAAGTAACGTTTGTCATCAGTAAACTTTTACCATCATGCCCTTTCTGTTATGAAAGGTAAATTATGCAAGTTTTAAGGCTAGATGGCTAGATGTACTGTTTTTCCTGGGACAATATACTCACTTGGGTTACATCTGAAGTAAATATACCTATGTAAATGTGCATAGGCTTAAGAAGAAACCTAGTGCTACAGAAAAAACATGGGCTGTGCGTTTAGAATCTTGGGTCAGCATCCCATCTCGATCAACTTGCTATGTAACTTTAAACAAGCTACTTGTAGTACCCTCCCTGAGCCTCGGGGTCCTCATCTTCCTCAACTGTAAAATGGGAACAGACAGTAATACCTACCTTGCAGGGTGGCTGTAAGAGATGAAATGAGGTACTGTCTGTAGTATACATAAGGGCCCCTAAACAACGGCTAACACAGAGTGTAATTATGAAACACTCACAGACCTTTTTTCTCCCTCTGAGCCCCAGCTTCCTTCCCTTCCCATTAGCCTCTTTCACCTCCCTCACTTCTCTCTGCCTTGTGGGTTTCCTCAGGTACATCCACAGCTCTCACCTCACCCCACCCCTACTCCCACTTGTTCCCCAGCAGTCCTCCCAGAAGCAATCAGTTTTTGGAGCCTCACAGGAAGTGTACCATCTGCACAGCATTTGTTCTAACAACTCCTCTTGCTTACCTGCTCCCCACCTCCACCTGCCCAGGGCAAAAATGCTGCTATCTGACCTTGCTGGCTGCATGGCTTTTGGAAAAACAGGGTGTTTACTATATTCATACTCTATTTCAAGCCTACTATACTCTCTAAATGCTGCTACTATCATTTACTAACCTCAAGGGCCTACCTTGACCTTCTTGGATTTGTTTTCGCACCTCTTTTTTTTTTGGGGGGGGGCACATCGCACAGCTCGTGGGATCTTAGTTCCCCGACCAGGGATCGAACCCAGGTCCTTGGCAGCAAACGCAGCGTCCTAACCACTGGACCACCATGGAATTCCCATCACACCTGACCCTTTCAATTACCTAAATATCTGTTGAATGCTTATGGGGCACTGGAAATGTAAAGAAGACTGAGATTCATTCTGATATGGGCTCATATAGAGAAAGAACTAATCCTCTCCACTCCCAGGCTTGGAGGGGGAGGAAAGGAGAGGAAGCCAAGGAAAGGATGGAGGAGGTTCACGTTTTGCTCTTCAAACTTCTGAGTTATTTGACACTTATTACAAGAATGTAGCCTTGTAATTCTTATATAATAAAAACAAATAAATCAAAATAATAAAAGCAAAAAAAAAGAGAACACCTAACTATAATCAAAGATGAGAAATGTTAAACTAGTGGCTGGAAAGCCTCAAAGAGGTCACATTCATGGTAGGTAAGGTCTCTAAAAGAAGAAAAGGACATTCAAGCAGAGGGAACAGCACTGAACAAAGGCAGAGACATACGAAAAGCGGACTCGGTGTTCTGGGAATGACAAGTGGCTTGCTGTGGCTAGAGAACAAGATATAATTTGAGAAGTCTTGAAATGATATTTCGAATGAATCACTTTAAGCATTTAATAAATCATCTTCTCCTTACTGAGAAGAGTAAAAGAGAAATTGTGAAAATCCAGGACCCATATGCTTTCCACTACTCTGCCGTGATAAAAACTTGGTCTCTGACAACACTGGGGACCCACTGCTCAAAATAATTTGGGGTCAAGCGACATGATCACATCTGAGTTCCATGAGGTAGCTCTGGCAGGAATACAGAAAGAAGATGGACTGGTAGAGGAAGAACCTGGAAGCTGTCAAGACACCACCCATGAAAGCAAAAGATGACGATGGCCTGACCAAAATGGAGGGAATGGAGGGAAAGGCCGAGGTCAGGACACAAATAAGTTAGCTGCAGCATCAACAGGTCTACAAGTGGAGGAGTGATGGCAAAGAGGACGTTAAAGATGACTCAGGTTTATCACTTGAGTGTCCAGTGAATAAGACCATTAAGAGAACTAGGGCATGGGGGAGGAGGCGCTAACCTAAGGGGAAGATGATGGATTTGGTTTAGACATGTTTAATTTGATGTCTACAGGACACTCTGGTGGATATCCAAGACTGGAGAGGGTGGTTAAGTTCTCATTGGTACACAGGCCATAGCTGAAGCCATAAGAAAGAAGATCAAGGGAGACTAAACCAAGAGTTATATCATGGAAGCCAAGGGAACCAAGAAAAAGTGTTTCGGGGCGGCGGGGGGGAAAGGACTGGTGTTTGCCAACAGCCAAAAGATGGCATAAGGACTGAGAAGAGGCTATTTATGCATTCATTGTACTACGCCAACTTATGTAAGGAACTTGAGCACCCGTAGATTTTGGTATATGCAGGGGTTCCTGGAACCAAGCCCGCATGGATACCGAGGGATGACTGTATATACTGCAGTCAGCACACAGAGGTCACTGGTGATCTTAAAGAGTAGTGAAGACAAACAGTCTGCAGTGGGTTGCACAACAAACCACTGGTGGAGAGGAAAAGGGAGGATGAAAAAGCAGAAAGTAACAGCTACACATTCAGGAATTCCCTCCCTCTTCACCCCAGCCAGTGCAGTCATGTCTCCCTTGACTTGGACACATATGTCAACAATCCAACTACCTAAAAGTTGTCAAGATCCTTGTCCTGCCCAATGCCAATTACTCTCATCTCAACACAGCAGCATCTGCCTCCCTACCTACAGACAGAGCCAAATCCCTTACTTTACCGGCACATGGACCATCTCCTGTCATCTCCCTGTCAGTTTCTTTACCTGTCATCTCTTCCATTCCTACCAAATCCAACCACTAATTAATTAAAATTTCCTACTATTCCCAATCACCAGTTTAGAGGCTTCCAAAATCAGCTTGAGCTCCTCCCTTTTCTTCATCCCTTGAATCTGGAATCAGTCAGTTTTAAGTGATGATTCTCTGGGTCAAGTCTTCCTCTCCACTCCTAACTCCAAATCCAAGAACAGGCCTTTATCACATCCACACAGGCATGGTGTCCTATCCGGTTTCCCACACCAATCTAACCTACACACAGTAGATGGATTAATGTTCCTTTAAGGAAAAATCAGCCAAAAAACAAAGCCAAACTCCCCTGAGTAGTACTGGAGGCCCTTCATAACGCAGCCCTTAACTGCTTTTATAAGCTTTCTCCCCAACTACTTCTTCACAAAAATCTCCACCATTGCCAAACCAGTCTGTTATACATCGTTTCTTAACACTACACATTTAGTTACACCCTTCTCTTCTGAAATACCCCCTCTGTGCAAGTTCTATTTACTCCCTTTCTCTAAAGGTCTTGAACACCCAAGACCTCCACAGCATTCCTAACTACAGTGTAACTGTCTACTATGCCAGAAATTGTTCTAGACTCTCAGGATACATCAGTGAACAGAGCAAAGCTTTAGGGAGTTAATATTTTAGCACAAAGAGATAACAAAAAATAGATTTCATAAATAACATTAACCATGAAAAATGTTTATAAGTGTAAATGCTACAAAAAGTAAAGCAGGATGTGAAGGACTGGGAGTTCAGAGATGGGATTACAATTTTAAATACGGTGGTAAGGACTGCCTTCACCGGGAAGATGACTCTTGAGAAGGCCTGAAGAAGGTCACGCTGGTCATACAGATATCTAGGGGAAAGTGCAGTCCAAGCAGAGGCAACAGCCAGGCCAAAGCCCTGAGGCAGGCACACACCTGGAGCATCTGAAGGACAGCAAGGAGGCCAGGGTAGTTGAACAAAGTGAGCCAAGGGGAGAGTAGCAGGAGATGGGTTCAGAGTGTAACCATGGGCCAGAATATGGAGGGCACAGTAGGCCATGGAGGCGCACAAGGGCCACTGTGGCCTTCGCTCTAAGTGAGATGAGGAGCCATGGGAACAAAACAAAGACATGATCTGCCTTAGATTTTTCAAAGGATCACTGAGGCTACTGTGTTAAAACAGTCTATCATGGGACAAGGCCAGAAGCTAGGAGAACAGTTAGGAGGCAACTGCAGTAATTCAGGCAAGAGATGACGAAGGCCTAAACTAGAGAGACAGCAGTGGAGGGAACAAGAAGTGATAAAATCCTGGCTACATTTCGAGGGTAGAAAACAATCAGCCTTCCTGATACGGACCAGATGTGGGATATGAGAGAAAGAAAGGTCAAGGATGACTCCAAGTTTTTGCCACAAGCAACTAGAAGGATGGAGCTGCCCCCAACTGAGAAACAGAAGACTGTGGGTAGAAAAGAATTCAGGGGAAAGTCGGGAGTTGGGTTTTAGACAGGTTACATTTGACATGCCTGACAAACAAGCTTGCATGTCAAGTAGGCAGCTGGATACATGAGAACTGCGGCTCAGGAGGGAGGTCTGGCCTGGGAGCTAACTAGGTCTGAGGCATAGAGCAGTCCAGCTGTTCAAAGATCAGTGCAATGAGGAAGAAATATCCAGTAAGATGGCGGAAAACCAAAAGCACATTTTAGTGTCCTGGAGACCAGGTGAAGAAAGACTTTAACAGAAGAGGGAGTATTCAACATGTCCAATGCTACTGACAGACTGACTGAGAACTAACCCGTGTTCAACAGCAGCGGGGTGGGACCTTGACAAGTGAGCTTGGGAGAGAATGGAAGGTGAGGAATTAAAGACCACTCCTTCCTGGAGTTTTGCTGCAAAGAGGAACAAGGAAATGGGGCAGCAGCTGGCCAGGAAAGTAGGAATAAAGGTATTCACGATGAGAAAAAATAGCATGTTTGTGTATTGTGCGTATATATGCACATAAAGCCCTACAAAGTCCTAAGCACTCAACAAATGTTAATTCCTTCTTTCACTTCCACCCCTGACACCTATTATTTTCTATTATCTTTATTGATATATATCTAATCTTTGTAACTATCTGCAAACTTTCAATTAAAAGGCCCTTTTTTTTCCCCCCCCGAGTTCAACTGTCAAACTCTTCCTAACCCTTCAAGACTCAAATATTCCTCCTGGGAAATCTTCCCTGTTCCCTGTCCTCAGGTATGCCACCTTTATATCAATGCATTCTTCTACTATGGTCACCCTTACCACAGCCTCTCATAATTACCAGAATATATGTCCCATTTCCTCACTAAACTGACTTCTAGAGGGCAGGGACAATATTATCCCTCCTGGGGTGAAAGTGTAACAGTTGAGAGCATTGACTCTTGAGCCAGACTGCCTGGCTCTGAATGCCAGTTCCGCCACTTGGTTGCAGTGTGAGCTTGAGAAGCTAGCTGCCTAACCATTCTGGGCCTTGAATGTTCTCATCTATAAAATGGGAAATAAGAACTTCCCTGGTGGCGCAGTGGTTAAGAATCCACCTGCCAATGCAGGAGGCACGGGTTCGAGCCCTGGTCTGGGAAGATCCCACATGCCACGGAGCAACTAAGCCTGTGCACCACAACTACGGAGCCTGTGCTCTAGAGCCCGAGTGCCACAACTACTGAAGCCTGCGCGCCTACAGCCCGTGCTCTGCAACGAGAAGCCACCGCAATGAGAAGCCTGTGCACCGCAAGGAAGAGTAGCCCCTGCTCGCCGCAACTAGAGGAAGACTGAGAGCAGCTATGAAGACCCAATGCAGCCAAAGATAAAGAAAAAAAAAAAAAAGAAAACGGGAAATAACAATAGCCTCTGCCTCCTGGAATTGTTTGAAAGAATAAATGAGTTAACATATGTAAACTCATTAGCCTGGCATATGCTAAGCCCTATAAATACAGACTCTTTAACATATTCTATCCACAGTACCTGGGATTTTAAGCTTGATGAGGGAAGTCAATAAACAAATGAATAAACTGAGGTACTCAAAAGCTCTGGCCTACTGTACAGAATTACTTCTCTGTACCACATTAATAGTGCTTTGGGGGTCTGCTTAGCAGGTAATTTTATCATTTGAGCCATGTCATCTACTAATTTTTTCAAAAGCTTTTCAAGTCATTTCTGGATATTTACTTGTCTCCCAGACAACCTCTAATGCCGTGACTGCCACAGAGACCCTCTGAGAACCGCTGAACCTTTCCCTGCCATCTCCCTCCCACCTCCAACTAACCGAAGACACACCAACTGAGTGGCCAAATTTAAGGTCTGATTTTCCCTCCATTACAGGGACCATTCATGGAACGTGCCAGTCAAAAAAATAAGAAGGTAGGGCTTCCCTGGTGGCTCCGTGGTTAAGAATCACCTGCCAATGCAGAGGACACGGGTTTCAGCCTTGGTCCAGGAAGATCCCAAAATATCGCAGAGCAACTAAGCCCATGAGCCACAACTACTGAGCCTGCGCTCTGGAGCCTGCGAGCCACAACTACTGAGGCCCGCGCACCTAGAGCCTGTGTTCCCCAACAAGAGAAGCCGCTGCAATGAGAGCCTGCGCACTGCAAAGAAGAGTTGCCCCTGCAACTAGAGAAAGCCCACGCGCAGCAATGAAGACCCAACACAGCCAAAAATAAAGTAAATTAATTAAAAAGAAAAATGAAAAGGCGGACTTCCCTGCCGGTCCAGTGGTTAAGACTCAGCACTTCCACTGCAGGGGGCACAGGTTCGATCCCTGGTGGGGAACTAAGAGCCCACATGCCTTGCGGCACAGCCAAACATAATAAAAATATAGAGTTCAAAAATGAGAAGACTTTGTAACCAAAGTAATCTTCTAAGCAACTAAAAAAGAAAAAAAATGCTAATTTAAGTAAGGGTTCAATTTTGCACAAAATTCCATAATAAGCAAAGCTCATTTGATATTAAGTAACAACTTTTCAGAGAAGTAGTGGGAACCTCTAAGATGTTACATCACTTGAGAACTCATGGGAATTCAACCCAAAATCATGATTTAATCAAATGTAGTTAAGAGTTTAACTATTCTAGGAATTCTGTACTGCAACTACAAATCTTTAACTAGTTCTAAATTTGCAGGTCAAAATCCCTCCTCCTAGAGGGACAGTTTAAAGGAAATTCCCATGCTCCCCAGCCCTCATCACTATCTCAGAACCAAATAAAATATAGTTGGATGACATTCCCAACCAACTTCCACGTGAGGAAGCACCTGTACCTCAAGGAGCACAGGCTTTGGAGAAGAGCACCCTGGACCCAAATGCCAGCTCCACCACTTGTTAAACAGGTATCCTACACCAGGTCTGTTCATCTCCTCCTCTAGTAGTAATGGCAATAAGGTAACCAACCTAGCAGTGTTGGTGTGCTTAACTGATACTGAGTGACTGAAAGAAAAACCAAATAAATGAAAAACAGCTAGCTTAGTGTAGATACTTAATAAATGGTAGTTCTATCATATTACACCATTTTCATCTTACTAGCGAGTTGAAGTTTTAAAAAGAAGATATTACAAAGGCCCAAACTTACTTGCCAACACTTTAAAGTCTCTTTAAAGTAAAAGTGTTAAGTCAGTAAGAAATGGAAAAAAGTTCCTGGAATAAAGAACTGTGATCCCAGGCAAAAGACCCTCCGCCGGGAAGACACAAATCAGGCAATGGCTTCCTTGCATTCAGGGACAAGGCCTGCCCCATCCACACCCCTGAACCTGGGACACCTACAGGAGATGAACCCCTGGTGTCAGCACTGCAAAAAGGACGTAATTTGACAGTCCTATTCACCTTACATCTGCTGTGGTCACCATTGTGTGCTAAAATAAGTGAGGGGTAGGTTACAGAAAACTTGACTCAAAACTCACCTCAGAAAAAATTGTAAATGGTAATCGTGAAGTCAACTACTAATACTTTACAATTAATTGCTCAAAGGTGGTCGTTTTCATAACGCTCTCCTGACTGCCAATTAAAATGAAACGTGAATACAAGAGTGCTTGGCCAGCTTAAGTCGATAAACAATAAAATTCTGTCCAAAGGTTCTAAAGCAAAGTTGTCAGCTACCCGAGGGGAGGTACGTGTCTGTCTTGTTTACCTGACATTCGCTAGAGCCTCGAATATAGTGGCTACTTAAAATTCATTAAAAGATTTGTACACCCATGTTCACAGCAGCATTACTCACAACAGCCAAAAGGTGGAAGTAATCCAAGTGTCCATCAACAGATGATCGGATAAACAAAATGTGGTCTACACACACAGTGGAATAGTATTCAGTCTTAAAAAGGAAGGAAATCCTGACAGATGCTACAACACGGATGAACCTCGCAGACATTATGCTAAGTGAAATAAGGCAGTCACAAAAAGACAAAAACTGTACAATTCCATTTACATGAGGGACCTAGAGTAGTTAAATTCATAGAGACAGAAAGTAGAATAGTGGTCACTAGGGGACAGGGAAGGGAATGAGAGTTACTGTTTAATGGGTACAGTTTCAGTTTTACAACATGAAAATAGTTCTGGGGATGGACGCACACAATGTGAATGTACTTAATGCTACTGAACTATACACTTAAAAATGGTTAAAATCGTAAATATTATGTTATGTATATTTTACCACCATTTAAAAAAATTCATTGAAAGAATCAATGAAGGATTACTGAATACTACTTTCATCATTCACTAAATATTACACCTCATACCTTTAGATTATTCACTAGAAAATCCCTGTCTCCACATTTTATAGCTGAGGAAACTGGGACTCAGAGAGCTTAACTGATCTGCCACTATCCTACATACAGTATCTATTATACAGTGCTGCATGGCATTAATGGTGCATTTTATCTGACTGCTTGTAAGCCCCACGAAGGCAAGGACTACGCCTTAGGTCTTCTTTCCCTGCCCAGAACCTAACACATAACCCACAGGCCCCTTGAAACTTCTGAAAACCCCACAGGCCTGAACAGCTATATTACAGATGTCACTGCATCCCCTTCTCTACTAAACCACTAGTGTGTAAGATGTAAAACGGGCAACCTTAAGAACACTTCTGTAACTGGAGGTGGTCAAACACAGGCCAGGCAACCACCCCCTGTGGGCTTACTATGTACCAAAAGCTGGGGCAGATAAAAGCTCAGACAATTTCATCTTTGAGAGAACTGAGTCTACTGCAATAGACAATTACAATAAGACAAATGCTTAAAAACAGATGTGACTGCACAAACCTAAGGGAGTACTGACAGTGCCTTTGGGTCTGGAAAATGTGGAATGTTATCTTCAGAAGTGGCTTCTGAACTAGATCTAGAAAGATGAAGAGTTCTCCAGGCACTACCAGGCAAAAGGCCAGAGCATGTAGCAGAAAGAAAGGCAGAACGGGTGTCAAAAGAATAGGACAGTTCCTGACTTTGATTCCTAGTTCCTATGATCTAGGTAAGCGACCTCTGAAAACCACAAACCCTCTCAGCTGCCCCGTATAGAAATCTACAGCAAGACCCCCTCCAGCTCTGTTTAGTGTGTTCTATCAAATAGGAGCTCTGAAATCAGACTGCCTGGGTTCAAATCTTGACACTGTTACTTAAGAGTGACCTTGAGCTGGGTAATTAGTTGCTCTGTGCCTCAGTGTCCCCACTTCAGAACACAGGGCTGGTGTGCTAATTAAATAACACATGTCAATCACTTTAGCACAGGCCTGGCACATAGTAAGCCCTCAATAAATAAATGATAGCTACCACCATGATAAGCTGCTACATTGCAAGAGAGGCAAACAGCAGATGCAAGGGTTGTGTCCGCTCCGCGTCCAGGTCCCTCCCAGTTCTGAGCGATCCCGAGGGGGAGGGGGGAGGGGAGCTCAGAGCCCGGCTGCAAACCCTGCACGCATGTGTCACTGTCGGGCTCGGCACGCGCCTCTCCCCGCCCCGGGGAGAAGCGATGGCTCAGCAGTCCCGGGCCCGCTCCCACCGCTCAGACCCGACACCCGGGAGAGAAGGGGCTCCGACCCCACTTACCATGCTGGCCGGGGGAGAGGGCGGCTCAGGTGAGCTAGCTCTCGGGCTTCGGACACGTCCCGCTCGCACAGTTCAGGTCATGGTCCCGGCAGGCTCGGGAAGTCCCCCACCCATGCAAAGACAACCGCCTCCCCACCCGGGCCCCGTGGGGACCCTCTATAAAGAGCGCGGCCCCCCGGCCCGCCTCATCGGGGACCCCCGGAACAATTCATCCAGACCCACCCGCCCCTCCGCAAGGAAACTGAAAAAGCAGGAAATGGGGCTCGGAGGCCGGCGAGGAGAGCAGCGGCTCGGGGCCCCCCGCCCGGGCCCGACCCCCAATGGGAGGCTTCGGGCCCAGGCAGGGGCTCCCCGGCCCCAGCGTTCAGAAGTGGCGGTGGGCCCGACCCCGAGGCTGAAGGGGCGGAGGCTGAAGGGGCCTCGGCGGCGCAGCCCGAGCGGCCGGCTCAGGGGAAAGGCCCGAGGGCCCGAGCTATCCTTGCCGCCTCAGCCCACACGGCCGCCGCCGCCGCCCCCCGGAGCATCCCTGCGCACGCCCGCTCCAGAGCTGCCCGCTCGCGCCGCGCGGCCACCCCCAACCAACAGCCCCAACGCGCCGGAAGTGGCGAGTGCCCGGCGCGGCCCCACGGCGCGGCCGCCGGGCTGCGGCTCTGGAACCGGACCAATCCGGAATCGAGCGGGCGGAGGCCGGGGGGGCGCGGGGCGGGGCCGCACCTGACGGCTCCCTCTGGCCCCGCCCCCATTCGGCCCCGCCCCGCGCCCGGCGCCCTCCGCCAGTCCACGCGGGCCGGCGGCCATGTTGGTAAAGGGTACCGGACCTGCCACCTTGGTAAAGTGGCGATTTCTCTTTCGTTTCCTGAGCTCATTCATTCCCCATATCTTCATGGCGCGCATTCTGCGTGCCCAGCACCCCGCTAGAAGTCGGCGGCACGCAGCCTCTGCCCTTGTGGAGCTTACATCCATTCAGCCCACACATTTTAACCCTGTCGTGGACCTGGCGCCGCTGTGGGTGCTAGGACTAGTGTAGTAAACAAGACTACTGTAGTCTGCCCTCAAGGAGGCAAATAAACAGCAAGTAGAGAGCAAGTGAATAAATTAATTGTAAGAAACGAGGAGTGCTGTGAGTGAAATGAACGCAACAAACACGCAGGGTCCCGAGATAGAAAATGGAAGGGAGGGATGGAAATGTAAACTGAGGCCTGAAGGATAAAGTCAGTAGCGGGAAGCGTGATCAAAGTCGAAGGAACAGCAACGGCAGAGGATCTCAGAGGGCAAAGATGTGTTGGGTTCCTGTTCCTTTCCTCCAACCACTTTACTTGTGAAAGTGCTGAGTTTAAGAAATAGAAACAAGAAACAATCCCAGGCAGCAGAGGTGCTGCTAGTGTCCATAGGCTGGATAGCAAATCTGTATAGTGGCTTTCAAACTCCAGCATGAACCAGAATCACCTGGAGGGCCTGTTAAAACACTGATTGCCGTTCTCCACTCCTAGAGCTTCTAATCAGTAGAAGCTCATTTACATTTCTAACACGTTCCCAGATGATGCTTATGCTGCAGGATCACCCTTGGAGAACTGCTGATATAACTCATGGCTACAGAAAGCAACCGCTTTCATTTATTCTTTCATCAAATATTGTTGCCCACTAAGTGACAACCACTGTTCCAAAGATTCAGTGCTGAGCAAAACAGACACACTTGGGCCCTTATGGAATAGAGAAACAAATTATTTTAAAAGTATTACAAAATAAGTCGGGCTTCCCTGGTGACGCAGTGGTTAAGAATCCGCCCGCCAATGCAGGGGACAAGGGTTCAAGCCCTGGTCCGGGAAGTTCCCACATGCCGCGGAGCAACGAAGCCCCTGCGCCACAACTACTGAGCCTGCACTCTACAGCCCGCGAGCCACAACTACGGAAGCCCACGTGCCTAGAACGCGTGCTCCGCAACAAGAGAAGCCACCGCAATGAGAAGCCCACGCACCACAACGAAGAGTAGCCCCCGCTCTCTGCAACTAGAGAAAGCACGCACGCAGCAAGGAAGACCCAACGCAGCCAAAAATAAATAAATAAAATTAATTAATTAATTAAAAAAATAATAAGTCATCACTTACAATTGTGATAAGAGCATTAAAGTAAAATACAAACCACTTGAGAGTTAATAGCCAAGGGATCTAAGCTAATCTTGGGGGTTGGGATGGAGAGGCAGTTAGGAAGTGACTTTTATTTAGCTGTGGCCTGTATGACATGTTGTAGTTTGCTAGGCAAAGAGAGGGGACATAGAATCTCCTAGGCAGCATAAACTGCATGTACAAGAGAAGCCATCTCAGAAGATAAACAGGGACTTCCCTGGTGGCCCGGTGGTTAAGACTCCGGAGAGTGCCACAACTAAGAACGGGTGCAGCCAAATAAATATATATATTTTTTTAAAGAAGATAAACGGATGAATCAGGATCGATGCCAAGTGACTTGTCCTTTCTTGGCTCAGTTTAGTGAGATGAGCAAAGGCTTTAGGATGAGACAGATTTGAAGTGGGAAACCCAGCTCTTCCCACTAGCTGAGATATATTGAACAAGGCACTATAGAAGTCTTAATTTTCTCACCGTGTAATTGGATGAAATAACAGAAAGTCAACTCACCCTCAATAAGAGGTATGCCTTTGGCTCGCACAACTCCCATGACTGGACAACCAGAAATAAGTCAGCTTCGGGCTGGGAGTGATGGGAGCCCTGGATCCATTCCTCTAGGATTTTCTTGGCTCTGCGATCCTCCATGTATCAGCCTTGTCCTCAAGATGGCTGCCAGGGCCAGCCAGGGCCACAAAATTCCCTGTTCACATCCAGCAAGAGAGAGCACCTTGTCTCATGTCCTATCTCATGGCAGTAAGCTTTATCCTACCGGTCCTAATTGACCCCGGCCTGCCCATCCCTGAACTAGCCATGTGGAGGAAGATGGAATTGCTATAATTGACTTAAAGAATCCTCCCCCTGGGCTGATTTCAATTCCCCAGAATAAAGTGGATTTGTTGGAGTCACCACACGTCCATCATACCTCCATTGCCAGGCTAGAGTGAAGATTAAATTTAATGTACACAAAACATCTAGCACATAAGGCATGCAATAAATCACAGCTATTATTAATTTTACTCCAGGGATTTTTATCCAAGTCAACTAAATAACATTCTGTTATTAATATTAATCTCAGGCCTGTCTATTCCAAAAAAAAGATTTAAGGCTGCTATTACTTTTTGTTGGCACTGCAGGGATGGCCCCCATCCATCTCCTCCTGCCCATTCGTATTGCTACTGCCTTGGTCTCATTCATTCAGTTATTTGTTCAACATTCAATGAGTTAGTATTAACTTTCTGCCAGACCTTTTGCAAAATCTAAGAGTTCCAAAATGAATAAGATTCAGGCAAATTGTTCACTGCCCCGTGGTGGAAACAGCCACCCAAAATTACAGTATAGTGTGAGAGATGCTATAACAGAGATGTGTACAAGCCTTCTAGCTATGGCAGGGGGAGTAGTTGAGAGGCTAAACAGAAATTGTAACATTTTAGTTGGGTCTTGCTGGATAAATAGAAGTTCACCTGACTGCTGCAGTGTCCCCAACTCCTCTTCCCACTCCAAGCTCTCTTGTACTGTGCCAAGACTCTTTCCACTGCAAGTGACGAACTTGGGACTCTAGAGTTGGAATTCTAACTATCATATGGAAAAAAGGGACTATATTGTCTCTGGGAGACTTCCAAATGGTCGCATTGATTTTAGACATGGCTGGATTCTGGATCTGAAGTGATGTCATAGAACTCAGTTTTTCTCCATTTCTTGGTTCTGCTTCCTTGGTTCTGGCGGTCCACGTGGTGGGCCCTACATACCCAGGCTTTATTTATCTTCTCCCAGGTTGAAGCCTGGTAGAGAAGAGAATATACCTCTCCTACAAATGTTCCAGGAATATAATCCCATTGGCTTTTATTGGATCGCTCCTGAACCAATCACTGCAACCAGGGTGAATGTGATGCTCTGATTGGCTGGACCTTGGTCACATGCTCCCTCCCAAGCTCCACAATAGCTCTTTCAATGGCCAAGATCTCTCTGAGCCCCACCACAATTCTGCCAGGCTGTTAGAACCTGGAGAATTCTCCCATTTTGCAGATGAAGAAACATGTTAGTTTCTCAAAAGACATAGGTGTTAACAGTAGCACTCAATACGGACTTAATGAAAGAAGGGAAAAAAGGGTGAGTGTCTGGCACCCTCTATAGGTGATGGGAACACACTCTCTTTAACCTGTCATTCAAGGCCTTTGACAGTCTTTGAAACTCTGTAACCAGAGTCTCTGGGTTGAGTCTTTACTCTGCTCTTACTAGCTGTGTGGCCTTGAACAAGTCACTTAAACTCTCTGTACCTCAGTTTCCTCATCCAGCAAATGGGAACAACACCAGTACCTAACTGGCAGGGTAGGTACCTGTGTCAGTCAGGTTCTATCAAGAAACTCTAATTCAGATTTGAAGAATTGACAAAAGGGTGTTTCAAAAGGGGTTTAAGGAAACCCTACAAAGGATAATGCAATACCCTAGGTCTAGTGACAGCAGGACTACTAGTACCCCTAGGCCTAAAGGGGCTAGAGGAGGAATGGTTGCCAGAATCTGGCAAGGGAGAATCATGTGAGAGCAGCTGAAGGAAGCATCCAGCCAAGGTGATCCTGCAGGGAGGAAGCCAGTGGAATAAATACACTGACCTCACTCTCTTCCCTCCCTCTCTCTCCTGCTGGGGCTCCCCATTGCATAAATCCAACTAGAAGCCAGGGACCAAGGGAGGCTGGTGATACAGTTCATAGAGGCCAACCTCCTGGGCCCAGGGTTAGGTAGAGAAGGGGAAATGGAAGAGACCCAGCAGAGCACCATGAAGTATTTAGAACTATGTCTAGCATATTAAAAGATTTTCAATCATTTTAGTTATTTATTACTATCTCCATCCTAGTTCCAGTCCTCCTTTCAATCTCCTCTCTCTCACCTAGCTAGAATCCTCATGGCTCCTGGAAAACAGCAGCCTCTTTCATGTCTCTGAGCCTATGCTTAGGTTGTTCAACCTTTTAGAATGACATTTTCCTAATCCCTTTTTCTTCCTTTCAAAATCCTACTCAACCCAAAGACCAAACTCACATGTCTCCTACCAAGTGTCTTCCTCCTGTGGAATAAAGGGCAGTTAATAAACAGTCATTAATATGATATTAGAGAAATATTGTCTGAAGACTTAACTAGTTGTAACATCCACCAGAAACATCCAACAGGAATCATCCATGGGTACAGCATCATGGGGGACAGACCCCTAGTGTCCAGCAATATCTGCCCCTGTTCTCTTCCAAGTACAGGGGAGGATTACATGTCCCTATTCCTTGCAGTTGGGTAGGATGATGCCAACTGAGTGGAAGTGACCCATGTCACTTCTGGGCCAGAGCATTTCCTTACCTGGGCAATTCCCTTCCATTCTGCTCTCCCCTGCCATAGTAACCCCTGAGGCACCATGTTGAAATTGTGGTACCATGAAATGAGTGACTACATGGGACAGAACCCCTTCCAGACCCACAGCAGACCAGCAGAACAAGCAATACATAAATTTTGTGTTTTGAGGCACTGAGATTTTGAGGTAGTTTGTTACTGCAGCATAACCTGGCCTTTCCTGACTGGTACACATGACCATGTGTGCAAAGATGAGCCCCCTCTGAATCATATCTGTCAGTATTCTCAGGCTTATGTAGTCCCCTGCCCTTGAACCTGGGCTGGCCCTGGGAATTCAATTCTGACCAATGAATTGGAGTGGAAGGGAGCATGACTTCCAAAGTTAGATCTTAGAAAGCTTATAGCTTTTGCCCAGGTTTCATGGAATATTCCCTCTGGGGCAAGTCAGCCACCATGTAAGAAGTCCAATTATGTAAGAATGCCATGCTGTGAGGAAATTCTGGCTAGTCACATGGAAAGACGGTGGGAAGAAAGAGAGTGTTGCTTGACCAGCTTTCATCCATCACAGCTGGCCCAGTGGAGGCACCAGCCATGTGAGGAAAGAGGCCATCTTGGATGGTTGAGCCCAGTCATGACTTGGGAAGACTCCAGGCCCAGCACCTGTCTGACTACAACTGCATGAAAGACCCCAAATGAGAACCGCCCAGCTAGGCCTTGTCAATCTGCAGAACTGTGACAGATAATAAGTTGTCGTTTTTAAGTCATTAGGTTTTGGGAGACAACAATACTTACCCAGAACCTGCAACAATCCATAACCAGAACACTATAGTAAGGGTCTGCCCTTTAAGGGAACCCATAAGGAGCCATCACAGCTCCTTTCTTGTAGGACTATGAAAAACCAGTTGTACACAACCCCCATCAACCACTGGGCAATCCCTTGACAGGAGACCTGGCTAATTGTCTGTTGACTGTGTCCTTAAAAGACAGAAAGTGCCTGAGGCTCACATCATGCAAGATCAAGACCATCCAACCTCAAGACACACCCAGGCCTCCTACAGCTTCACTGAGCCCCCGGCAACCTTCAGATCAGAGACCCTCCAGCTCAAGCCCAACCCCCACCTCCTCCCTCACCGTTTAGCTAGTTGTTGAAATGGATTTCTGTTGACCCGGCAAACTTTGGGAGAATGAAGCAGGGCATATGTATTATTAATAAAAAAAAAAATCTGCGAAGTTGCAATACCTCAATTCTGAACAGTGTGTGTAAGAGTTATTTTTACCTAAATTATTTCCCAAATAACATCTAAATTTAGGAAATCCATAAATAATTACTTTTTTAATGGCTAACAGAAATGGTGAGGGTAATAAAAGATCATAAATGGTTCCAAAAATATGGTGCCGACAAAAGAGAAGATGAGCCCTGGTCTGTGGACAAATGAATACAAACTGAGTGCAAAATACCTCTATTTTATATGCAGATTAGACCTAATGGGAAAAAATGTAAAATGCAGAAAATTAAAAGGACACCTGATGGGAATTCCCTGGCGGTCCAGTGGTTAGGACTCCAGGCTTTCACTGTCGATGGCATGGGTTTGATTGCTGGTCAGGGAACTAAGATCCCACAAGCTGTGCAGTGCTCTGGCCAGAAAAAAAAAAAATTTTTTTTTGAATTTAAAAAAGAAAAGGGTGATTTATTATGAAGCAGACAACAAAGAGGAAATAAATCTAGGGCTGTAATGAAGGAAGATATAAAAAGAGAAATTAAGTGATGTAGCTACAATATAATCAAAAGTCTTTTTAAAATAAATTTATTTTTTAAATTTATTTTTGGCTGCATTAGGTCTTTGTTGCTACACGCGGGCTTTCTCTTAAGTTGCGGTGAGCAGGGGCTACTCTTTGTTGTGGTGCACGGGCTTCTCATAGCGGTGGCTTCTCTTGTTGCGGAGCACAGGCTCTAGGCACGTGGGCTTCAGTGGTTGTAGCACGTGGGCTTCCGTAGTAGTGGCAGGCGGGCTCCGTAGTTGTGGCTCGCGGGCTCTAGAGTGCAGGCTCAGTAGTTGTGGCGCATGGGCTTAGTTGCTCTGCGGCATGTGGGATCGTCCCAGACCAGGGCTTGAACCCTTGTCCCCTGCATCGGCAGGCGGATTCTTAACCACTGCGCCACCAGGGAAGTCCCTGTAACCAAAAGTCTTATATGCAGGTGTAACCCAGGTGTCAGCTGTGCCTTTGTCCTCTGGCTCCTGTGTGCTCTGCTTTCTGCCTTACATCAGCCTGGATGCAAAACCCAAAACATCTTCAAATTTCCCAAAACAATCGACTCACACCAAAGCAGTGTTTCCAATGGGGGTGCTACTGGCCGTGTGTGAGAAACATCTCACCAGTTAGCATGATCCTGGCCACCAAGACAGTAATGACCATGCCCTCACCCCCAGCAGTCACTGTGGCCAGTAAAAACAGCCCACATGTTTCTAAAGCTGCTGGGGCAGTGCCATCCTCAACAGAGTAACCGTGCACCAAAGCAACAGGGACCCATCTTTACTAAAGATTTCATAAGGATACAGAAGAGGAGACTTACATCACACACCCCATTGCAAACAACCTAAAACCTTCATTCACACTCTCTGCTTTTTTCTACAATCCTTCATCAGCAAAACTGCTACTGGCTCATTCTTTCTTTAGCCCATCATCTCTCATAGTGCCTGGCAGTCTAGTTCATTTCTCTCCCTGCAGAATTTCATTCCAAATCTCAAGTTTCTCTCCTCACTATTATACAGAGAGGAGACTTATCATTGCCCTGGATGCTACCCCATATTTGCATATGCACACTCCTCATTTGCTCAGCAAAGCAAAGGGCCCTCGTGTCAACAGAACTTGCCATCCTTAAAAGGTGGTTTAGCCACCATCTCTGGTTACCTGAACACATCTTGAAATCTTACCGCAAGTGTCATATCAGCTGTGTTTGCTCTGGAACATTCTGATGAAGTTGTCTCCATCTTGTTACACTGGAAGAACATAAATGACCCAGGGGACTCCTATTTTTTTCCTGTCCCTTCTTCTGATAACCTCAGTTTTGCTCAGAAGGTACCTCTCCTCCACTCTCAGTGTTTAAAGTTTGGGTGGACTGACTCCATGTCAGGGTTAAGCATGTGACCCAAGATAATATGTTTTCCGTTCTTTTACTAACAAAATCGATACTGTAAAAAATAATCTTGGGGACTTCCCTGGTGGTCCAGTGGTTAAGAACCCGCCTTCCAACGCAGGGCACACGGGTTAGATCCCCGGTCTGGGAACTAAGATCCCCCATGCCACGGGGCAAATAAGCCCGTGCGCCGCAACTAGAGAGACGCCCGCGAGCCGAAACCAAGAGCCCACACGCACTGCAACAAAAAATCCCGTGTGCGACAACTAAGACTCGACACAGGCAAAATAAATAAATACCTAAATAATAAAAATCTTGTGCATCTACATACATAAGTGTGCCAGACTGTCCGTAGAATAAATTCACAAAAGTAGAATTGCTGGGTCAAAAGGTGTTCTTGATGGACTGTGCCAAATCACTCTCCAGAGGAGTTGTGTACTGCTCTAAGCTACACAGAGAGTATCTATTTCCACACAGACTGGCCAGCAGGATATGTTGTCAAACTTCTGAATTTTTTTTGCCGAACTGAGAGGTGCCATCACAATTTTTCTGTGAACTGTCAATTTATGTACTTTGCCCCTCTTTGCTATTGAATTGTTGGACTCTTGCCTACATTTCTAGGAGTTCTTTATGTAATTAGGAGATAAACTATTTGAGATACTGACTTGCAGGTACTTTCCCCAGATTGTCATTTGTCTTTGGATTTTGCTCATGGTTTTACTTTTCCAAGAAGTTTGAAATTTATTTTTGATACTTGAATTAATCAGTCTTTTATGATTTCTGGATTTTGAGTCATACTTCACAAAGATACTCCCATGCCAACGTTTGAAGGAATTTGTCCGTGCTTTCTTTCTTTTTAAAATATTTATTTATTTATTTATTTATTTATTTGGCTGCGCTGGGTCTTAGTTGCGGCACACAAGATCTCCGTTGCCGCGTGCGGGATCTTTAGTTGCGGCAGGCGAACTCTTAGCTGCGCCATGTGGGATCTAGTTCCCTGACCGGGGATTGAACCCCCGCCCCCTGCATTGGGAACGCGGAATCTTAGCCACTGGACCACCAGGGAAGCCTCTGTCCGTGCTTTCTTCAAGTACTTTTATAGCTTTAAAAAGAACACTCGGGCTTCCCTGGTGGCGCAGTGGTTGAGAGTCCGCCTGCCGATGCAGGGGACGCGGGTTCG
>NC_041227.1:67388718-67394780 GCF_002837175.3 Physeter macrocephalus
GGGAAGATCCCACATGCCGCGGAGCGGCTGGGCCCGTGAGCCATGGCCGCTGAGCCTGCGCGTCGGGAGCCTGTGCCCCGCAACGGGAGAGGCCACAGCGGTGAGAGGCCCGCGTACCAAGAAAAAAAAAAAAAAAAAAAAAAAGAACACTCAACAACAACAGGTAAATCTCTGATCTACTTAAGAGTTTAGTTTGGTGTACGGTGTGAGGTATGAATCTAAACCGTTGTTTGAGAGAGAAGACTCCAAACCCAAACCAGGCACAGACTAAGGTGACTTAGTTCCCAGAAAGAGGCCAGGCCAGTTGCTAGGACCTGATACACAGACTGAAAAAAAGTTCCCAGAACTGGCCAAGTTTAGACTCCAGGACAGCAGGAACGAACAACAGTTCCCAGTAGAATGATAGCAAGAAGCAGAATCAGATGGCAAGCCCGAGGTCCCAGGCAGCAGAGGGACAAGGAGACCAGGAGAGGGCCTGAGAAGCTGCTTCCAGCACTCCAGACGAAGCCTGCGCGTGCCTGACCTCTGGTAAAGTCTGTGGCTCCAGGCCTGCCAAGCCTCATGGTCAACGTTACCTTTAACCCTACTAACCTGATACATGGAGAGAAGTGGGAGAGAGTCCTTGCCCTCAAGTTCTCATTCTTAAGGGAGAGCCACAGGAAATTCCCTGGCGGTCCAGTGGTTAGGGGTCCATGGTTCCACTGCAGGGGGCCCGGGTTTAATCCCTGGTCGGGGAACTAAGGTCCCAGAAGCTGCCTGGCACGGCCAAAAAAAAAAAAAACAAACCACAAGGGAGAGTCACAGCTATCTGCCACCAATTCTAATAAAAGATTGAAAGCAGAGTAAAGGTCAAGGAACACTGAGCAATACATTCTGACTGGGGGGCTTCATGTAGGAGATGATGGCATTTGTGCTGAGCCTTAAAGAATTAGTGAGCTCCGAGCAGATGGAGTTTTTTTTTTTAATTGCGATAGCATATATTATATAGATCATCTTGGGAAGAAGTGCCATCTTTATGCTGTTGACTTTTCTTTCAGGAATAAGTCTGTCATTCCATGAGTTCAGTCTTCTTTTGCATCATTCAGCAGCGCTTTAAAGTTTCCTTCATATACATTTTTCAGTTTTCTTTTTATAAATTTATTTATTTATTTATTTTTATTTTTGGCTGCGTTGGTCTTCGTTGCTGCACGTGGGCTTTCTCTTATTGCAGTGAGCAGGGGCTACTTTTTGCTGCGGAGCATGGGCTCTAGGTGCGTGGGCTTCAGTAGTTGTGGCACGCAGGCTCAGTAGTTGTGGCTTGTGGGCTCTAGCGTGCAGCCACAGTAGTTGTGGCGCAGGGGCTTAGTTGCTCCTCAGAATATGGGATCTTCCTGGACCAGGGCTCGAACCCGTGTCCACTGCACTGGCAGGCGATTCTTAACCACTGCACCACCAGGGAAGCCCCAGACCTGGGTTTTCCAGATATAAAACTATATCACCTGCAAATCATTTTCATTTTACTTCCCTTTATCTATTTTCTAGAGATGATGGAAAATCAAGGAGGGCATTTCTCCTGATTTCAAACCCTACATGGGAGAAAAAGGAGAGAAATTTGCATCTACTATAGTACCTCATGGCCTTTACATATGTTCTTTCCTTTGACACTACAGGAGGGAAGAGGGCAGGGCACAACCATTAAAAGAATGACATAGCTCTTGAGGATACGACAAAAACTTGTTAGAACCAACTAGGTCCAAGACGGCCGGAAGATTTGACTTCCAGTAGACTTTGAGCCTCATTATACACGCATAATAATGCATTACCATGCTAAATGACACACCCACACGTGCCAGGAAAGTTCTGAGGCTAACTATAAAAGGCCAAAAAGTGGGTGGTGACCCAATTCCTGGAAATCTCCGCCCCTTCCCCAAAATAGTTGGAATAATCCTCCCACTTATTAGCCTATGATACTACCCAGTCCATAAAAACTAACCACCCCATATTTCAGGGCTGCTGTCCCTTCTGAGATGGACTACATTCTGTCTGCGGAATGTGTATCTCTAAATAAACTTGCTTTCACTTTACTGTGGCTCACTCTTAAATTCTTTCCTGAGTGAAGCCAAGGACCCTCACTTGGCAGCCAGTCCCAGGGACTCACCTGATACCCGGGAATTGACCATCCTCTTGCACTCCATTTTTTCTTGCAGCACCATCACTCTTAAAGCCTGAGATCAAATGTTGCTTCCTCTGGGAAACTCGCCCTGACCACTTGGCCCAAGTCTGGTGGGCTTGTACTTTTCCATTATGGAGGTCACCCCAGTCCATTGTACTGCCTTGTGAGAGTATGTGATTAGCCTGGGCCTCCTGCAGGCTGGAACTCTGAGAGACAAGGGAGTGTGCTCATTTGGGGAGCACTTGTTTTCAATCTGCCCGACATCCATCTCCCCCTCAGTTCCCTTTTGACGTTTTCTTCCTCTTATTAAATATGAAACTGAGCCCCCCCAAAACTGAGTTCTCCTGCTGAGTTTACGATTAAGCTCTCTATCCAAAACTTTATTCCCTTTCTTGTCCCGCCCCTCTTCTCCTCAGGGTTGAGGAATATCAAAGAAAAGGGGGGATTAAAACTGAGCAGGACCCTGCGGGGCCTTCCCAGGTACAAAAGTCCCTCCATGTCCCCCATTTGTTGCTGTAGAAAAAAAGGCTTTAGTCTCCAAGGGCTTCCCTGAGTTCTAAAGAGCAGGTTCAGGTAATTGATGATTAGGGCAAGAGCCACAGGACTCTAGTTCCTCCTAAAGGGAAATAGATAACAATCTGATGCATACCTTTGAGTTGTTCTACAGAAACTAAGACCCCCACCCAGGTGGAGGATGGTGACTTCATGCTGCTTCACAGCAGACTCCAGGCTGATTGGAACCAGAAGGTTGAGATTCCTGAAACATCACCCTGTTACCTTACCATCAACCAATCAGAAGAAGGTCCACAAGCTGATCAAGCATCCTATGACCCTCTCCACTAACACTGTTTTTAAAACCCTTGCCTGAAATCCACTGGGGAATTCAGGTCTTTTGAACATGAGCTGCCCCTTCTCCTTGCTTGGCACCCTGCAAATAAACCATAACTTTGCTGCAAACACCCACTGTCAGAATTTGGCTTTCTCTGTCGTGGGTACATGAGCCCTTGCTCAGTAACAAATACAATTAGCAGGGATTGAAATCAAAGATTTTCTCTCCTCTAGCAAAGGGGAATATGTGAACCCCATTACTCATGTAGTCAACACTTGCTGGACGTGAGAGGATTGACATTGAATAAGAAAGCTTCAGTGTAATGAAGGAAGGAAATTATTCCGTGATCCTTTAATCCTGGGTGACCAAGAAAGTTAGTTTAACATACAACCAAAACTAGGTCAGATGGAGCCCTCCTCCTAGGAATTTGAATACTGAGACAAAGAGATCGAAATGATTAGACTGTGATTCCAGATGCAGTGCCTGCTCCATGTGACTATTCCCCCTTCCTGGCCTCTGGAACTGCCCATCTCCAAGCCTCCTGTTGACTCCATGAGCAGTCCATTTCCTTCCAAGAAATTCACTTTTGCTTAAGCTGGCCACAGGTGATGTCAGGGTAGGCTATGCTGCTGTAACAAACAATCCAAATTCTCAGTAGCTTATCACAGTAGAAGGTTATTTCTTGTTCATGTCACAGTCACAGTGGCTTGGCAGGAGGGCTTCGCTCCAAACAGTCATTTGGGGTCCCACACCTTTTCCATCTTGGGACTCAACCCACCTTTAGGACCTTGGAGTCCTTCATCAGATCTTCTGCATCTGCTGGCAAAAAGAAAAAGAGAGAGTGTGGAGGATTCCACTGGAGTTGCTTTAGGAGAAAGGCCTGGGAGTGTCATATATCACTTCCGCCCCAAAATCCTTTGGCCAGAACTTAGCCATACGGCCCCACCCAAATGCAAGAGAAACTAAGAAATGTAGTCTAGCTGTTTGCCAGAATGAACAAAGAAACAGTGTTTGCCACCATTGCTTACTACCAACCAAATTATATCTTGACTGATATACTCGCCGTTGTATTTTTAGCTTCTAGCCCCATACCTGACACAAAGTGTGCACACAATAAGTATTTATTGGGATTTCCCTGATGATGCAGTGGTTGAGAATCCGCCTGCCGATGCAGGGGAACCGGGTTCGCGCCCCGGTCTGGGAGGATCCCACATGCCGCGGAGCGGCTGGGCCCGTGAGCCATGGCTGCTGAGCCTGCGCGTCCGGAGCCTGTGCTCCGCAACGGGAGAAGCCACAACAGAGGAAGGCCCGCATACCACCAAAAAAAAAAAAAAAAAAAAGAGTAGCCCCCCACTCACCGCAACTAGAGAAAGCCCACGTGCAGCAGCAAAGACCCAACGCAGCCAACAATAAATAAATAAATAAATTCTATAAAAAAGTATTTATTGAATGAAGAAATAAATGAATGACATTTTATACTGTTTAGTGTTCACAATAACCGTGATGAGGCTCAGAACAGTTAAGAAACTTGCTGAAGTTCACCCAGATAGTAAGTGGCAGAGCTATAGGATTCAAAGCCAGTGTATCTTCCATTGTCCCATGCTGCCACCCAAAAGTTCCATCTGTGCGCAGAGCCCTAAGCTGTGTAGAAAAATGAAATCAATAAGAACCAGCCCCTGGCCTGGAGGAGTTCACATAAAAAGAGAAAAGTTGAAAAGCAGCCCAAGTTTGCCAAGATTTAAAGACCAGCTAAGGACAACAGATGAGATGGCACATAATTTAGTGCCAAATGCACTGCACAGACAAATGTGGAGAGCAGAGAGATGCACTTTGGGCTGGAACCAATGGTCTGGGAAATCCTCAGGGACAAGGCAAAGCTGAAACATCAAGACAAGCTACATGCACCCAAATTCTCCCAGGGAAACTTTGGAATCAGGCTCTGGTCATCAGTGCATTGCAATGGATCTGACAACAGGCGATGTGGGCCTTAAGTCTCAGCCTAGCTGCCTAGAGGCCACACTGTTCTTCATGAGCTGAAATTCTCAAGACATTTTTACTTTGTATGAAAGAAAGCAATTCAAACTGGCTTTAAGAAAACAGTGATATATTCTGATTCACATAGATCCTTTTATAATTCTTTTTTTCTTTTAATTAATTTATTTATTGGCTGCGTTTTGGGTCTTCGTTGCTGCACACGGGCTTTCTCTAGTTGCAGCAAGCAGGGACTACTCTTTGTTGCGGTGTGTGGGCTTCTCTTATTGTGGAGCACGGGCTCTAGGCACGGGCTTCAGTAGTTGTGGCACACGGGCTCAGTAGCTGTGGCTCGCGGGCTCTAGAGCGCAGGCTCAGTAGTTGTGGTGCACGGGTTCAGTTGCTCCGTGGCATGTGGGATCTTCCCGGACCAGGGCTCAAACCCATGTCCCCTGCATTGGCAGGCGGATTCTTAACCACTGCACCACCAGGGAAGCCCCACAAATATTCTTAAAAGTTTCTGTGTAGGTGGTCTTCAGGCATAGCCTGATCCAGGAGCTCCTACCATGTCCTTGGTCTCTATCTCTTTGGTTTTGCTTTGCTCTTGGACAGGCTCTCCCCTAGTGGTGGACCCTGGTTCCTCCATGCTATCATCCTCTCAGGAATAATTCTAAAGGAAAGAAAGGTTTTCTTCTTGAATTGCTCTGGGAAGAGTCCTAGGGCTTATTCTAGGTTGGCTTGGCTTGGGCCATCACTTTTGAGCTGGATGGAGTCAGATTTGAAGTTCTGGATAGTACACATTCTCCAAACACCAACCATATCTGTACTCTGTCAACCGTCTATTTTCAGGCCTTGATGACTTCAGTTGAAAAAGGATGCAGAAGGAAGGGACTAGTGAAGGGATTTCCCCTTGCATAAAGGAAGACCCCAGCCTGGCACCTTCCTCTGGAGCAGTCACGAACCTGTCCAACGTATCATGACACACCTGTAGAAGCCCTCTTGTAGACAAGTTTGGATTTTCCTCAAACACTCAGTGAATGATGGCCTCTGCTGCCCAAAAAGGGGGCCAAGGAAGCGTGGTGGGTCCCAAGGTTGACAATAGTTGGTGGA
>NC_041227.1:67395280-67402710 GCF_002837175.3 Physeter macrocephalus
TCTGCTCTGGGATCTATGGGCTGAAGTCAAGGTGCTGGCTGGCTGCATGCCGGCGGGGAGGTGCTGGGAAGAATCCACTTATTCAGGCTGTTGGCAGAACCCAGTTGCTTGTGGTTGTAGGTGGGACTGGGGTCCCCACTTCCTTGCTGCTTCACCTGGGGGCCGCCCTGGCCTCCTAGGGGCCTCACTAGTGCGCGTGCGCAGAGCCGGGTCATCCCAGAGCCAGCAGTGGCTGGCGAATCTCCGCCTTCTTCTGCAGCATCTCTATTGCTTCCAGCTGGAGAAAGTTCACCGCAAGGAATCAGGTGATTCGATTGCGTTCACCTGAATAATCCAGGTTACTCTCCTTATTTTAAGGTCTGTAAACTTAATCACACCTGCAAAGTCCTTTTTTTTTTTTTTTTTTTTTTGCGGTACGCGAGCCTCTCACTGTCGCGGCCTCTCCCGTTGCGGGGCACAGGCTCCGGACGCACAGGCTCAGCGGCCACGGCTCACGGGCCCAGCCGCTCCGCGGCATGTGGGATCCTCCCGGACCGGGGCACGAACCCGCGTCCCCCGCATCGGCAGGCGGACTCTCAACCACTGCGCCACCAGGGAAGCCCTGCAAAGTCCTTTTATCTATGTCAGGGAACATACCGCAGGTCCCGGGGATTAGGTGTGGACATCCCTGCAGGGGCATTATTCTACCTGCCTTGGGTGTCTAGGTCGGTTCTAAAGGGCACAGACCTCTGCTCACAGAGAAAACCAGACCCCGGTTTTCTTCCTATCTTCCTGGCTATTTAAAAAACACGACAACAACAAAACGGCAGCCAAAACAAAAAAAAAACCCCAAAAAACCCATCCCAGCTTTATTGAGGTATAATTTACATTCACCCATTTTATGTGCACAATTTAATGACTTTTAGTAAATTTATGGAGTTGTGCACTTTCATTACCACAAACTGGCGTTAGAACGTTTTCATCACCCCCAAAAGATTTCTCAGGCCCGTTTGCAGTCCACTGACTGTTCCTTTTTATTCTCTTTTCTAGGCTCCTTTGCATGCTTATGTTATGAGTTTCCATGTCCAAGACTTTCTTTGGCTCTCTGGGAAATAGCCGCACTTAGCATATTCTTTGCCAGGTGTGCAAGAAAACACATCAAATTGTTGACATAGTTTACCTGAGGGCAATGGGAACGGAGGGTTAGTGTTGAAATGACTTTTTCTTTATGTATCTTTTGGAATTTAATATACAATTAGCATGTATTACTACTGAGATTAAAATGCTTAATTATGAAAACATTAAATATGTAATTCTTTACTATTCTGTGGCTGAACATTAAAAGAGGTGCTGCAAATGCCAAGGAGCAGGAGTACCACCTGAATGTTTTGTGACAGAACCTTCAGGCTCGGATAGATGCCGAGGCCTCCCTTCTCATACTCCTTGTCATCGTCCTGACCCCGAGGGGGACGTTAGCTGATGTTAGTCCACATCCAGGTCCTCAGATGGTCGAGGCCAGACTCGGGGAACATGCTCTGTTTTCTTAGTTGAGTCTTTGAGATAGAAACCTCAGGAGAAAACCTATTTTAGGAATGTTGGCAAGGTCAATACAAAATAGTGCCATGCGGTAGTTGTGAAATCTTTACAAAGTTCTGTTTAGGTCTAGAAAATGTCATAGGTACTGTTTTTGTTGTTTTAATTAAACTTGTTTTTTTTCACTTTTGCGGAAGGAAGATAGAAAATTGTGTTGACTATCGCAAAAAGTAAAAGCTGTATCAGCTTTTTACAGATTGAAGGAACAAAAGAAATTTTGAATGGGAAATCTCACAAATGTCATGGTAAATCAGGATCATCTGAAATGATGAAGGAGTAAAATTAATGAAATATCATTAAACTCCTACACTAACTGTGATTAATAATTTCTCATAATTATTAAAATATATTTCACAATTCTTGTTTAAAAAAAGGTTTATATTTTAGAAGGGCAATAAAATAAGTTATTTTTTTGCCCAGCAAAAAGCCCTTATCTCTTTTCATTGAATGGTAGAAAAATACAGCATTTAATTCCTTAACATTAGGAAAATTAGAGTAAGGCCACATATAATCTTTTTTAAAAAACAGCATTATTGAAATATACTATATATTGTATAAAGTTTACCTTTTTTTTTTTTTTTTTGGCGGTACTCGGGCCTCTCACGGTTGCGGAGCACAGGCTCCGGACGCGCAGGCTCAGCGGCCATGGCTCGCGGTCCCAGCCGCTCCGCGGCATGTGGGATCTTCCCGGACCGGGGCACGAACCCGTGTCCCCTGCATCGGCAGACGGACTCTCAACCACTGTGCCACCAGGGAAGCCCAAAGTTTACCTTTTTAAAGTATACATTTCAGTGGTTTTAGTCCTTAGTATATTCAAAAAGTTGTACATCAATCACCACTAATTCCAGAACATTTTCATCTCCAAGAAAAAAAAAAAATCTATACTCATAAGGAGTTACTCTCCATCCCCTGCCCAGACCCCATGTCCCTGGAAACCATTAATCCAATTTTTGTTCTATGGATTTGCCTTTTCTGGACAGGCCACATGTAAAGTTTTTGCTTAACCCGATTAGTTAATTTCTGGATTCCATTTTTTGCAGGTAGCTTTTCTTGTCAGCAAAATGAAAGAGACTTAAAACATAGTATCTGCTATCTTCCTGGCTATTTAAAAAACAAGACAACAACAAAACGGCAGCCAAAACAAAAAAAAAAACCCCAAAAAACCCATCCCAGCTTTATTGAGGTATAATTTACATTCACCCATTTTATGTGCACAATTTAATGACTTTTAGTAAATTTATGGAGTTGTGCACTTTCATTACCACAAACTGGCGTTAGAACGTTTTCATCACCCCCAAAAGATTTCTCAGGCCCGTTTGCAGTCCACTGACTGTTCCTTTTTATTCTCTTTTCTAGGCTCCTTTGCATGCTTATGTTATGAGTTTCCATGTCCAAGACTTTCTTTGGCTCTCTGGGAAATAGCCGCACTTAGCATATTCTTTGCCAGGTGTGCAAGAAAACACATCAAATTGTTGACATAGTTTACCTGAGGGCAATGGGAACGGAGGGTTAGTGTTGAAATGACTTTTTCTTTATGTATCTTTTGGAATTTAATATACAATTAGCATGTATTACTACTGAGATTAAAATGCTTAATTATGAAAACATTAAATATGTAATTCTTTACTATTCTGTGGCTGAACATTAAAAGAGGTGCTGCAAATGCCAAGGAGCAGGAGTACCACCTGAATGTTTTGTGACAGAACCTTCAGGCTCGGATAGATGCCGAGGCCTCCCTTCTCATACTCCTTGTCATCGTCCTGACCCCGAGGGGGACGTTAGCTGATGTTAGTCCACATCCAGGTCCTCAGATGGTCGAGGCCAGACTCGGGGAACATGCTCTGTTTTCTTAGTTGAGTCTTTGAGATAGAAACCTCAGGAGAAAACCTATTTTAGGAATGTTGGCAAGGTCAATACAAAATAGTGCCATGCGGTAGTTGTGAAATCTTTACAAAGTTCTGTTTAGGTCTAGAAAATGTCATAGGTACTGTTTTTGTTGTTTTAATTAAACTTGTTTTTTTTCACTTTTGCGGAAGGAAGATAGAAAATTGTGTTGACTATCGCAAAAAGTAAAAGCTGTATCAGCTTTTTACAGATTGAAGGAACAAAAGAAATTTTGAATGGGAAATCTCACAAATGTCATGGTAAATCAGGATCATCTGAAATGATGAAGGAGTAAAATTAATGAAATATCATTAAACTCCTACACTAACTGTGATTAATAATTTCTCATAATTATTAAAATATATTTCACAATTCTTGTTTAAAAAAAGGTTTATATTTTAGAAGGGCAATAAAATAAGTTATTTTTTTGCCCAGCAAAAAGCCCTTATCTCTTTTCATTGAATGGTAGAAAAATACAGCATTTAATTCCTTAACATTAGGAAAATTAGAGTAAGGCCACATATAATCTTTTTTAAAAAACAGCATTATTGAAATATACTATATATTGTATAAAGTTTACCTTTTTTTTTTTTTTTTTGGCGGTACTCGGGCCTCTCACGGTTGCGGAGCACAGGCTCCGGACGCGCAGGCTCAGCGGCCATGGCTCGCGGTCCCAGCCGCTCCGCGGCATGTGGGATCTTCCCGGACCGGGGCACGAACCCGTGTCCCCTGCATCGGCAGACGGACTCTCAACCACTGTGCCACCAGGGAAGCCCAAAGTTTACCTTTTTAAAGTATACATTTCAGTGGTTTTAGTCCTTAGTATATTCAAAAAGTTGTACATCAATCACCACTAATTCCAGAACATTTTCATCTCCAAGAAAAAAAAAAAATCTATACTCATAAGGAGTTACTCTCCATCCCCTGCCCAGACCCCATGTCCCTGGAAACCATTAATCCAATTTTTGTTCTATGGATTTGCCTTTTCTGGACAGGCCACATGTAAAGTTTTTGCTTAACCCGATTAGTTAATTTCTGGATTCCATTTTTTGCAGGTAGCTTTTCTTGTCAGCAAAATGAAAGAGACTTAAAACATAGTATCTGACCCCCTCAAAAGTTATTTTAGGTTCAAATGATTTATTTCAGCTTCCATTTAATTGAAGCCAATTTCTCATTAGATACCTTGGGGGACATTACTACCAAGTACATAAATAAAAAGGATTATAAAGGAATACTATGAACAATTATATGCCAATAAATTAGATAGCTTAGATGGAACGGACAAAGTCCTAGAAAGACAAAAACTACCATCAAGAAAGTGAAAAACAACTCACAGAATAAAATATTTGCAAATTGTACATCTTATATAGGAATTATATCCAAAATATATAAAGAACTATATATATAATACAATTCAGTATTATTTATTTATTTATTTAATTTATTTATTTTTGGCTGTGTTGGATCTTCATTGCTGCACGCAGGCTTTCTCTAGTTGCGGCGAGCGGGGGCTACTCTTCATTGTAGTGCACGGGCTTCTCATTGTGGTGGCTTTTCCCTTTGTGGAGCACAGGCTCTAGGTGTGCAGGCTTCAGTAGTTGCAGTACGTGGTCTCAGTAGTTGTGGCTCACGGGCTCTAGAGCACAGGCTCAGTAGTTGTGGCGCATGGGCTTAGTTGCTCCGCGGCATGTGAGATCTTCCCGGACCAGGGATCGAACCCATGTCCCCTGCATTGGCAGGCGGATTCTCAACCACTGCGCCACCAGGGAAGCCCTATAATTCAGTATTAAAAAGACAACCCAACTGAAAGTAGACAAAGGATCTGAATAGACATTCCTCCAAAGAAAATATACAAATGGCCAATGAGCACATGGAAAGATAAAATCATTAGTCATTAGGGAAATGCAAATAAAAAGAACAAAGAGATTCCATTTTGCATCCAGGAGGGTGCCTATAATAAAAGAGTTAGATAATCACAAGTTTTGGAAGGAAGTGATCACCAGTGTATCTTTTTTTATGAGCAAGGAAATCTTTACATGAAGCATCTGCTAATGACTTCTTCTGGTCTCATTGGCCAGTTTGAGGCAAATGTCCATCTCTGAACCGGTTACTGGCACAGGAATAGGATTTCCCTGATTCAGTTAGACTAGTCACTGGAATGAAATGGAGGTTAGGTAGGCAACGATCATATCATCACTACAGACTTCCAAAGGAAATTCTAGTTCCTATTATAGAATAGAGACTAGATGACAATCAGGCAAAAACAACAGATATCTCCTTCACCATCAGAAACAGCTGGAATGTGGTGAGAAAAACCATTAACTTGGATACTGGACTCTGCCTCTACATTACTGGGTGCCGCTCCGTGCCACTTGCGGTCTTATTTCCCTGACCAGGGATCAAACTGTGCCCCCTGCAGTGGCAGCGCGGAGTCTTAACCACTGGACCACTAGGGAATTCCCCAGGCCCTCAGTTTCTTCCAATAAAATGGTTCCTTCCAGCTTTGAAATACGGCAATTAGCATATATATTGCCTTCTAGCAATGGAAAACAGCTCACGTGCTTTTCTGCAACCCAGGGAAGAACATAAAAACAACCTTGGTAACTATCATTCAAAATCTTATTACCCTGATATATATGTACCGTAAGACTCCTATATCATCGGATACCATAAGCAAGGAAGCTGGACACATTATGGGTCTTTGAAAAAGCCTGAAGACTGGGTGTCTCTTTGTTTTGTGTCTAAGCTGCAGCTGGGTGTGAAAAAGAGACAAGGATCTTGTCTCAAACTTGGTAACATTGTACTGTGGGAATCCACACCCACAGCTCAGATTCTGTGACTCTGTCTAATTAACTGTGGTCTCTGGGTCTTGGTTTCATTACCCATAAAAAGAGGCAGCTGGACTAAGATCCCTTCTAGTATTAATGTCCAAGATTCTATTGCAGAGCTCCCAAGGGAGGCTATAGGAGAAATTTGTGTCACGTGGAGAGACCCCACCTAGGGTTGATGAGGCTTTGGGATAAATTTCTCCTTAGAGGTCACGTGTGATGAGCTTGGTTTGTCAATTCCAAAATGGAAGTGGATCAGTGGTGGGTGTGGTTCTCTGAAAATGCAGCATGGTTGAAATGAATCAATGTGGGCATTCTTCGATGAATGTCCTTGTTTTATGTGTGTATCAATTCTGCTTTTCAGATCAGTCAAATCAGGCCCCCAAGTCTAACCAGCGGGCTGTTGATCTCACCTTGACTCTGAGAACTGGGAAAGCCTGGGATGAACCTGGCATCATGCGAAACTAGATCGAGGGGCTCAACAAGGTCATCAAATCAATCTCTCCTCTTCTCTCTCCCCCTCTGTGTCTCTCTCTGTCTCTGTCTCTCTCTCCCCAGCTCCTCATTCCCACTTGGTTTCTGCCTGTCAGCTTCATTCTCAGGAAGGCTTTCCCCACATGGAGACAGAAATGGCAACCAGCAGTTCCAGAAAAAGACCCAAGGCAGACATTAAATGGCCCTGCTTCTACCCCTGAACCAGCTGGGCTGAAGAGGCACAAAACCTCCATCTACTAACCCTGTCCACAGAGTCTGAATTTTATTCGGAGGAACAGAGGAGGAATCTTAAAACATTTGAGTAGGGTGTTGACCTGGTCAGATCTGTGCATTAGGGAGGAGTCTGGCTGAGGGGCAGGGATTGGGGCAACAGAGGAGATGGAGCTGGAGAGACTTGTTAGAGGCTCTTGGAATCATTCTGGGCAGAAGTGAGGAGGGGTTGAACTAGAGTACAGTAAGTCCCCTAGATAGGAACGAGTTCTGTTCCGAGAGTGTGTTCGTAAGTCCGACAAAGTTAGCCTTAGGTACCCAACTAACACAATCGGCTATATAGTACTGTACTGTAATAGTTTTCTAATACTTTTAACACAAAAAACAAACACAAAAAATAAAACATTTTTTTTTTTTTTTTTTTTTTTTTTTGCGGTACAC
>NC_041227.1:67402797-67403449 GCF_002837175.3 Physeter macrocephalus
GCCGGACACGCAGGCCCAGCGGCCACGGCTCACGGGCCCAGCCGCTCCGCGGCACGCGGGACCCTCCCGGACCGGGGCACGAACTCCCGTCCCCCGCATCGGCAGGCGGACTCCCAACCACCGCGCCACCAGGGAAGCCCAAAAAATAAAACATTTTTAATCTTACAGTACAGTACCTTGAAAAGTACAGTAGTACAGTACAACAGCTGGCACACAGGGACTGGCATCGAGGGAACAGGCAAGAAGAGTTACTGACTGCAGGAGGGAGAAGAGGGAGGAGACGGTAGAGCTGAAGGATCCTCAGCAATAGGAGACGGAGGGCAAGCTGCAATTTCACGTGAACTAACTTACGTGATTGGACATGCGAACACATGTTTGAATCTTTGAAAGTTGACAACTTGAAGGTTCATATGTAGGGAACTTACTGTAATGGCAGTTGGGACAGAGGATGGATCAGTCGGGAAAGAAATTGGTGTCAGCAGAGTGGAAAAGAGTTGCTGGTTGAGGGAGGGTGGGAGGAAGACGCAAGGAGGAGATATGGGAACATATGTGTATGTATAGCTGATTCACTTCGTTGTAAAGCAGAAACTAACACACCATTGTAAAGCAATTATACTCCAATAAAGATGTTAAAAAAAAAAAGAGTTGCCTG
>NC_041227.1:67403525-67405140 GCF_002837175.3 Physeter macrocephalus
GGTATATATATATATATATATATATTTTGGCTGCGTTGGGTCTTGGTTGCTGCGCGGGGGCCTCCTCTAGTTGCGGCGAGTGGGGGCCACTCTTCGTTGCGGTGCGCGGGTTTCTCATTGGGTGGCTTCTCTTGTTGTGGAGCTCGGGCTCTAGGTGCACAGGCTTCAGCAGTTGTGGCGCATGGGCTTAGCTGCTCTGCGGCATGTGGGATCTTCCCAAACCAGGGCTCGAACCCGTGTCCCCTGCATTGGCAGGCGGATTCTTAACCACTGCACCACCAGGGAAGCCCCAAAGATATATTTAATTTTGCTCATCTAACATTTTTAGAAATTTTTGAATTGGTTGCCCATATAAAAAGATCTGGAGCTTTCATTTAAAAATCCATATTTCTAACTTGTCTTGAAAAACCAGAAGCACCAGAAGGTTTAGCTACACAGTGCCCTCATTCTTGCCCAGTGACAAAGGGCGAGAGCAGCTGCAGTCCCTCCAGTCACTATTAGAACTCACCTGGCCTGCATCAGCAATTCGTGTTACCCGCGGTGGCTTAAAGATGGCTGCAAATTCTTTGTAACTCTCTGCATCAAAAGGAGGAGTTAATTTTCCCTCTCCTGGGATCTGGGCTGGTCCTGTAACTGCTTAACTAATAGAATGTGGTGGAAGTAACCCTATGCAAATCACAGGCCTATCCTCTTGGAGCATTCTCTCGGGACACTCCCTTTCCAAACCCTAAAATAATGAGAACTAATAAAGCAGTTGTCATTTTAAGTCACAAAGTTTTGGAATGGTTTACTCTGTACAGGTAACTGGAACACCCACCTCCACTCCTTCCCTTGTAGACACCTGAGGGCTCAGCCTCTGGACCAGAGGAATGAGGGAGCATGTTGAGCTTGGGTGATGAACAGCAAGGCCAGAAGGGTGGATGGGGGAAGATCATGAAGGGCTTTTGATGCCATGCTGAGGGAGTTTCAGTGTTTTCCCAGAAATGTTCAGGAGCTGGTAGAGTTTTGTAAGGTAGGCATAGTATGACTGGGGAGGTGACTCTAGTGATGCTGTAGAACAGGGGTCCCCAACCCCTGGACCACGGAGTGGTAGCAGTTTGTGGTCTGTTAGGAACCGGGCTGCACAACAGGAGGTGAGTGGCGGGCAGGCGAGTGAAGCTTCATCTGCCATTCCCCACCGCTCCCCGTCGCTCGCATTACCGCCTGAACCATCCCCCGACCCCGTCCATGGAAAAACTGTCTTCCACGAAACCCGTCCCTGGTGCCAAAAAGGTTGGGGACCGCTGCTATACAGTAAATCCTTGTTGCTTATCTATTTTATGTATAGTAGTTTTTATCTATTAATCCCATACTAATAATTTGTCCCACCCCCACCCGCTCCTCTTCGTTAACCATAAGTTTGTTTTCTATGTCTGTGAGTCTCTGTTTTGTATATGATTCATTTGTATTATTTTTTAGATTCCACATGTAAGTGATATCACGTAGTATTTGTCTTTCTCTGAGTTATTTCTCTAAGCATAATACTCTCTAGGTCCATCCGTGTTGCTGCAAATGGCAATATTCCATTGTTTTTTATGGCTGAGTAATATTCCATTGTGTGTGTGTGTGTGTGTGT
>NC_041227.1:67408359-67416128 GCF_002837175.3 Physeter macrocephalus
GCCGGACACGCAGGCCCAGCGGCCACGGCTCACGGGCCCAGCCGCTCCGCGGCACGCGGGACCCTCCCGGACCGGGGCACGAACTCCCGTCCCCCGCATCGGCAGGCGGACTCCCAACCACCGCGCCACCAGGGAAGCCCAAAAAATAAAACATTTTTAATCTTACAGTACAGTACCTTGAAAAGTACAGTAGTACAGTACAACAGCTGGCACACAGGGACTGGCATCGAGGGAACAGGCAAGAAGAGTTACTGACTGCAGGAGGGAGAAGAGGGAGGAGACGGTAGAGCTGAAGGATCCTCAGCAATAGGAGACGGAGGGCAAGCTGCAATTTCACGTGAACTAACTTACGTGATTGGACATGCGAACACATGTTTGAATCTTTGAAAGTTGACAACTTGAAGGTTCATATGTAGGGAACTTACTGTAATGGCAGTTGGGACAGAGGATGGATCAGTCGGGAAAGAAATTGGTGTCAGCAGAGTGGAAAAGAGTTGCTGGTTGAGGGAGGGTGGGAGGAAGACGCAAGGAGGAGATATGGGAACATATGTGTATGTATAGCTGATTCACTTCGTTGTAAAGCAGAAACTAACACACCATTGTAAAGCAATTATACTCCAATAAAGATGTTAAAAAAAAAAAAGAGTTGCTGGTTGATTAGCAGCATTGGGAAAGAAAGAAGTGTTGTTTATCGAATGCCAACCACGTGTTGGGCCCTGTGACTGGCAGTCTGGTGGAAGAGCTGGACCTGTAAACAATTACTATCCGATGTACTAATTACTGTGAGAGAGGGATGCAGCAGGAGCCACTAGTACAGGGGAGAAAAGAAACCATTTGAGGAGTGGCTGTGTGGGGGAGGGAGGTATGAGGGAAGGCTTCACAGAGAAGGAAATTCTGACCTGAGTCTTAAAGGATAAGTAAGGTACATAAGAATTTGGTAGCAAACAAGGACTAAGACATTGCAGGCCTGCGCCAAAGGCAAAGAATAGAGTCCAGAAATATTGTTGGCCAGAAAAACCACATCCAAACGAAAGATATGTATATATATACCTATATATATATATATATATATATATATATACCTATATAGGTATATATATATATATATATATACCTATATAGGTATATATATACATATCTTTCGTTTGGATGTGGTTTTTCTGGCCAACAATATTTCTGGACTCTATTCTTTGCCTTTGGCGCAGGCCTGCAATGTCTTAGTCCTTGTTTGCTACCAAATTCTTATGTACCTTACTTATCCTTTAAGACTCAGGTCAGAATTTCCTTCTCTGTGAAGCCTTCCCTCATACCTCCCTCCCCCACACAGCCACTCCTCAAATGGTTTCTTTTCTCCCCTGTACTAGTGGCTCCTGCTGCATCCCTCTCTCACAGTAATTAGTACATCGGATAGTAATTGTTTACAGGTCCAGCTCTTCCACCAGACTGCCAGGCACAGGGCCCAACACGTGGTTGGCATTCGATAAACAACACTTCTTTCTTTCCCAATGCTGCTAATCAACCAGCAACTCTTTTTTTTTTTTAACATCTTTATTGGAGTATAATTGCTTTACAATGGTGTGTTAGTTTCTGCTTTACAACGAAGTGAATCAGCTATACATACACATATGTTCCCATATCTCCTCCTTGCGTCTTCCTCCCACCCTCCCTCAACCAGCAACTCTTTTCCACTCTGCTGACACCAATTTCTTTCCCGACTGATCCATCCTCTGTCCCAACTGCCATTACAGTAAGTTCCCTACATATGAACCTTCAAGTTGTCAACTTTCAAAGATTCAAACATGTGTTCGCATGTCCAATCACGTAAGTTAGTTCACGTGAAATTGCAGCTTGCCCTCCGTCTCCTATTGCTGAGGATCCTTCAGCTCTACCGTCTCCTCCCTCTTCTCCCTCCTGCAGTCAGTAACTCTTCTTGCCTGTTCCCTCGATGCCAGTCCCTGTGTGCCAGCTGTTGTACTGTACTACTGTACTTTTCAAGGTACTGTACTGTAAGATTAAAAATGTTTTATTTTTTGGGCTTCCCTGGTGGCGCGGTGGTTGGGAGTCCGCCTGCCGATGCGGGGGACGGGAGTTCGTGCCCCGGTCCGGGAGGGTCCCGCGTGCCGCGGAGCGGCTGGGCCCGTGAGCCGTGGCCGCTGGGCCTGCGTGTCCGGCACTCTGAAAAGTGTGTGAAGGGACATGTGGTCACAGATGTAGGGTGGGACCTTGGTGGCGGCTCTTTGGAGCATGTTCAGCTCTGCGGAGCCGAGAAAGGCTGCTGTTCACACATGATATCTGCAGATTATCAGCAGGTGAGCGGAATGAATGATGGTGTAAAGATTTTCTGAGCCATTTCTATTTCTCTGTCCCTTTTTTACTCTTGGTCATTCCAGAAAGCAGGATGAATTGAGGGCTAAAAAAAGGAGAGATTTTCTGCATCTTTAACTTTATTGAAATCTTTATATGGGAACCAGGCGTTGGCTGGAAAGATGTTTACTTTCCAAAAACTTAGTCTTATTGTAAATATGAAATTATGCAGCAGCTGTAGAACCTTCTTTAGAGACAGGGACTAGGCAAGATGTTCCTTTTAAAAAATAATGTAAAAAATTGAAAAAAATTCATTTTGGGTATTTCCTTTTTTAAAAAAATTTATTTATTTATTTTTGGCTGCGTTGGGTCTTGGTTGCTGCGCGGGGGCCTCCTCTAGTTGCGGCGAGTGGGGGCCACTCTTCGTTGCGGTGCGCGGGTTTCTCATTGGGTGGCTTCTCTTGTTGTGGAGCTCGGGCTCTAGGTGCACAGGCTTCAGCAGTTGTGGCGCATGGGCTTAGCTGCTCTGCGGCATGTGGGATCTTCCCAAACCAGGGCTCGAACCCGTGTCCCCTGCATTGGCAGGCGGATTCTTAACCACTGCACCACCAGGGAAGCCCCAAAGATATATTTAATTTTGCTCATCTAACATTTTTAGAAATTTTTGAATTGGTTGCCCATATAAAAAGATCTGGAGCTTTCATTTAAAAATCCATATTTCTAACTTGTCTTGAAAAACCAGAAGCACCAGAAGGTTTAGCTACACAGTGCCCTCATTCTTGCCCAGTGACAAAGGGCGAGAGCAGCTGCAGTCCCTCCAGTCACTATTAGAACTCACCTGGCCTGCATCAGCAATTCGTGTTACCCGCGGTGGCTTAAAGATGGCTGCAAATTCTTTGTAACTCTCTGCATCAAAAGGAGGAGTTAATTTTCCCTCTCCTGGGATCTGGGCTGGTCCTGTAACTGCTTAACTAATAGAATGTGGTGGAAGTAACCCTATGCAAATCACAGGCCTATCCTCTTGGAGCATTCTCTCGGGACACTCCCTTTCCAAACCCTAAAATAATGAGAACTAATAAAGCAGTTGTCATTTTAAGTCACAAAGTTTTGGAATGGTTTACTCTGTACAGGTAACTGGAACACCCACCTCCACTCCTTCCCTTGTAGACACCTGAGGGCTCAGCCTCTGGACCAGAGGAATGAGGGAGCATGTTGAGCTTGGGTGATGAACAGCAAGGCCAGAAGGGTGGATGGGGGAAGATCATGAAGGGCTTTTGATGCCATGCTGAGGGAGTTTCAGTGTTTTCCCAGAAATGTTCAGGAGCTGGTAGAGTTTTGTAAGGTAGGCATAGTATGACTGGGGAGGTGACTCTAGTGATGCTGTAGAACAGGGGTCCCCAACCCCTGGACCACGGACTGGTACCGGTCCGTGGCCTGTTAGGAACCGGGCCGCACAGCAGGAGGTGAGCGGAGGGCGAGCGAGTGAAGCTTCATCTGTATTTACAGCCGCTCCCCATCGCTCACATTACCGCCTAAGCTCCGCCTCCTGTCAGCATTACGGTGAGTTGTATAATTATTTTATTATGTATTACAATAATTAAAATAATAGAAATAAAGTGCACAATAAATGTAATGTGCTTGAATTATCCCAAAACCATCCCCTCCTGCCCTGGTCCCTGGAAAAATTGTCTTCCACGAAACCAGTCCCTGGTAGAAGATGAATCAGACGAAGGCGATCGATCGGTCAGGGAGCTAGCACAATGGTCCAAGCAGCACAGCTCAGGCGGTGGTGGTGGGCATGGAGAGAAAGGGAGAGATTAAGGTCAAGACTTTCTCCTCTTGTGAGGCTCTCCCTGAGGTCCTAATGGGACATGCCGGTCGAGCCATGGAGTTGATAGTCAGAACTAGGGAGCGCAGGCAGTAGGACTGAGCCACAGAGACAGACTGGGGACTGCCAAAGTTTGAACTTGCGGATGTGGAAGAGATGGTGTAGGGAGACTGGGTGCATTGGAAGAGGTGGTGTCCTGGAGAGCATCCTACAGACAGTGTGTTAAGCAAAGGGAGAGACACCCTGCAGGGGACTGAGAGAAAACTGCAGAGCAAAGAAGGGAACCAGAAGATGGTGGGGCCCAGACACAAAAGAAAGGAAAGATTCTAGAGGAAGGGAGTAGTAGGTAGCATCAGATGATCACCAGAACGTGCTCATTTGATGTAATGATCAGGAGATCACTGCTGGCTGAGGCAAGGGCACGTCTGTACGGAAAGGTGGGAACAGAAGCCAGACTCATGAGACTAAGTAGGAAATGAGGAAGTGAAGACAGGACGTGTAAACAACTCTTTCAAGAAACTTGATTGTGAACGGTAAGACAGAGATAGGGAAGTGGTTTGAGGTTGCCAAATTGAGAGAGGTTCTCCCAAAGACACAGGGGACCTCAGCTTGTTTTTAGATACTGAAGAGAGAGGGTCTGTGGAGAGGAGAACTTGGCAGTGCAGGAGAAAGGGGTTAAACGATGGAGTGAGGTCACTGAGGAAGTGGGAAGGAATGTGTCCCAAGAGGGGGGCATCAGCCTTGGGCCCCAGGAGGACACCTCCTCTGTAATGACAGTCTATGGTTGTTTCTAGGAGCTGGAGATGTTGTTGCTGTTGGGAGTAAAGGGGTTGAAAGAATTCTTGCCTCTCTTCTCCATAAAATAGGAGCAGTGATCTTCTTATAAAGGTAAGGAAGGCAGCCTGAGTAGGTGGCTGGCGAGAAGTGGCCGGCAAGGTTGGCTTAGACCTGAGCCTGTGGACAAGGCATGTTTATGTGCCTCCTGCTTAAGGCCGGGATGGTTCCTGAATGTGGGTCAGGGCAGAGCCTGAAGGTGGATGGAGGGCCGCAACTGTGAGAAGTCCTGGGGGCCACAGGGGCAGGGTCCAGGCTGTCAGAGTAACTTCTTGCAAATGAGACCCTGTCACTTCTTTACTTAGACACTTGCATAAGGAGCAAACTCCTTGAGAAGACACAGCTTGGGGTCCCTCACGAGCTGCCTCCTGCGGATTTTCCCAGCTTCACCACTTTCCCCTTCATCCCAAGCACCTGAGCTCCAGCCATGGTGAAGAGCTCACCATTCCATTAAAACGTCACTGTCCCTTCCTTGCCTTTCTTCCTCTCTCTTCTCTGCTTGGCAAACTCTTATTCAAGACCTTGTATAAGTGTAATTTCATTCACCCATTCCACCGCCATCTACGGACCATGGTTCAATCCTGGTTCGCCCTCCACATCCCACTGCTCTTGGCTTTTGTACCCTCCTCTGCTTCGAGAGGTCGACTGGTGTTGGGAAAATTAAGAAAGTAGTCTTGTTCAGGCTTCAGAGGCAGAAGCAGGCCTCTGACCAACTTGTGACCCTGCCTGGACTGCGGGCCTGCTTGCACACGCAACAATTGCTGGTAGCAAGTCAAGCAGCGCTTACGATAAGAAAGGGAGAGGGTCTTGGAATTTCTTGAGCCCTGGGGACCTGGCCAGTCCCCCAGGGTCTGGAAAATCTTGTGACCCACATGGTGAAACCAACAGCATTGTTAAAGTAAACTCAGAGCTGTATTTTTGCACGCAAACTGACCGTATCAGTTTGCGGCCTGGAATTATCAACGGAAGCCCCCAGAACTCCAATCTGAAGTCTCAGCCGTGGGGTGGATGCACCGCCCGGGACCCTTCCCAACTAGGGCTCCAGATTGCTGTCACTTGGGACTTCCCAGCTGTTATTTGGATCTGGAAGTAGGTGTCGGCCCAATTCGGTGATGTATATACCCTGTTATGTTTCTCTAATATTCTTGTTCCTTTCCTTTTAAAGATTGTATATTAAAATTAAGTTAAATCACCTTTCATTAAAGAATTGATTAAAGCTGTTTATTTGTGTGAAACGAGTGGTAATTTTGTCAACAAATCCAGCGAACCTTAAAACCGAAAGCAGGCTTTCGGCAAAACAACTGGACACCTCGATTGGACTCATGGGTTTCAAGGGTCAGGCAGACTTGTGTTTGGATCCCAGTTTGTGTGACTGTGGGTAGGTCATTTACTGCCTGTGAGCCTCATTTTGGTCACCTGTAAAAGAGGGACAAAAAAAACACCTCACAGAGCTCTTGAGACTCTTCAGTGATGGAATGTTGGTGCAGCACCAAGGACCTAGTGCTGCTTGGGGCATTCGGGACTCTTGGTTGTAAGTGACAGAACCTAATTTAAAAAAATCTACTTTTAGGGGCTTCCCTGGTGGCACAGTGGTTAAGAATCCGCCTGCCAATGCAGGGGACATGGGTTTGAGCCCTGGTCCGGGAAGATCCCACGTGCCACAGAGCAACTAAGCCCATGTGCCACAACTACTGAGCCCGCGTACCACAACTACTGAAGCTTGTGCACCTAGAGCCCGTTCTCTGCAACAAGAGAAGCCACTGCAATGAGAAGCCTGAGCACTGCGACAAAGAGTAGCCCCCGCTCGCCGCAACTAGAGAAAGCCCACGTGCAGCAATGAAGACCCAACGCAGCCAAAAATAAATAAATAAATAAATAAATAAATAATAAGTAAACAAACCAGGGTCTCCCTGCTTTAAAACTCATGCTTAAAAAAAAAAAAATCTCCTTTTACAGTTGATTTGTTTGAATCAGGATCCAAAGAAAGTTCACATGTTACAGTTAGTTGATATGTTTCTTAAGACTCTTTTAACATATTTCCTCTCCTTTTAATGCCATTTATTTGTTGAAGCCAGATCATTTATCCTATAAAATTTTCTACATTAGAGATTTAGGTAATTGCTTCCTCCTGGTGTTGTTTAGCCTGGTCTTCTATCCTTTTTATTTCCTATAAACTAATAGCTAGATCTAGAGGCTCCATTAGATTCTGGCTGGTGATGATAATGATGGCGATGGTTTTGGCAAGAGTACTGCAAAGGTGATGCTACATACTTATTATATCATTTTATGGGAGGCACATAATATCTGGGTGTCCTACCTTTGGTGATGTTAAGAGTCACTTCTGGGTTCTTTTTTTCAGGTAATCATGGAGATTTGAACATAAATTGGGAATTAGATGATGTTAAGAAATTATTGCTAGGGACTTCCCTGGTCGTCCAGTGGTTAAGAATCCGCCTTCCAGTGCAGGGGACGCGGGTTCGTTACCTAGTTGGGGAACTAGATCCCACATGGCGCAGGGTAACTAAGCCCACACACCGCAAACACTGAGCACGCACACCACAACTAGAGGGAAGCCCGCGCACCGCAACGAAAGATCCCGCGTGCCGCAGGGAAGATCCCGCGTGCCGCAACTAAGACCCAACGCAGCCAAAAATAAAATAAATAAATAAATATTTTTAAAAAAATAAGAGAGCTTCCCTGGTGGCACAGTGGTTAGGAATCCGCCTGCCAACGCAGGGGACACGGTTTTCTTTTTTTTTTGCAGTACGCGGGCCTCTCACCGTTGTGGCCTCTCCCGTTGCAG
>NC_041227.1:67417943-67420280 GCF_002837175.3 Physeter macrocephalus
ACGAACCCGTATCCCCTGCATCGGCAGGCGGACTCTCAACCACTGCGCCACCAGGGAAGCCCGGGGACACGGTTTTGAGCCCTGGTCGGGGAAGATCTCACATACTGCGGAGCAACTGGGCCCGTGCGCCACAACTACTGAAGCCCCCACGCCTGGAGCCTGTGCTCTGCAACAAGAGAAGCCACCGCTGTGAGAAGCCGGCACGCCGCAACGAAGCGTGGCCCCCGCTCGCCGCAACTAGAGGAGGCCCACGTGCAGCAACAGAGACACAACGCAGCCAAAAAAATAAATAAATAAAAAATTTAAAATTTTTTAAAAAAGAAATTATTGCTAAACATTTTAGGTAAAATTATGTATTACATAGTGGTATTGTATTTGGGTAAAATAAAAATCCTTATCTGACATACAATAACATGGATTAATTTCAAAACATTATGCTGAATGAAAAAAGACAGACCCATACTGTATGATTTCATTTGTATGGAACATTCTAGAGCAGGCAAAACTAATCTATACTGACAGAAAGCAGATCAGTGGTTGCCGGGGTCTGAGGGTGGAAATCGATTGTAGAAGGGTGTGAACTTTTAGGAGTGATGGAAATATTTTATATCTTGATGATGGTGGTAATTACATGGGTATATACATTTGTCAAAACTAATTGAACCATGCACTTAAACTGAGTGTGTTATATTGTACGGGAATAAAGATGTATTTTATTGTATGTAAATAAAGTTGATTTTTGAAAGGAAATAAAATAAAATAAGGTTACAACTAGAATGAGAAGAATCCATTCAAAATAGCCACAAAACTATAATACACCTATTGGGGGGGAGAAATTTAATGATATACTAGACCTTTACAGAGAAAATTATAAAATCATATTAAGGGCCATAAAAGAAGACATAAATATATGGAGAAATACACTATATTCATGGATGGAAGTCTTAATATCCTTCTCAAATTAATCTATAAAGTTAATGAAATTTTATTAAGAACTCTAAGAGTTTAAAAGTCTTTATCTGTTGGAAATAAATGCAGAGGTACTTAAGTTGAAATGCTATGATGTCTTGGATTTCTTTTAATAGATGCCAAGAAAATAAAGTGGAAGAAGGAATGAACGAGTATTGGCCATGTGTTGGTACTTGTTGAAGCTGGGTGATGGGTACACACTCTAGTGTAAGCGAGCAGTGCTTTGCACCTTTACAGGTGAGGAAACATCACTGCGCTGGGGCAGCAGGAGAACCATGAAGGAAAGGTTCTCTGGGGCTGACTCCATCATGCTCTACAGACCTTTAGGGCAGGACAGACCAGAGGAGGTCTTGTGGGCCTTGCTAAGGAGTCTGAACTTTATCCCGTGCTCACCATTTCAGTCCCTCTTTACTGTGTGCATCTGACACCTTGGAAGGGCCTCCGGTCCTGTCTCCCTCCATGGTGGGTGTACCAGTCAGAACCCTTTCAACTGTAAATGCCAGAAATCCAACTCCAACGCACTGACTTATGTGGAAAAAGGAACTTATGAAAGGTTAAGGGACTCAGGCACAGCTTGATCCAGATACTCAAATGATGTCAAGAATATGTCTGTCTTCATATCTTGTGTCTGCAGTCCTCTGTGTGGGCTCATTCTGGCTGGCTTTTCCTACATGGTGTCATGATGATCACTAGTAGTCCTGGGCTTACAGCCTTTTAGCTTACTAACCCCCAGCGGAAAGAGGGCTTTTTTTCCTAGCAGCTCCAGTGAATCTGCTTCTGCATGCATAGACTTGATTTAAGTGTCCACCCCTGAACCAATCAAAAAAGGTAGCTTTGACTAGGGAAACAGGAACCGTGTGCCTACCCTGGACACCCTCTCAAACCTCAAGGATTGCCAGTGCATAAAGGTTGGTTTCTTCAAGGAAAACCCAGATGCAGCCTCCAGTAAAGAGGGGATGGTAAGATGCTGGTCCAGTGGCATCCGGCAGGAACACCCTCCCAACGCCCGTCACAGGAAGGATCAGCCTCATCTTAATCACATGAAGAGCCGCACGGCAGGGCCCTTCAGCACCCACTACCGAACTAATGCTCACTCTTGTTTTGCTGGGACAGCTGCTGCCTCACAACCTCCACTACCAGCCTCGCGTCTGTGCCCGCCGCCCCACAGCAGACCAGCTGGAATGAGAAAGTAGCCTCTGCACATCCCCGCCTTTCCCTCTCCATGCCTGTCAGGCTCCGCCTCAGGGGGCATGGTTTTCAGGCCCCTCACTACGTGCTTGTCCTCTGCCTGGAGATGAGGTGCCCCAGGGCTGAAGGTCACGGGTGCCTCAGTTTCCTCTCTTTACATTGGAGGTGGTACCTGCCCCC
>NC_041227.1:67420780-67445780 GCF_002837175.3 Physeter macrocephalus
ATCGTGGAACAGTGTCCCAGGAAAGTCAAAGCGGGGAAAGTGTAGTGCATTTAGTTAACCAAAGGAGTTGGAGTACAAGGGAGTTTTAGTTCTTGATTTAGGAGACAATAGTCTCCTGTCTCCCAGTTCAGTGCTATTTTTTAAGTACTACCTGTCTCTCTAAGTCTATTGACAAATATATGATGATTCAGCACATATGTCAATTTCCTCATATAGAGAAAATAAAACACACATAGCTCATGCTTACCCAGGTGTAGACATTAAGATTTTCCAAACCCTGTTGCTTAAAATGTCTTTTTATTTTATTCTTAAATTTATTTTATTGAGGTATAGTTGATTTACAATGTTGTGTCAGTTTCTGGTATACGACAAAGTGATTCAGTTATTTATATACATATATTCATTTTCGTATTCTTTTCCATTATGGTTTATTACAGGATACTGAATATAGTGCCCTGTGCTATACAGCAGGACCTTGTTGTTTATCCATCCTATATATAATAATCTGCATCTGCTAATCCCAAACTCCCAGTCCATCTCCCCCACCCCCCTTGGCAATCACAAGTCTGTCTCTATGTCTGTAAGTCTGTTTCTGTCTCTGTTTTGTAGATAAGTTAATTTGGGTCATTTTTTAAAAAAATATTTATTTATTTAAAAAAATTTTTGCCTACGTCTCTTAGTTGCGGCATGCGGGTTATTTGTTGTGGCATGTGGGCTCTTTGTTGTGACGCACGGGCTTCTGTCTAGTTGTGGTGTGCTAGTTGGTTTTCTGTCTCTAGTTGAGGCACGCGGGCTTAGTTGCCCCGAGGCATGTGGGATCTTAGTTCCCCGACCAGGGATCGAACCCACGTCCCCTTCATTGGAAGGCTGATTCTTTACAACTGGACCACCAGGGAGGTCCCTGGGTCATATTTTAGATTCCACATGTGAGTGATATTATATGGTATTTGTCTTTCTCTATCTGACTTACTTCACTTAGTATAATATGGTAATCTCTAGGTCCATCCATGTTGCTGCAGACAGCATTATTTCATTCTTTTTTACAGCTGAGTTGTATTCCATTGTGAAGCATTCCATTGTGATATATATATATATATATATCACATCTTCTTTATCCATTCATCTGTCGATGGGACACTTAGGTTGTTTCCATGTCTTGGCTATTGTGAATAGTGCTGCTATGAGCATAGGGGTGCATGTATCTTTTCAAATTAGAGCTTTGTCTGGATATATGCCCAGGAGTGGGATTGCTGGATCATATGGCAACTTTGCTTTTAGTTTCTTGAGGAACCTCCAAACTGTTCTCCATAGTGGCTGTACCAATTTACATTCCCACCAACAGTGTAGGAGGGTTCCCTTTGCTCCACATCCTCTCCAGCACTTATTGTTTGTGGACTTTTTAACGATGACCATTCTGATGGGTGTGGTACCAGTGGCACCTCATTGTAGTTTTGATTTGCCTGAAATGTCTTTTTAGAGGAAAAATTACTTCATACTATAGACTTCCATTTAAGCTAAACCATCGGCAGGCGGACTCTCAACCACTGCGCCACCAGGGAAGCCCTCAGCTAAAATTTTTATATCAATCAGGTCGTGCCGTAGAGCTCTTAAATGTAGAAGGGACGATAAGGGGTCACTTTGTCAGTGGCGGGAGAGGGCAATGAGAGCAGCCTGACACTCTAGTGCAGTCAATAAAGGGGTCATTGTCTGTGAACTGACCTAAATCATCTACTTTTTTTTTTAAATTTATTTTTGGCTGCGTTGGGTCTTTGTTGCTGCGCGCGGGCTTTCTCTAGTTTTGGTGAGTGGGTGCTCTCCTTCGTTGCGGTGCACGGGCTTTTCATTGTGGTGGCTTCTCTTGTTGTGGAGCACGGGCTCTTCTCTTGTGTGCGGGCTTCAGTAGTTGCAGCAGGTGGGCTCAGTAGTTGCAGTGCGTGGGCTCTAGGGCGCACACGCTCAGCAGTTGGGGCACACGGGCTTAGTGGCTCTGTGGCATGTGGCATATTCCCGGACCAGGGCTCGAACCCGTGTCCCCTGCATTGGCAGGTGGATTCTTAACCACTGCACCACCAGGGAATTCCGAAAGGAAATTTTTAAGAGTCAGTTTATTTCATCCCTTTCCTCCATTGGGTTCCATGCATACTATGCCACCTTCTGGTCATGATATGTTTTTTTTGTCTGTGTCAAGGAAAACCACCATTAAATGTGAATACAGTAGTTACAATATCTCCCACCTGCCTGCCACATGAGGTCAGGTTGAAGAGAGAGCTTTTTGTTTTGCTTAAGTGGGTGATGGGTGAGCATGAACAGGGACAATCTGAGAGATTGGAGGCTGGCTTTACATAGAAGGTGCCTGAAGCAACCATGTAAAAAGCCTGTCCTGAAGGGGGAGAAACCAAAGAGCAGAGAAGGATGTGAGCATGGCCCTCAGCAGTGGAACTCTGTGTCAAGGGAGGAATTTGTAAAGGGATTGTTAGGAAAGTATGGTATGTAACTCTCTCCACATGCCCTCAAGAGACCGTCAGTGAAGGTTGCTGTGACTTTTCAAGGCTCTTTGGAAAAGCATTTCAGATGTGTTGCTCTGAAGTGATGAGACTTAATGGATAGATGAAGAAGGCCCAGATTTCTTTGCCATGCTGTAGCTTTCTCACAGGAAGGAACTATGCTGCCCAGACGAAGGGAGTGTTCTGGTGAGTTCCACAGTTCTAACTTTCTCCTATATGACAGTACCTGATACGTAGTAAGTGCCCAACAAATGTGAGCTGTTATTATTTTTATACCGCAGACACTTAGTGATGGATTGAATATGGGCTGGGAGGGAAAACGTGATATCAAGGGTAACTCCCAGCTGCCGGCTTGGGCCATTGTTGCCAAGTGCAAGGTAAGAAAATGAAAACTGAGGAAAGATGATTCTTTTGAGAAATCTGGATGTGGAGGGGAAGACAGAGCTACCTCTTACAATATGGGCAACACTCTAAAACACTTTAAAAATTAATCAAGTGATACATTTTAAGTGATACACGTTTATTGTAGGAAATATAAGAAATTAAAGTCAAACAAACAAAAAGTTGTGAGCGGCAAATCTCCCCTGAGGAGAATCTGAAGTTGGTATTTGACATTCAGGAGAAATAGCTGCTGAGACTCCTACAAACACGAAAATGTGAAATCCTTGCTAGCATAAGCCTCATAAAATGCAGGATATAAAGCTGAGACTGGGTAGATGGTCATGCCATCTATTTATTGAGAGACCACAGAAAGCAAAGCAAGCTTGCAAGAAGAAAATGATGCATTAAGTTCTGGGCTGAAACAGTTTGTGTTGATGTCTGAGATTCTTCTAATGAATAAAAAAATATTGAAAGCCTATTATATACCAGGCACTATGCTAGGTAGCTGGAATACATAGGTGACTAAAACAGATGATCCTGACTTTATTGATCTGGCAAGTGTATCAAATAATCGAAAAAATATATAATTATAAACTTTGGTAGGGGTTATGTAAGAAATTACAAGATGCTAGGATGTAGACCATTGTAGTTAAATACTTGCTCACCCAACTGTAGTACATTCCTGGGAAGATTCCCTAGAAGCATGGTTTCTGGGTCTACAGATCTGCTTGTTTCTATTTGTTTTTAAAGAATTTAAAAATAAACTTTATTTTTTGGAGCAGTTTTAGGTTTCCAGCAAAATTGAGGCAGAAAGTACAGAGAATTCTCATATGCCCACTGCTCCCACTTCAATCAACAATCTGCTCGTTTAAAAAAAGTATTATTGTTTTATAGAGGCATTTATTGGGGAATGGGAGAGGATACTGAAAACACACAAGGACCCTGGTTTGATAAAATAAGGTTCAGTTGAGTCGGGAACAGTGTGTAAAGTGAAAACTACATTTCCCAAAGGGCAGCGCGGCATGCACAGAGGAAGACTGCGCATGCGTAGAGGGGTCCTCCGCGCTGCGACCAAGCTCATAAAAGGCAAAAAGCGTGTGTGGTTTTCGCCCTGCCGCGAATCTTCGAACGCAAGCGCGTTGTTATCCGCAGACTTTGAAAAGCATTCGAGGGACCGCGCGCCTGCTCCCGCCGTCGCAGTTTCCAGCGCGACGTGCTTGTTCCACCCGTGGCTCGGTAGGTGGCTATGGGTCGCGGTGTGGGACAGCCCCCCGCCTTCGCCCACCCCGCCCGAAGAATGGCGGGAGTGGAGAGCTGAGGGTCCCCATTTCCGGGCCTTGCTGAGGCGGCTCTTGAGGGGCGGTGCGCACGCGCCCTGGGCGGGGAGAGGCGGGGCGCGGGGAGGGAGGGAGGGCTGGCGCAGACCTTCTGTAAGGTCTGCGCTTGCGCTCGCCCCCCCTGCGAGGGTGGGAAGCAGCCGCACGTGGAGCTTGGCGTGATGGCCGGGAGAGGTGGGGTACCCAGCCCAGGTGCGAGAAAACGAGAGCAGAGGATGGGCCCCGAACCTTGGCAGCTTCTGTTATTTGCTCAAGATGTGCCCATCTTAACCACACAACCTCATTCTTCCTTCACATTCCTCCCAGTGGCTCATCTCTCTGCCCCTGTTTGCAGCCAAAATTTCAACCTGTATTCACCAGCACCTTTTCTCCTCCAAACCCACTCCATTCAGGCCTTGGCCCCCACCCCTCCACTGGCCTTGTCAAAGCCACCGATCATCTCTAGGTCTCCAAATTCAGTGTTAAGTTAGTTCTGAGACCCCTAGCAGTATTTGATGCAGTTAGTCACTGCCTTTAATGGAAACGCGTTTTTTGTTTGCCTTGTGGAACATTCTCGTCTTTAGCTTCAGCTCTCTCTGACTTCTCTGCTGATTCTTGCTCCTCTTCCTTACTTTTAATGGTTGTACTGCCCCAAAGCGTCATCCTAGATCTCTGCTCAGTGTTCATTTCCTGGGCTTTAAATATAAATACCGTCTACTGTGCTTAACTCTCAAATTTCTGTCTTCAAGTCATTGCTCTTCCTGAAATTTTGAGTTTTACCTTTCGCTTTGCTCAGTTTTCTCTTTCTTCCAGTTGCTTAGGCCAAGCACGTTGAGTTTTTGTAGGTGTCTTTTGCTTCCTCTCTCTCCTCCTCCATCAGTCAGCACATATTTATCCTTGAGGCTTTGAAGTTTCACTCCTGGGTGTCCAGTTGTAGGTATGTTTGGTATTTGGTCAGTCCTTTCTGCCTGAGAATTTCTGTTTTCATTTTTGGCATTCTGTCATTATTTATTCAGATTTAGCCATTTATGTATTCTGATCCATCCCTTTTAGAGTGTTTATTTCATCTACAATTAAATATACCAAACTGTTTAATATCTGTGTTCCTTTCTGGACTGTAAGTTTCCTAAGATGGAGGCAGGGACTGTTTGTCTCATTCACTCCTGTATACCCCTCATGCCTGGCACAGAGTAGGTGCTTGATAAATGTTAATGAATGAATGAATGAATTTACACAGGGAAAGTACCTTTTCTCCATAGGTGGTAAGTAGACAATCCCTCTTAAGAGGATATTGGTTACAACTAATTTGTTTTCTGTGGTCAGGGAGGAGAAGATATTGAACAGCCCAGCTTCAGAATTCTTGCAGTGTTTCTAAGAGGTTTCCAGGATTCAGTTCAGTTCTGCAGTCTATTTTGAGGACTTGGCAGGTGCCAGGCCCCGTGCTAGTTGCTGGGACTATGAAGATAAATAAAATTGCATCCCTCTCTTCTAAGAGGCGTGGCAGGAGAGACAAGTGAAACAATTAGTCTCCTGGTGTATGTGTGACAGGTGCCAGAACGGAAGTTGGTGTACCGTGTTTTGGAAGTTTCTGGAAGTTTTGGTTGCCCTTGGCATCAGGGCAGATGAGAGGGGCCTGGGACAGCCAGATCTCCCTGCCAGTTGTTTCTGGCTATAAGCAGCTTTGTCCTTCTATTACTAGTATGCCATACAAATATTGTGTTCTCTGAGTGCCATGGTGTGAAAAAGGTTGGCAAATACTGCTGTAAAAGTGTTAATTTTGCTGCCATTTGATTTGGACCCTGAAAAACGAGTAAATTTGAGAGATCCAGAGGGGAAGAATCAAAGGCATTTCAGGCAGGCATAACAGAAGCATAAAAGTCTGTGCTTGTTTGAGGCTGGGGCCCTGGGATTGTTCGGCGTGGATATTGTAGGTCAGTTGAGAGGTGCCCCCCAGGATCTGAAGCAATGCCTTGGAAGTGTTTGGTGAACCAGAGTGTCCATTTTATAAATACCTGGCCCACCACGAGGCACCCTTTTCTCAGTGGGTAGGTCCAATTAGAGTCCATAGTTTTAGAGACCAGTTTTCTGGAGCTAGAAGCAGGGATGTTAAAGTCCTTTTTTTCCGATTTCTAAATTTATATACAAAGATTCTTACAAAGGTTTTAAAAATGAATCTCACTTGGAATTTTGATGAGTCATCTGCCTTGGAAAAAATACTCAATTTATGTCTCTTCAGGGTTTGTGGTCACTGTATCTGTGGAGAGGAAGGTAGACTGGTGAACACTGAACCAGTGGGAGTTGGATGTTGATACTAAGTTGTTTGAGCCCTTAAGGCTTAGGTTGCAGAGTCAGACAAATCTGAATTTGAATCCCACCTCTGCCACTTATTGTGTTTTCTTGGTAAAGTCATTTATTTCTCCAAGACTCAGGTTTCCTCAGTACTATGAACAGTACTTTGCAGGATTGTTAAATAGGATAATCCACGCAAGAGTGCTTAGCACATGGTAGGTAATCAGGAATAGCTGTCATTGTTACCTTTATTTTCCTACCTCTTTTTTTTTCAGATGGCACAATGAATCACTGTCTTACTGGTGATACTTTCAGTGTAATCATAATAACCTAACAGTTGATTGGCAGTTTACAGTAGACAAATGGCTTCTACTTCCATGATCTCCTTTGCTATTGAAGATGCTGAAGTTGTGACAAAACTTAGAATTGGGAGGAAGAGCATAGATTTTATAGTTTGCAGTCTTGCAGTCCCAGCTCAACTACCTGTATTTCCTGAGTTACCAGCATAACTTAACCTGTCTGAACTTCAGTTTCCCCAGCTGTAAAGAAGGTGGGCTTGTAGCATTGATGTAGGTTTAAAGGAGAATCACCTGTGTAAGCTTCAGTACAGAAGCATGGTAGGTACTGGGCGGGGGAGGTGGGTAAGTGGAAATCATGGTCTTAATTTTTTTAAAAAAACTAATTGATTAATGTAGCTTCTTACTGATGGTGGCTAAATTGAGGGTATGGCATCTGAGTGTAGAGTCTTAAATGCTTTGCTTCCCTTTGACTCATAACAAAGCTTTTTTTTTTCTGTATGCGGGCCTCTCACTGTGTGGCCTCTCCCGTTGCGGAGCACAGGCTCCGGACGCGCAGGCTCAGTGGCCACGGCTCACGGGCCCAGCCTCTCCGTGGCATGGGGGATCTTCCCGGACCGGGGTATCCCCTGCATCGGCAGGCGGACTCTCAACCACTGCGCCACCAGGGAAGCCCACAAAGCTTTTATTGTCTTGAGTCCTGTGGGATTCTTTTTAGAGTGGTTTAAGTATAGGATGTTTGCATTTGTTTGTATGAGGCCTTGCTTGCTAGTAGAGGGTCAGAGAACAGTTTTAAGCTGGGTGTTTAGCAGCTGATATGTGCTTTCCACCTGAAGCCTTTGTCCCCAAGAATTACCTCTTTTTAGTCAAACTTCCCAGTTGCAGGTAACAAAAAGGTAACCCAAACTAGTCTAAGCAGAAAAGGAGTATCTATTGACTGTATCTGGAGTACTGGGTTCATCAGCTTCAGGCATGGCTGTATCCAGAAGCCTAAATTATGTCACCAGTATTTTCTGTGTCTTCTCAGCTCTGCTTTCATGCATGTTGATTTCTCCCTCAGGCAGGTAAAAGCCTCCATCAGTTCCAGGCTTCCATGCTACTCTTTTTTAAAAACATCTTTATTGGAGTATAATTGCTGTTTTTTTAAATATCTTTATTGGAGTATGATTGCTTTACAATGGTGTGTTAGTTTCTGCTGTATAACAAAGTGAATCAGCTATATGTGTACATATATCCCCATATCTCCTTCCTCTTGCGGCTCCCTCCCACCCTCCCTATCCCATCCCTCTAGGCGGTCACAAAGCACCGAGCTGATCTACCTGTGCTATGCAGCTGCTTCCTACTAGCTAGCTATCTATTTTACATTTGGTAGTGTATATATGTCCATGCCACTCTCTCGCTTCGTCCCAGCTTCCCCTTCCCCCTCCCCATGTCCTCAAGTTTTTTCTCTTTCTGACTTACTTCACTCTGTATGACGGTCTCTAGGTCCATCGACCTCACTACAAATAACTCAATTTCGTTTTTTATGGCTGAGTAATATTCCATTGTATATTTGTGCCACATCTTCTTTATCCATTCATCTGTCGATGGACACTTAGGTTGCTTCCATGTCCTGGCTATTGTAAATAGAGCTGCAATGAACATTGTGGTACATGACTCTTTTTGAATTATGGTTTTTCTCAGGGTATATGCCCAGTAGTGGGATTGCTGGGTCATATTCCATGCTACTCTTAACCAACAGAAAGAGGTTATCTTTTTGCAGATAGCTCTAGCAAAAGATCTGAAATTGATTTTGGCCAGATTTGGGTCACATATCTCTTCCTGAACCAGTCATGGTGGTCAGGGAGAATATAATATTTTCATGGGCCCAAGTGGTATACCCAGCCTTGGAGCCAAGGTGAGGGGTGGTTTTCCAAAGGGAAATTAAGAGTGCTATTACCAGACCTAAATATTTACTTAAGAAAAATGAATATGTGTCTTTAAAAAGAATCACATATGACTGCTCATAGCAGTTTTATTCATAATGACCAAAAGTGGAAATAGATGCTATTCAGAGAGAACAGGTTAAACAAACCAGTTTGTTCATACAATAGGTGCACCTCAGCAATAGAAAGAAACAAACTCCTGATACACACAGCAACACAGATGAATCTCAAAACACATTAAGTGAAAGAATCCAGACACTAAAGAATATGGATGGCATGATTATGTTTCTATGAAATTCTGGAATAGGCATAACTAGTCTGTAGTGGAAAATATCAGAACAGTGGTTCCCCTTGTGGGTAGAAATAGAAAGTGTGGCCATCTAAGTGGAAAAAAGAGGGTTCTAGGACCCAGAAGGTTTAGGGTACTGGGCCTTGCTTCAAAATTCATAAGAATTCTGAAACTTATAGGAATTGCATAACCTCTTCTTGGTTTGAGACTAATGCTGAGATCAGCCTGGACCCTTGGACTCAGATAATGGGCAGCCTGGGCTGAACATTCAGTTTCCTCCCAGCTGGGAGCTGCCTGAACTTTCAGTTAGATGTGGTCCTGAGTCTGCATTCCGGCTTTGCACCACCAGGCTTAGTGTCCTCAGAGTGGAGAGCCACAGAAACCTTGGCCTCTACTGAGAATGTGTTTTCTGGGGAAATTCAAGTTCACAGCTGACTGGATCCAGAGAGAGCAGTAGTTTATTGGAAAATCATAAAATGAGTTGGTTTTCCCAGGCAGGGCGCACCCAGTAGGCAAAGCTTAAGCAGGAGAGGGCCCTTAAATGGTGGGGGCAGTGATTGCTTCCCCAGGCTTGGGATACATCAGCGTTTTCTGTTCCTTGTGCCTTTGACTGCTTGGCTCAACTTAACACAGTCCCTGTCTTTTTTCCTGGCAGTCCCCTGACCCACATCTACAGATAAGAAGGAGGCAGCTCGTATCTACTAAGTGCACGCTCTGTGCCAGGCACTGTCTATCACCTCACTTGTGTGGCTAGTCCTCAAGTGGGTGCTCTGGTTTTTATAGAGACTCAGAAAGGACTTTATAGCTGTTCTGTCCCCATTCCTCTCCTTGGAACACTCCTAAAATATGCCTGTCAGTTCATTACCCTGATGGCTGTATTGCAGGCAATCACGAGGGGAAACAACCAACACACACACAACCATTCTGTACCTAGGCAGCCATTCTGTTTTTCACTTTCAGTGCAGTATTCAATAAATCACACGAGGGGACTTCCCCGGCGGTCCAGTAGTTAAGACTCCATGCTTCCAATGCAGGGGATGTGGGTTCAATCCCTGGTTGGAGAACTAAGATCCCACATGCCGTGCAGTGTGGCAACAACAACAAAAAATTAAATTAAAAATTTAAAAAAAATTTTAAATAAATAAATTACATGAGATAGTCACTTTATTGTAAATAGACTTTGGGTTAGACAGTTTTGCCCAACTGTAGGGTAATACTGTAAGTGTTCTGAGCACGTCTAAGGTAGGCGAAGCGAAGCTATGATGTTCAGTAGGTTAGGTGTATCAAGTGCATTCTCAACTTATAATATTTCCAACCTATAGTGGGTTGATCAGAACATAACTCCATGGTAAGTCAAGGAAGATCTGCATATTACATATACAGAAGGTATCATACAAAATGAAAATCATTGTAGGTTGCTGGGATTTGCTTTAAGATATTCTTTGATGTTGTTGACTTTTTTTTTTTTTTCACCTAAATTAGGAAAAAATGGAAATAGAGGTGTGACCAGAGTACTTTGGAGAGCCAGGGGAGTTTCTGACTGCCTCACTGGTTAAGGAGTACCCCAGAGAAGAGAGGGGACTGGAGTAGGAAGAACTCGCTGCCATTTGTCAGTCAAGTTCCAGGGGAAGGGCATCATGGTAGTGGAAACAGCCTGATGATCCTTTCAGAGAGCTCAACACCGACTGCTTCCAGAGAGAGCAGTAGTGCATTGTATGATAAAATCATAAAGTGAGGTTCTCCTAGGCAGGGCACTACCCAGTGGGCAAAGTGAGCCTCCAGAATCCTGGCACTCATCTCATTACTTCAGAATTATTGGGTGGGCCACAAAGTTCGTTAGGGTTTTTCCATAAGATCTTTTTGGCCAACCCAGTACTTCACACTGAACAGAAATGAGGTGAGAAGAGAGCATTTTAAAAGTCACAAGTCAGTGTTTTTATGTGAGGGCATCCTGACAGGTCTCTTGTCAAAAATAGGGCCCTCCTTTCCCACCTCTGCCTAATGATTGCAGGATTAGGCCCTGCCTGGCTTGGTATTTGACCTACTCCTTCCCCTCCAGACCAAGTGGGTCAACTTTTTCACTTTGGTTGGCTGTAAGTTTCAACGTCAATTTCACTGTCTGTCTCTGCATCTACTAATTGCAAAAGGTTTTATGAGATAACATACTTTTTAAAATTCTTGTATATACATGGACTCTCTGGAGAAATACCCAAAAAACAACAGGGGTTGCCTCAAGGGGTGGGAGATTTCATTGTGTTTCTTTTAATCGTTTGAATTTTTTTTACTGTGTGCATATATTATCTAGTAGTTAAAGGTTTTCTTTTTTTTTCCCCCTTAAGCGGAACAGACTTTGTGTCTAACCACAGTGAGACAAAGAGACAGATGATATTGCAGTAATGTGATGAGAGCCTAAACTGAGGCAGTGACAGGTTTGATGGAAGAGAAGGGTCTGGATTTAAGAGAAATTTCTGAGGCAAAATCAATAGAATTTGAATGGGGATTGATCAAGGGCATGGGGTTTGGAGATGAACAAGGAGAAGACCCCAGGATTTCCAGCTTGGGAAGCTGGCTGGACAGTGATGGGCACCGCTCACCCACGTCTGGAAGGCAGAGCCGTGCAGGGCAGGAGGTGTGGGGTGTCTGAGGCGCATCATGGTTGGGACGTTCAGGCGGCAGCTGCAGGTCTGAGCTGGGAGCCTTGGCGAGAAGTCAGGGCTGATGATACTGATGTGGAAGTTTCAGAATATGGGTGCTCGAAGCTGGTGACAGTGCTCAGGGAGGGCTTAGAGAATGAGAAGAGGATCCAGGGTGACCTTCCACTGAGGTGGAGGAGGAGGGCAACAGAAAAATAGGGGAGACTGGAGGCCTGGAAACCCAGAGGACAGAGCTTTGAGGAGCAGCGTGTGGTCAGGTATTCAGTGCAGCAGAAAGTTCCAGGAGCTGGCAGGAGATCATAGGCACTGAGGGAGAGCCGGACTGCAATGGTTTAAGATTAAATGGAAGTAGAAGTGAGGATGGTGGGTACCGTGCCAGCCCTGTACTAGGTACGGAGGATAAAGTGATCCCCGCTCTCAGAGACTGGACACGCTAGGGGAGGGGACAGATACACACACACAGAGAATTGTAATACGATTTGATGGGCACAGTGGTAGAGAGATGCACAGGGTATAATGGGGACACAGAGAAAGGTAACTTCACCCAGCTGAGGAGACTGGGGGTTTCTATGATTAGAGGAGGGGGTGACTTGGTAGTAATCCAGGTCTTAGAGAACAGTTAAATCAGGCAGAGGATTAGGGGTAATCTGCCTGCAGGAAGAACATCCCAGATAGAGGGAACAGCACAAACATAGGGTACAGGCATAAGAAGTTACATGGCGCCCAGTCAGAAGTGGAGCAGTTCAGTATTACTGGAATATAAAACGTGAGGCAGACAGGGCTGAGAGATGTTGGAGTGGGGGAGACATGAGGATGGAAACCTCTTTGTGGAGACCTTGTGTCCTGTATTAAGGGCTTGACTTCTCCTGGGGGGGGGGGACGTGGGAGGGGGTTGAAAGTTTTTGGTAGGGAAATGATATGGCCACACTTGTCTTTTAGATGGATAGTCCTGGAGCTCTGCAGAGGGTGGATTTGAGGGAGACGAGAAGGCAGGGAGGAAGCCCAGCTAGGAGGCTGCCGTATAAGTTACGGTGAGACCGACCTGATACAGCCTGAACCAACGAGTGAAGGACTAAAAAGGAGTGGATGGAGTCCTGAAATACCGGGGCAGTAAATCAGCCAGAGTGGTGATTGGTTGGACGTGAGGATTGAGGGAGAAGGGGGAGTTGAAAATAACTCAGGTTCCAGCACAGGTGGCTGAATGGGTTAGGAGGAGCGTGCTACCACGTAGGGGTTTGGGGGTGGGGTGAGTAGGAAGGGGATGAGCTTGCTTTTGGACATCCTGATTTTTTTTTTTTAACAGTTTTACTGAGATATAATTCACCTACCATACAACTCACCCATTTAAAATGTATAATTTATTGCATTTTTTAAAGTATATTCAGAGTTGTGCAACCATTATCATCATCTAATTTTAGAATATTTTCTGGGTACATTGATTTAACAAAATAGTTTTTATTATGGAACATTTCTAACATACAGAAGTAGAATCACATAAGGAGTGTCTGTGCTGGGCAGAGTGATTTGGGCTCTCCTCTGGTGGAGATGTCCAGCCAACACGAATAGTTGTTACGGGAATTTCAGAATGGACCTGACTTCGGGGAGGGGGGTCAGGGCAGGAGAGAGGTGGTGTGTGAAGGAGTAAAAATACGAAGTTCCTGTCGATTTCCCAATACTACTTACCAGTGGGGTTATTGGTGAAAAGGGGTGTTGATGACAGCAGAGATGACTGTTCTTGCCTGAGGAGCTTCCAGGCTGGCTGGGGAAGAAGAGATCTACCTACATCCACTGGCTGGAAAGCCAGTTTATAGGTCGAGGTAGGTTCCAGGAAAAGTCAAGAGAAAAGTTAGGCTTATTTAGGGATGGTCAGACAAGACCAATTTTGATGTGGTTGTTGAAAAAGTGTGATGTTTGTATCCTTGGCAGAGAGGGAGAGGGTGTAGATGGCACAGCCTTTCAGCCTCTTTGGAGGGTAGGGTGGAATGGGACAGGACGTCTGCATTTGAGTGTGTGTAGATAAGACAGACCAGAAGAAATGTCAGCAAATAATGACAGATGACACTGGATATGTCTCAGGGCTGGATCCCACCCCTCACCCTCGGCCTCTTCAGATGCAGCCCCATTCTCTCGTCCTTGGACTTGTTCTCAGTTTGCTCCCGCCCCTCAGCCAACATGCTCACATTTCCTCCACCTGTAAACCCTCCTCCTTCTGCTTGGCCTGCCCTTCAAGCCTCCACCCCTGTCTCTGTGTCACAGCCCTGCTAGCAGGAAATTGTTAGCTTTATTTGCTACCACACCCCTCCTGCATGGTGGTGGGTCTGAGGGCAGGAGCAAAGATATTGAGGAGGGAGAAGGTTTGAAGTGTCAGAATTCTCAGAGAAGGTAACTGATTTACCTGGCAGCAGAGTGGGAGTGCTTGCTATCAATGCTTGTATAAAGTAAAACCCACTGTCCGGTTGGGGGGGCTTCCCCCAGTTCTATATATTTTTTTAAATTTACGTTTATTTATTTTTGGCTACATTGGGTCTTCATTGATGCACGTGGGCTCTTCTCTAGTTGCAGCGAGTGGGGGCTACTCTTCATTGTGGTTCGCCGGCTTATTGCCGTGCCTTCTCTTGTTGTGGAGCACGGGCTCTAGGCGCATGGGCTTCAGTAGTTGTGGCACGCGGGCTCAGTAGTTGTGGCTCGCGGGCTCCAGAGCGCAGGCTCAGTAGTTGTGGCGCACGGGCTTAGTTGCTGGATCCCACCCCTCACCCTCGGCCTCTTCAGATGCAGCCCCATTCTCTCGTCCTTGGACTTGTTCTCAGTTTGCTCCCGCCCCTCAGCCAACATGCTCACATTTCCTCCACCTGTAAACCCTCCTCCTTCTGCTTGGCCTGCCCTTCAAGCCTCCACCCCTGTCTCTGTGTCACAGCCCTGCTAGCAGGAAATTGTTAGCTTTATTTGCTACCACACCCCTCCTGCATGGTGGTGGGTCTGAGGGCAGGAGCAAAGATATTGAGGAGGGAGAAGGTTTGAAGTGTCAGAATTCTCAGAGAAGGTAACTGATTTACCTGGCAGCAGAGTGGGAGTGCTTGCTATCAATGCTTGTATAAAGTAAAACCCACTGTCCGGTTGGGGGGGCTTCCCCCAGTTCTATATATTTTTTTAAATTTACGTTTATTTATTTTTGGCTACATTGGGTCTTCATTGATGCACGTGGGCTCTTCTCTAGTTGCAGCGAGTGGGGGCTACTCTTCATTGTGGTTCGCCGGCTTATTGCCGTGCCTTCTCTTGTTGTGGAGCACGGGCTCTAGGCGCATGGGCTTCAGTAGTTGTGGCACGCGGGCTCAGTAGTTGTGGCTCGCGGGCTCCAGAGCGCAGGCTCAGTAGTTGTGGCGCACGGGCTTAGTTGCTCTGTGGCATGTGGGATCTTCCTGGACCAGGGCTCGGACCCGTGTCCCCTGCATTGGCAGGCGGATTCTTAACCACTGCACCACCACGGAAGCCCCATTCCCCCAGTTTTAATATGCCCAGGTGTAGGCATGTAAAAGGCAGGTGGTTCTGACCAGGATTCTGCTTTATGTGGCAGGAGACAACCCTTTTCCGTGCTGATCCGTTCCTTCCAGGGATCTTCCCACTGGACTCGTCTTTGGTCCGCACCTTCACCTTGGTTGTGGTTCAGGGGGGCTCTTTCCCCCTTCCTCTTTGCTCACTCAGCAGATCACCCCTAGCGTCATCAATTCCCAAGACTTTAGCAATGACCTTTATGCTGCTCATTCTCAAATTTATCCACTTTGAATCTCTTACACTCTAGATCCCTGATTTTGGGTGGTTCTAATTAATGCAACCAGACTTTTTTTTCTTAAGGGACATGTTCTTCTCTATATTAGAATGCATTATATAAAGCTTGTGGTGGTAAAAATAGTGTTGCACATGTGAGGAAAAAGAGATATGTCACAAGCAGTCAAATGAAAATAAGTTGGACTTCATAAAAATTAAAAACGTGCTTCAAAGGACACAATTCAGTAATCATTTTTTAAAAAAACAATTAAAAATGGCAAAGGGCAGTTCTCCAGAGAAGATACACAAAGGCCAGTAAACACATGAAGAGATGTTCAACATCATTAGCCATCAAGGAAATGCAAATCAAAACCACTGGTTACCATTTCACACCCACTAGGATGGCTGTAATGAAAAAGACAGACAATATCACATGTTGGTGCGCATGCAGAGGTATCGGAACCCTCATACGTTGCTGATGGGAATATAAATGGTACACCCACTCTGGAAACAGTCTAGCTGTTCTCAAAAGGTTAAACATAGACTTACCATATGATCCAACAGTTGCACTCCTAGGTGTATACCCAGGAAATGAAAACATGTCCACAAGTATTCATAGCAGCAATGTTCATAACAGCCAAACAGTGAACACAACCCAAATGTCTGTCAGTTGAATGGATATACAAAATGTGGTATATGCAAACATGAAATATTATTCAACAATAAAAAAATGAAGTGCAGAATAGGCAAATCTGTAGAGACAGAAAGTAGATTAGAGTTTGCCTGGGGCTGGAAGAGATGGAGATGTACATGTATTTAAAGCATACAATTCAGTGGTTTTTTAGTACATTCAGAGTTACGCAGCCATCACCACCATCAATCTTAGAACATTTTCACCGCCTGGCCAAAAAACCCGATTCTCATTAACAGCCACTCCCCTTCCTCCCTCAACTCCCCCCCGGCACCCCCCGCAACAGCTTTCTGTGGACTTGCCTATTCTGGATATTTCATATAAATGGAATCATACAATATGAGGTTTGTTTTGTCTGGCTTCTTTCACTTAGCATAATGTTTTCAAGGTTCATCCATGTGTAGCATGTGTCAGTACTTCATTCCTTTTTAGTGTAATAATATAGTCTATGGTATGGATAATACCACACTTTACCCATTCATATAGTTTCTCCACATCCTCACCAACACTTGTTATTATGTCTCATTTTCATTATAGCCATCCTAGTGAGTGTGAAATGGTATCTCCTGTGGTTTTGATTTGCATTTCCTTGATGGCTAATGATATCAAGCATCTTTTCATGTGCTTGTTGGCCATTTGTATATCTTCTTTGGAGAACTGTCTATTCAGATCATTTTTATATATGGTCTGAGGTAGGGCCCCAAATTCACTCTTTTACATGTGGACATCCAGTTGTCCTTGTACCATTTATCAAAAAAGACTATTCTTTCCCCATTGTCTTGGCAACCTTGTGGAAAATCAGTTGACCATAGATATAAGGGTTTATTTATGGTCTCTCGATTCTGTTCCATTCATCTTTATGTCTACCCTTATGCCAGTACCACAACATCTTGATTACTATAGCTTTATAGTATGTTTTGTAATTGGCAAAACTTTTTCAAGGTTATTTTGGCTATTCTGGATCCCTTGAATTTTCATATTAATTTTAGGATGAGATTGTTAATTTGTACAAAGAAGCCAGTGGGATTTTGATAGGGCTTTCCTTGAAACTGTAGATCAATTTGGGGAGTAGTTTTTGCTATTTTAACAATATTAAGTCTGCTGATCCATGAACATGGGTTGTCTATTTATGTAGATCTTAATTTTTTTAAACACTTTTTTGTAGTGTTCAGTATAAGAATTGTATACTTCTCTTATTAAATTTATTCCTAAGTATTTTATTCTTTTCGATGCTATTATAAATTGAATTGTTTTCTTAATTTCATTTTTGGGTTGTTCATTGCAACTGTATAGAAATGCAATTGATTTTTGCCTGTTGATCTTCTGTCCTTTAACCTTATTAGTTCTAATAGTTGTTTAGTGGGTTTCTCAGGATTTTGTATATACAAGGTCATGTCATCTGCAGATGAAGATAGTTTTACTTCTTTCTTTCCGATCTTGATTCTTTTACTTCATTTTATTGCCCTAGGTTGAACCTCCAGAACAATGTTGACTTGTTGCTGATCTTAGGGGGGGAAGGCTTTCAGTCTTTCACCAATAAGTATGATGTTACCTGAGGGTTTTCCTAGATGCCCTTGATCAGGTTGAGAAAATTCCCCTCTATTCCTGGTTTGTATATTACTCTTTTAATAAACAAAACAGAGATTTTAAGAAGTTATGCATATTTAAATATATAGAGTTCACAGGTCATTACCAGGGGGTGGGGGACATGCAGTGTGAAGCTGATCTTTGTGGATATGGAGATGTACTAATTGAATGATCTTTATAAGAAAGTAGGGTATAAAGTAAAAATTTCAGCATCCTAAAAAAAAGTTCTTTTTTTCCAGTCTACTTTTATCTTTAGGTATATGTCCAGTTTTACCTAGTTACAGTAGCTTACTTTTTACAAAAAATTTTTTATTGAAGTATAGTTGATTTACAATGTGTTAATTACTGCTGTACAGCAAAGTGATTCGGTTACACATATATATACATTCTTTTTTTTAATATTCTTTTCCATTATGGTTTATCATAGGATATTGAATATATAGTTCCCTGTGCTATACAGCAGGACCTTGTTGTTTATCCATCCTGTATATAAAAGCTTACATCTGCTAACCCCAACCTCCCACTCCATCCCTCCCCTAACTCCCTCCCCCTTGGCAACCACCAGTCTGTTCTCTAGATCCATGAGTCTGTTTCTGTTTCATAGATAGGTTCATTTGTGTCATATTTTAAATTCCACATATAAGTGATATCATATATTTGTCTTTCTCTTTCTGACTTACTTCACTTAGTAGGATAATCTCCAGTTACATTCATGTTGCTGCAAATGGTATTATTTTGTTCTTTTTTATGGCTGAGTAGTATTCCATTGTATGTATGTACCACATCTTGTTTATCCATTCATCTGTCAGTGGACATTTAGGTTGTTTCCATGTGTTGGCTATACAATAGCTTACTTTTAAAATTACCTTTTATTGTCTCTTATTCTTTTTTTTTTTTTTTTTTGTGGGACGCGGGCCTCTCACTGCTGTGGCCTCTCCCGTTGCAGAGCACAGGCTCCGGACGCTCCGCGGCGCGCGGGATCCTCCCGGACCGGTGCACGAACCCGTGTCCCCTGCATCCGCAGGCGGACTCTCAACCACTGCGCCGCCAGGGAAGCCCTATTGTCTCTTATTCTTTTTCTAATTACCTACTGTTGCATTTTATTTTCATCAGAATACATTCATCTTACCTTAAGTCAGATATTTTTAGTAGTTAATTTCTCTTCCCTCTACAGTAAAAAAAGTAACAATGCTTTATGACTTAGAAAGTGTCTTCATATAAAATCTTATTTGAATCCTCATTTTACACATTAAATAAAAAAGGGAAACCAGAATGCTTGAATCATTTGTCAGGATAGTAGCAGCAGAGCTGGGGCTAGGGCATACTGCTTTTGAAGATACTTAATAAGTACTCCTGACTTGGTTGAACATATCGAATACGAGCGTCGTTGGATTAGGGAGGAAATCCAAGACAACTTGCCGCTGTATCAGTTTCCTAGGGCTGCCATAACAAATGACCATAAACTGGGTGACTTCAAAGAAATGTATTCTCACAGTTCTGAAGACTAGAATTCCAAAATCAAGGGGTTGTATTAGTTCCAGAATCAAGGGTGGGTTCCTTCTTGGGTGAGCAGAAGGAGAGTATGTTCCGTGCCTCTCTCCCAGCTTCTAGTGGTTGCCAGCAATCCTTGATATTACTTGGCTTGCAGCTGCATAACTGCACTCTCTCTCTGCGTCTGTCACATGGCTGTCTTCCCTCTATGTGTGTCTGTCTCTCCACCTGGCATTCTCTGTACGTGTGTCTCTGTTTCTTCTCTTATGAGGACACCAGTCATGTTGGATTAAGGCCCACCCTACCCCAGTGTGACTTCATCTTAACATATATCTTAATTACATCTGCGAAGACCCTGTTTCCAAGTAAGAGGTACCGGAGGTTAGGACTTCAGCATATCTTTCAGGAGGATGGTTTTACCCACCACAGCCACTCACAAGGCTCTCTTCTGCTCCCCCTCCACCCCAGGCGCCCCCGTATACCACACCATGGCCCTCGTGTCTGCTGATTCCCGCATTGCAGAACTGCTCACAGAGCTCCATCAGCTGATCAAGCAAACCCAGGTAAAAATCCACAGCCCTCCACTCCTAGAGGGGAATGTGGGCTGTGATGCTGAGCTGTGGAGGGGGCGGGGATGGTTGTGTTCAAAGAGATTGGACATGCAGGAACCACGGTGGTGTGATGAAGGTGGGAGGAGAAGGAGAATGTAGGGTATGACTCCCATTCCTGTTGGATTTTCTGTCATGTGCAGGATTTCATGATTCGTTTTGTTTAGTAACAGCTATACTGAGAGGTATAATTCACATACCATACAATTCACCCATGTAAGGTGTACAGTCCAATTTGAATCAATATTCAGAGTTGTGCAACCATCACCATGATCAATTTCAGAACATTTTCATCACCTGCCAAAAATGCCCTGTACCCACTAGCAGTCATTCTCCTTGTGCCCCTCCACCTCAGGTAAACAGAGACACTCTTATCAGGCAAGATATTCCAAGCGTGTTTAGAGGTTATCTACTAAGAGCTGGTCAAGGGCCAACCCTTTTTTGGAATGTGTAGTGTTTGAAAACCCAGGCCTGCTGAATTGATCTTTAACTGCACCTGCCACCCCCCTGGCCCTTGGCCTAGGCTCTGTTACAGCAAAACAGTCATTTGAGCATTTACCTTTAGTATAGCATTTATATAACAGATACAGCAATAGTATCAGGATAAATATGCCTAGCATTTGCAGGAATCCTTATAGGGTAGGGATAGACTTAAAGAAACAACTAATCTGTCCTAGAGAGCCATTACGTACACTTCCATATTTTTGTACTAATTTGATGACCTGTTTTCCTCCTTCATCTACCACCATCTGTACCTTATGATAAATTTGTGTGAAACTGTTTGGCATAGAAATTAGCTGATGGTGAGTTAAATCCAGTTCTTCCTCAGGTCAGTCATTTTCCATCAGCATTACATTCTCAGAAGACTGACTCAATCTCCCAATACATTTGGTCACCGATATCAGTATTATCCTATGACTGACTTACATAAGGTAGTTGAATCTTACCAACAGTGCCAGTGTGTTACACCGTACTGAAGTATGGTCATGGTAAAATTCGGTTTCATTATGGAACAAATCACTAAGAATTACAGAGCTATTTGTTAGACCTTTGCAACAGAATTTGCCCTGCCCATTTACCAGATTTTATTACGGACAGGCTTTATTACAGTTGGCCATGATTCAGTTATTTCTGGGTTCCAAGTCAGCTGGGGATAAAGCCAGTCACTCTGTCTCAGCTCAGGCCCGTATTGAGACTGGTTTCCATTGCTTACTGTTGTATAGCAGAGTCCACCTCCCTCCTATGGGGAGGACACAGGTGGTATTCAGAGTACAAGTCCTACCTCTGCTAACTGGACTTCAGGATATGTCTTATTTTGATCTGTTTTTGGGTCAAGGGTAGTCATGGTGCATTGATGTAAATTGCACATGCCCCTTGAGGGCTTCCATAGGTTTAGAGGTCCACAAAATCCCCATAATTGTGGCCCTTGGGGCTCAGCAGCTAGGATGGAGGGCCGCTGCTCATGGCTACTTATATTAAAGTATTATCCATTTTAAAATAGTCAAGAAACCCTGGTGGGTCAAGGTGCAAGCCCTTTCCAAGCAACAGGTGGGTCCTAGAACTATCCACATTACCTGTTGGGTTGGCCTGAACCACTTCACTAAAGCCTCATCATCTTTCCAGGCTGACTCCCATCCCTTGCCTTCCTCCTACGCGAGAACTCACTTCTGTTTGTTTATTCTAATCAACAGTCTTTTCCCCCTGATTGCTGCTTCTCATTGAAAATGAGTTCAGCTTTGCCCCGCAATGAACACAACAGTACCTATGTCCCCTAAAGCCTTTTTCTGTCTATGGGCCAATGTGGCTTACTCCGCCATGCATTTTGTTGCCATTGTGTACTAATGGCCTGGGTGCTGCAGTTAGGATACATATTTTGTACCCAAAAATGTTGGGTGCCCCATAGTAGGGTTAGATGAGTGGTAGTCGCACCTAGATGTAATTTAGCCTAAGTATATCATATGGCCTCTTAGGCCTCTCAAAACCTTCCTCGTCTCGGGGAGTGGGGGATGGGGCTGTTCCCCAGGGGAATTTGGACCCACCATGTGCCTACTGCTCTAATCCTGTCGGAAACCCACTTTTTCCCTATTGTTTTTACTTGCTTTTCATTCACAAAGACAAGGGTGATATGTATTTGTGCAAGCATGCTGCGGCATATCATGTCCATTATAACCAGGGACCTTTCTAAGCATCCCATCATCCAGGCTTGATTACCTGTGACACAATGATCAGTCCGCTGGGAGCCGCCGTACAACCCAATGGGAGCAGTTTCCAGAGATTCCTTTCCAAACGGTATCCTTTGTAGTGGAATGTGGCCTGAAAAATAAGAGTCGGAAGATTCTGGCACACGTATTGCTAAGTGAAAACCCAGTCTGAAAGGTTTTCTATACTGTATGATTCCAACTATATGACAATATGGAAAAGGCAAATCTATAGAGAGAATAAAAAGATCAGTGATTGCGCAGGGCTTAGAGGGAGGGAGGGATGAAAAGGGGGAGCACAGGGGATTTTTAAGGGAGGTGAAACTATGGTACCATAATGGTGGATACATTACTTTTTTTTTTTTTTTTTTTTTTTTTTTTGCGGTACGCGGGCCTCTCACTGTTGTGGCCTCTCCCGCTGCGGAGCACAGGCTCCGGACACGCAGGCTCAGCGGCCATGGCTCACGGGCCCAGCCGCTCCGCGGCATGTGGGATCTTCCCGGACCGGGGCACGAACCCGTGCTCCCTGCATCGGTAGGCGGATTCTCAACCACTGCGCCACCAGGGAAGCCCAATACATTACATTTTGCACTTGTCAAAACCCATAGAATGTAAAACACAAAAATGAATCTTAATGTAATCTATGGACTTTAGTCCATAGATTATTATCAATATTGGTTCAGTAATTGTAACAAATGTTCCACGCTAATGCAAGATGTTAATAATAGGTGAAGCTGTGCAGGGGAAAGCAGGTATATGGGAACTCTGTCTTCTACCTGCGTGATTTTTCTGTAAACCTAAAACTGCTCTAAAAATAGTTTATTAATAAAATTTTGAAGATAAAGAAAAAAAGATACTGGCACATTACTAGAATTCCAGTCAGTCACCAACAGTTTGTCTAGTTTATCATCATACTGTATAACCAAAATGTCTCTCAGAGGGTTTTCAGGCTTCCATTTGACTTTGTCAGGGTCTGAAAGCGGAGGTGGTCTTGGCAAACACACAGCGTCACCTTCAGGGCATCTGGTATGACTGAGTTAGGAGTCAATGTTATTCTCTTGCTCTGAGCCTCTCTCAGGTATTAATGTAATACTGAATTTCCATCATTGCATAACCCATTTATTCATTCTTTTACCCTCGGCTACTCTTTCTCCTTCTCTCCATTTGTCATTGATTTTTATGCAGAGTTTTCTACTCTTCGAAGGACGTTAGGCTTGGCCACCGTGCTGGTCCTGATTGCCAGCAACAACACTAGTCTAGCAAGTGCCTCACCTTCCCCCGACTCTCCCCCTATCCTCACTCCGGCCCCTGTCCATTCCCATTCATGTAAGGTAGGGTTACTTAGGTACGGAACTAGTGGGCTGTTTTCACCACTAGGCATTATAGCTGCGTTCAGTGTTAACTCCATTTTGCCAGATGGGGTGAAAGTACCTACCCCCCACCCAGGGACTTAGAAATTCTGACATAAATGTTAAAAGGTATAGTTACAATTTCTTCCTTAGGAATCATCCCTGCTTCCGGCATCTTCATTTGCAGCCCTGGTCCCAGGACCACTGATGTGGGGAAGAATTGTATCAGCATCCTTACCCACCCCGCTTCCCCAGATGAACTGATCATAGATACATGTGTTAATTTCTAGACTCTCAATTCTGTTCCACTGACCTATATGGCAGTATCACACCATTTGACTACTGCAGCTTTGTAGGAAATTTTGAAACGTGAGTCCTCCAATGTTTTGTTTGTTTTTTAAGATTGTTTTGACTATTCTTGGTCACTTGAATTTCCATATAAACTTGAGGATCAGCTTGTCAATTTCTGCAGGGAAGTCAGCTGGAATTTTGATGGGGATTGCATTGAATCTGTGGATCAGTTTGTCTTTTTGATAAAGGAGAGTCATTAAATGTATAACTTGTAAGTTAACTTTAATGCCTTTTGTATTGCTTTTGCATTAGTCAGGGGGAAGAATCCTTTTAAACTAACGGATTTGGAAGTTGGATTTACAAAATGAGGGTCATATTTATGGGGCCTCTGGCCTGGGCTGCAGGGTAGTTACCACAGCAGGATAAAGGGTCTCCCCTCATGTCCTGTTGACCTCGTCCTTGCAGGAAGAGCGTTCGAGGAGCGAACACAACTTAGTGAACATCCAGAAGACCCACGAGCGGATGCAGACAGAGAACAAGAGTGAGTAGCTGGGCTCGGGAGAGAAAGGAGTGGGCCAAGACTGGGATCATGGCGGTCATCATTTTCGAAAGGGACTTTTGCATGTATCTGCCTAATCCAAAATGAACTGCTTGCTCCCTAGCCCTGAGGGACAGTTTTCCCTTAGGCTGGGTGACCTGAGATGACCCAGAAGACAGATGACAGACTGCCTAGCCACTAAGGAACCTTAAAATCCCCCAACTCTGAGGACTGGGAAGTCAGGAAATGACACTGCGTCTCGGGAACCCCCTTTCAGCGCACAGGACCCCCCAGTTAGCCGGCATTTTCTAGAGCTTCCCTACTTGTGTGCCCGGCACATGCCCTGAGGTCAGGCTCCCGGGCTGGTGCTTTCCAACTCTGAGGAGCTTGGAGAATTGTTTTCTGTTTGCGTGCGTCACACTCTGGCAGAGGTTAGAGAGTCCTCTCCTAGATGTCGCGATGGCATCTGTACCATGTGAAAAGTGAACATGGAGGTATCGGCCTCGGGGGGCACTTCTGAGCCAGTAAAGCTCATACCTCAGCCCATGGCCCCTCGGTGCCCCCCAGAGTCTTGATTCCGGCAGACTGGAAGCAGTGCCACATTGCTGCCGGCTGCCCCTCACCCATGCATCTTTCTCCCTTTGTTTATTCTGCAGTCTCTCCCTATTACCGGACAAAGCTGCGTGGCCTCTATACAACCGCCAAGGCCGATGCAGAGGCTGAGTGCAAGTGAGTACCGTCCCACTGCCCTGCCATCGCCTCCCCTCCTCGTCCAGGTGCTGGGCTGTAGGAGCCTGTGGACCATAGCCCCAGCCTGCCTCTCCTCCCACG
>NC_041227.1:67446280-67565158 GCF_002837175.3 Physeter macrocephalus
TCAGAATGTATCATGAGAAAGTTTCAGTTCAGTTTGGCATGTGCATGCCTGTGCTGAGTCATGAAATAAAAGTCTCTCTTGAGGCTCACTGTAAAAAAATGGTGCAAGCCATTTCTCTAAACCACAATTTTCTTTCTCTCCCCTCATTATTTTTCTCTCAGACAAGCCCACGCAGCCTCGAACTATTTTACTCTGAACAGGAAGAATCTGATAAGGAAAGAAAGAAATGTAGAAGAGAGTGTCCAGATTCCAGTAAAACTAGGGCCTGACCTTTACCAGCTCATGGCCAAGGACTCTTCCCTTCCTCGTTCTCTGTTCCAGGGTAAGCCACAGCTACGGAGGAAAATGACTGGCCCTCAGCCCCAGCGGGACCTCCCCTCTTATTCCTCCCTCTTCCTCCCCTTTCCTCCCCTCCTCTCTGCTCCCAACGTGAAAGGCAGCAGTCATGTTGACCCGAGTCTGAGTCCTAGCTCTGCCATTTATTCTGCAATCCCAGGACAAGTCATTTAATTTCTCTGATCCTCAGTCTTCTCAGCTATAAAATGAGGAACTTATTTGTAAGATTGTAGTGGTGCTTAAATGAGAGAAGGGAGAGAAAGCATATCAGTATTTTAGTGCCTTGTATACTGCAGGTGCTCGTGATAATAACAGGCCCTGAACGCTGTGTGAATAAGTTTATCCATGTTATCTCTATTTCATCCTCTAAATGAGCTTACACAGGAGTAGGGAAGGTAACAGGGCAGACTCCCGTCAGGCTGCCTAGTTTCAAACTTCAGTTCAGTATCTTTTCGCATGTTTAAGGGCTGTCTATAGTTCTTTCTTTCTGACTGCATTGTCTGCCTCTTAAAAAGGTGCTTTCCTCATAACCCCACATAATGACTTCGGCTTACATCATATTGGCCAGACCTCTAACTACCAGGGAGGCTGGGAAATATAGTTTTTTAAGTAGGCACATTTCAGTCTCCAACAAAATAAAGAAGGTGATAAGGACGATACCGGTTAGGCAACCAGAGTCCTCGTCTTCAACAGTCTTATCTCGCTCTTGATTTAACCTTGAATTTAATTTTCAAAGGCCTATCCAGAGGGGGGAAAATGGAGGAAACAAGTAAGAACAGTTAACAGAGATAAGCTCTGAAAATGTGGCTGACGTGTCTAAATTGTAGTCAATAATGTTTCGTTTCTTTTTTTTTTTCTTAACCATTCAGTTTCTTTAGGAAATGAGTTTACAAGTTTTCTATATCTGTTTAATATTAAAGAGACCAATACAGGCAGAAAATAGGGCTGAAAAAAATCCCACCTCATTAACTCCCTGACTGTGTAACCTTGGACAAGGTACCAAACCTCTCCGTGCCTCTGTTTTCTCATCTGTAAAATGGGTACAGTAATAATCCCCATTAACAAAGTTGTTTTGAGGAAATGACTTGATATTTTTAAGCACTCGTATCCGTGTCTGGCCCATAGTAAATGCTATATAGTTAGCATTTAATGAGCTGGCATTATTATTGTCCCAACTTCACAGATGAAAGAATTGAGGCCCACAGAGACTGGCCAACCATCGCTCAGGGAATGGAAGAGCCTAAGATGGTTTAGCATTTTAAAAATTCCAGGGCATCCCCTAGCGGTCCAGTGGTTAAGACTCCCGCACTTCCACACATTAGAAGAGTATGCCTTGAGGACGCGTACCTGTGTAAATGCCCATGATCCATATAAGGGCATTCCCAACCCCTCAGAAGGCTCCCTGGTGTCTCCTCTCCGTCAATACCTCCCCCAAGTTAAATGCTGTTCCGATTTTTCACAGAAGATATTTTGCTTGTTTTGAACGTCGTCCAAATGGAGCCATACAGTATGTTTCTTTTATTATCCATGGAGTCTGAATTTGAAGTCCAGATGGTCCCACCCTAGGAACTGCCATCTTAACTATTATCTTGTACTGTCTTTTAAAGCAATGACTGCTTAGGCTGCTCTCATTTTCCCCACCTCCTCATCCGGTCCCCTCTTTCAGCTCCACCCCTGAATCCTAGCTGTGCTTCAAGCCGTCAACGAAAGCTAATTAGTCAATTCTGTGTTAGAAGGTACCCCTGCCCCCCGCCCCCGCCCCCACGCCAGCAGGCCCCTCTGCCAGGAAGCATATGATAGGGCACATGTTGTCAAGAAGTGGGCCAATGGGAAGATGGCATATTCCAAACCGTCCACCATTCCACCAATAGGAAGGTGATGTTCCCGCCCCCTCCAACTGCCTCTGTTGAGCTGCCTCGGCCTCGTGCCCTTGCAGCTTGATGCCTTCCTTGTATCCTGAGAAGGTCCCCTCAAAGCTGCTTAAAGGGTGCAGGATGGCAGGCCTTGACTACCTACATCTCTCCTGGGCCTTCCCCACACCTCCTCCCCTCCCTGGACTGGATGGGAGGGGAGGCTTTTCCGGGCAAAAATAACACATATGTAAATATATATGTTTTCAGAGGTTTTCCCATGTTTTGTTTGTTTCTTTAAGAGGATAATGCTTTGAGTTTTCTTTTTCTTTTTAAAGAAATATTATTTTTAAAATTTCAGTTATCTTTACAATTTGAACACCCCTCCTTCCTTTTTTTCTGAGTTCCGGGCTCTGATGAGAACCACTAGCCTCCCTCTCTAGCCTCCACCTTGCCCCTCCAAGGTGAGGACCTAGGAGAGGGGGAGAGGTGACACAAAGAGCTTGGGGTGGGGGGACAGAGGATGGGATGGGGTGAGTTAAGAAAGAGCAGGCACATACTTAAGAGCTGAAAGAGAAAGAAGGAATTTTAAGGCGTGAGATGGACTGGGAGGTGTAGACCAGCTTCAGGAATTACAGGGAAAATGAATAAAAGTGTAGGAAATGGATTGATAACCAAAAATTAGGATGTCCAATTGCTCTGGATGAGGCATATTTAAAGTACATTAAGGATCTCGAAGAGATTGGGGAAGAGCTACGCCTGATGGCTTTTGATGGTTATGAAAGGTGGAGCCTGTAGGCCTTGAGTGTTTGGGGTGAAGGGAGGGTCTGAGGGACACTGTGTTGAGGTGTTCTCACAGCCATCTTTTCTCACCTTCTCTACCCCAGACAGGCATGACCCTGCTCTTTGTACTGGGCTGCATCTTCTTCCCGCTGAGCTTTGCTCTCCTCTGCTGGGGTCTGCAGAACCACTCCAACCTGCGGATGGAGAGACCAGAGGCCGTTCTGGTGGCATCCAAGTAAGAGGACAGGGTGAGGGCATCCTTCCTGGGGCCAGGGCTGGTGGAGCTGATCTCCTACTTTCAGGAAGTTAGTGATAAGAGCACAAGCAGACTATGTGTGTATGTGAGCGTGGGTGGGTGGGAGATATAGAATCAAAAGACACTGGCCATGGGATCTCTTGCAAGTCATTTAACCTCTCTGAACTTCAGAGCCCCCATTTGTAAATGGGTTTAATAAGAATACTCACCTTCCTTTCTTCGTGGAGATGTTGTGTGAGGGTCAGGTGAATTCACGTCTGTAGAATAGGGGTAGGGAATTCCCTGGCAGTCCAGTGGTTAGGACTCAGGGCTCTCACTGCCAGGGGCCCGGGTTCAATCCCTGGTCAGAGAACTAAGATCCCACAAGCCGTGTGGCCAAGATAAAATAAAATAAAATAGGGGTTGCAAACTGCTGCAAGTGACACGAGAGACGTAGGCTCTGTGGGGACCGTGTGAGCTGGAAGACTACTTTCATCCCATCCAGTGGGGGCAGCAGCTGCTCGGCTCTAGCCAGACATCATGGAGTTAAGAGTGAGGGCCCAATGTTGTCTGACCTTCTGATTTTTTTCTTAAAAGAAGTTGAGCTTTTATGTGAAATCTAATTTTTAAACACTTACAAATAACTTAGAATTTAAGAAAATACTATACTGGCAACACCATACTGGCCAAACGAAACATGTTTATGGGCTGGCCTGGGCCCTTGTGCTGCAAATCTATGGCCTATTTGACAACGATTAGTAATATACCTGTGAGTTATCACCAAACCTTAGGGAGGAGAGGGAGCCGGCAGAAGGCAGAACTTACTTGGGTGTCTGGAAGATAAAAAACCCATCTCTATCTGCTTTAATGCCCACTATCCAAAATGAAGCCACAGCTCCTTCACCGGGTCTGTGGCCCTCCCCACAACTCAGCACCATCCTGCGGCCTTGCTCATCTTTGGCTCCGGAGCTATGCAAACATGGGTTTGAAAGCCAGCTTTGCCAATTCTCATAGCTAGGTTATCTTGGGCAAGCTTTTTGTCTTTTTTTTTTTTTAATCTCTAAGCCTCAGGTTCCTGTCTATAAAACAAAGATACTACCATCTGGGAAGATTAAATAAGAATGACATAAACCACCGCACCCCGTCCCCAGCACATAGTAAACACTCAGGAAGTTGGTTCCCTTTTCCCCTTAAGTGAAGCGCTGAGGTCAGGAAGCTAGGTCCACTCTCGTCTCTAAAATTGTCCCCCACTCTCGCTGCCTAAGGCCAGAGACCTCTCAGGGTCTGTTCCCGCAGCACGCCACTAGAGGGCAGCACAAAATTGCAAATCCCGGTCCTTTGGGGAGGTGATGGCATGGGCTTTGGACAGGCAAAGGCAAATCGTAGGGTTACTATTGAGGCGTACCTTAGGACAGGCTTGGAAACCAAAGTATGGTTTGGGTAGCAGGGCCCCACGTCATGCAGAAGCCTACAGGGCAGTTGGTTTCAGGACGAGAAGGCCAAATTCCAGGGAGGCAGCATGAAAGGGTGAGAAGCAGCTCAGAGGCCAGTGTGGTTCTGGCGGGGCCTCTGACCTGCAGCGGGACTCTGGTCAAGTCACTGGGCCTTGGTTTCCTTGCAGTGGGAGGGGCTTGAATCAGCCAATCCCCAGGGTCCTTTCCCACATGGAAACTGGGCTGTGAAGTTGCAGAGGAAGGGGAGCCAGGAGCATAATAAACCTGAAGAAAAAGAGAGTGACCAGGGCTTAGGGGAGGCCAGGCAGCCTGAAGGACACGGGCAGGGGCACCATTGGGCTTGAAGTGGGTTTTCAGAGAGGCAGCACTTCCCCACCCTCTTCAAACCCTGCCGCCTAGTATGAGTGGTCTCTTGCGTTTTCTGAATTATGTGACCTTGGGGAGGGTCACTGAAGGCCTCAGGACCATTTCTTGACCTGTAAAAAGGGGACACACGTCGTTACCTCAGTGCTGATACAATAGTTAGAAGAGGTCATAGGACAGTCTTGCGGCGGAGTTGGGACCAGAGGCACCTCATGTATATATACCTCAGAGTTTCCCTCCCTCCCATTGGGGTGAAGGACGTGGGGGTCTCTGAGCCCAAAGGATACTGTGTTGAGGTGTTTTTATTCCTATCTGTTCCTTAAACTCATCCTTCAGAGACAGCACGATGCACCAACTTCTCCCGCTCCCCCCTCCAGGGAATCCTCTTTCTCTCTGCCGGAGTGGGTGCCCCTAAGCTGGGACCCCAAGGCCGCTGAGGGACACGTGTTGAGAGGCCTTGGCAGAGGAGGAAATGGCAGGCGTTTGCAAAGTACTGGTGGGAAACGGGGTCAGGCCCATCTGGGGACCCAGGGCCTCCTCCCAGCTGGCCAAGGAGCCCCAGGCCACCTCCCTCCCCCAGAGGAGAGCCGACCCTCCCAGGCAGCCCCCTGTGCCTGCCGCAGCGGCTGTCTCTTTAAGGGCCTCCCCCTCCCTCTTTCTCTGCTCCCCCCCACCTCTGTCGCAGCCGCCGCTGTGGTTCAGAGCTGCATGGGGAGATGCTGCTGCAGGTCCGGTTTCTTGGTGTCTGGTCGGTGCCATCATTTCCCCAGAGCTGCATGGGGAGATGCTGCTGCAGGTCCGGTTTCTTGGTGTCTGGCCGGTGCCATCATTCCCCTCCCCCTCCCCCGCCCTCCCCAAGCTGGTGACTTCCCGTCCCCCTCCCCCTCCCCACCGAGGGGGCAGGGGGCTGGGCACGAACTCTCCATAATGCCCCGTACAGCCTCCGGGCCCGGGCCGCGGGGACTGTGGCGGCAGCGAGAGGCGGCGGGAGAGCCGTGCTGACCGCTGACCACTTGCCCGGCTGCTCCTCTGTCTCCCCTCCCGCCCTCCCTCCCTCCCTCCCTCCCTTTCAGAGCCACGTAAGCCCCCCCCCCACCTGCCTCTCTCCCTCCCCTCCCCCATCCGCATCCTCCTCGTCCTGTACCCCCTCCCTCTGTCCTCTCACCCGGTCCTCCCCTCCTCGGCTCTCTCCCAACCCTCTGGCTGGCTTTCTCCTGCTCCCTTTCTTGGATCCTCCCTGTCCCCGGTCTCTCCCCATCTCCCCAGTCTCACCTAACTCCCTTTCTCGGGTCCTCTGGTCTGACTCCCCAGCCCCATCCCGCCCCTGCCCTGTCCCCTTTGTGCCCCTTTCTCTTTCTCTGTCTCCTTCCCCGGCTTGGCGTCCCTTCTCCCCCTCTAACTCCCTTCAGCTCGGCCTCCCTGTCCCTTCCCGGCCGCTCCGCTCGCTCGGCTCCCTGCCCGAGGCCTGAGCACCATGCTGACCCCAATGGTGGCTGGAGGGGTGGTGTTCCCCGGACTCTTCCTGCTCTCCAAGAACACGCTCCAGCGGCTGCCCCAGCTGCGCTGGGGGGAGGCCGACGCGGTCATTGTCTCAGCCAGGTAAACTGCAGCCCTTCCCCGCCGCCGCAGGCTCTATGGGGATGGAAGGGACCCTTGGCCCGGGGGGGGGGGACTGGGGGCTCCTGGAGTGGTCGGCGGGCTCTCCCTCCAAGCTCCCCTCTCTGCTCGCTGCCTTGCTCGCTGTCCCAGGAGACCTCATCCACACCCAGCCATCTGGTCTACTAGTATGCAGACTGCTCTTCCTCCCTTCCCCACTCACCCTCCCACCCTCCAAAACAGGTCCGGCCTGTGACTAGAACATCCCTGTCGGATATGAGAGAGCGAGGCAAGGGGCACAGAGCTGTGTATTATTCGGGGCATGAGGGATGGAGGAGTGAACAGTGGAACTCTGCGCGACCCTGGAATCCGGGCCAGAGTTGGGGAGGGAGCGTGGTGGCAGGCAAGGAGAGAGCGGGAAAGTGACCAGGGGGAGTCAGAGGCAACCGAGGGGCCGTGGGACAACCGGCACGAAGACTGGGCAGCTGAGTGGTGCCAGAACAGGCCCGGGGGCTTCCCCCTGCCATCCTGTGCTGTGCGCCCCCGTTCCATGCAAGGGACACCTTGTCATCAGCCACCTCACGATGACCGCCCTGGTGCCCTCCTGAGAGGAGGGCGACTCAGTGTCCAGTGAGGAGTGGGTGAGCCGAGGAGTAGCAGCCGGGCCAGTCCAGGAGCCCGAGGTGGTGTGGCTGAGTCCCGGGCAAGGCAGCCTTGGGGAAACGTGGGCAGTAAGGAGGAGAAGCCAAGGGGCGCGCCTCGTCCCTCTACTGCTGTTCCCTCTTCCTCCCTAGGCTAGTGTCCTCTGTCCAAGCCGTCATGGCCTCCACAGCTGGCTACATCGTCTCCACCTCCTGCAAGCACATCATAGATGACCAGTAAGTGCCATGAGACCACCTTAGCCCCCGTTCCAGCAGCCCGTGTGTATGTGTGACCCCTGAGTACCCCAGATCATCTAGGGGACTCCTTCAGTGGTCCCCAAGCCCTTAACTTGAGCCTGAGCAAGTCAACTGCAGTAGCTGCAACTCAAAACCCAGGGATAAATTTATCCACATCCTGTCCTTAAAGGTCAGAACCAGGAGGAGGAGGAGTGGGGAGCAAAAAGGATGCTCAAAGCAGCTCCTAGGTTTCCCAGCCTCTTGGATCATAGTAGGTTCTGAATGTTGTTTCCTCCCGTACCTCCTCCCACCCTTTCACCCCTCGGACCCCATTTCCAACCAGCACCCAACTGGGGTGCTTCTCTACTCATGCCGGGCTCACCCCTCCCCTCCTCCCAGAATCCAGGTGTCCAGCCCCAGCTCTATGCATGAGAGGGACAGATGACACAAACAAGGCCACCAATGGTTAGGCAGTGGGGGGGAGAGTGGAGGGTGAAGAGGCCAAAATTTGGCACTGGGAGCTGCTGCAGTGCCTGGTGCTTTGCCAAAAAAACCCCAGGCCTGAGAGGTGGAGCAGGAGGAGGGAGGACGGGGGCCCTGTCCGTGGTGCTGACGGGCCAGCTCTAGGTTGACCCACGGGCCGCCGCTGCAGAGTTGCCGGTGAGGGTGCTGATGACGCCCCACGCTTAACTTCTGGTCCTGTTCCCCTCTTCTGGTGGCTGCTGAGCCCCAGGGACATTGTCTGGATGCCCCAACCTAGAGACATTCCCTCTTTCCCTCGAGTTCCTTCATCTGTGGAGTGAGGTCCATCCCCACCTGGAAGGGCTGCTGCGAGGAGGAATTGACTTGTGTGTGTCTAATGCCTAGAGCAGTTCTGGCCACACAGAGTGGATGCTAAACTCTTTCTTCAGACCCCCACCCCAGGGACTCGGCTTCCTCTTGTCCTCTCCCCCATTCCCACCCCTGGGTCCAGGATGAGCCTGGATCCCCACACATTCCCTTCTCTCGCCTTCTTACAGAGGTCACTTTTCAGTTCTTACATTTTCTCCCCCGCCCCACCCAGTCTGTTCTTGTCCCTCCCCGCTTAATCCTCAGGTGGGTGGGAAGGATCAGGGTTAATCCAGGGGCGACAGCTGTTCCTACCTCTGAGCACCTAATTGCTGAAGAGGGTGGGAATGGGTTTAACCCTGCACGCTGAAGCCCAGGGCCTGGAGGGCCTGGAGCCCCACAAGCTAGTGGTGTCACCGTGTCTGCTGTGGCTGGCTCCCCAGGCCACTCTCTGCTCTAACTTCTCTTGGGCCAGTTGGACCCCTTTCCACCTTCCTGCCCTTCGTCTCTAACCTGGGCCACCGCTTCCTCTCCTCTCTCTCTCCCTCCTGGTCACACACTCCAGCATGGGTCTCTGCTTCTCTTTTCCTGAAGTCATCCCTGCTAGAGTGGGCTGCCTGTCCCCTTCCAGGCCAGCCTTCCCCAGGGTTCACCTTCTGTTCCCATCTCACGCCCGGTCCTCAGCTGCCTTGCCCTCAGGTCTCACTCCACTTCTCCCTTCAGCAGCTGCTCTTATTTTGTCCTCATATTTGCGTCCCTTCTGGCTGACTCTGCTTTCATCCCTCCACCGAGCTGGGCGAGTTCCCCTGGGCCTGCCTCTTCGACCTCCCACCCCACCTCGGACCTGTCACAGGACTACAGATTTAAGAGAAGGTGCTTCATGTGCTGACTCGAGAAGAAAAATGCAATGTTGCATATTCATGCACTTTTTATTTTTGTTTACTCTCTAAGCGCATGGAACTTTCTCTGCTCTTGACTCCTTTTGCTCAGCGTTTTCTCCTTAATGCTTGGCTGTACCTGAAAAAACAAGAGATGGGGCCACATTCAAGCAGAGCAAGCACCGCTGACAGCACCACCAACTCCCCAATGGGGCCTGTCTGTGACCCCTGTCTCGAATCTTCTAGGGGACAGCAGGGCTGAGAAGGGAGGGCTATGGAGCCAGACTTCTCATGTTTATTCCTTGGTCAGGTTACCTAGCCTCTCTCACCTGTAAAATGGGGTGACAACCACACCTACTTTGTATAGGCTTTCTGTGGGGAGTAAATAAGTTTGTGCATGTAAAAGATTTAGAATATTAGAATAGTGCCCGCATGTAATAAGCAGTCAATTAATGTCAGCCAATATGCTCTCTCCCCACCACTCCCAGAATTACTCTTCTGCTGTAATTCGTCCTGCTCTCAGCTGTTTCTCAGATCTAGTCTGGCTTGTTTTCTCACTCTATCTCGGCCTTCAGTTCTGTGGCTGTCTTCTGGTCTCTCTTCCTTTTTCTCCCACCATACTGCAGAGAGAGAGAGAGAGAGGAGAGAGAGAGAGGGAGAATATGAATGAATGAATATGAAGAATGGGTGGGTCCTGAGGTCAGTGTTTGAATCCTGGGTGGGTCCTGAGGTCAGTCGGTGTTTGAATCCCATCCCTACTACTCACCAGCTGTGTGATAGTGTGACCTTGGGCAAGTGTTTCACCTTCTACCCTTGTAACTTGAGAGTCCACTTCCGTCTCAGGGTTGTTACGAATATCACCTGAGATCTGACTCCCGTGATGCGTCCAGCATGGGCCCCGGCACCTGGCAGCTGCCCTGTCCATCCCCTTTCCTCCTTGACCCCCCTTTCTCTCTGCCCGACAGACACTGGCTTTCCTCTGCCTACACGCAATTTGCAGTGCCCTACTTCATCTATGACATCTACGCCATGTTCCTCTGTCACTGGCACAAGCACCAGGTCAAGGGGCACGGAGGGGACGAAGGGGGGACCAGAGCCCCGGGCAGCACCTGGGCCGTGGCACGCGGCTACCTGCACAAGGAGTTCCTCATGGTGCTCCACCATGCCGTCATGGTGCTCGTGTGCTTCCCACTGTCGGTGGTGAGTGGGGCTGCTGAGAGCCAGGGACCCGTGTCCTGCTCGTGCCAGCACTGCAGGAGCCTAGGAAGCCCTGGGTCCAGGTCCCAGCAGCAGGGCAGGCCCAGGATGGAGGGCCCCACGGAGGGTTTAATGAGCTCCAGCTCAGCCCCAAACAGCAAGAGGGTGGATCGCACCCAGCTGTGGTGCTTTGGAGCTGCGGTTACACGCCACTGCCTCTGAGACTCAGTTTCCTCATCTGTAGTATCAGGGATACCATCTCACCTGCAGGATGGTTGGAGGGATACGGTGAGTTAGTGCTCCCAGCTTAGCTACTGTTCACCCGTGCTCAGACTTTCAGAGTGAAGCATCCCCAAAAGCGACGGGGGCTGGGGGCAGGTGCTGCCCAGGAATCCAGGCTCAGGCCAGGCTGTTTCCTTCCTGTCCTCTCAGGTGTGGCGTCAAGGCAAGGGAGATTTCTTTCTAGGCTGCTTGCTGATGGCAGAGGTCAGCACCCCCTTCGTCTGCCTTGGCAAGATCCTCATCCAGGTGAGAGGGGCGCTGAGGGTTTTGGGCGTGACAGGAGGACTGGGGAAGGGCGGGCACTTTTAGGGACCGATTGGAGATGCTTTAAAGGACAGGTGAAGAGTCGGGGCTATAAGGCGGGGTAGAGGGGAGGCGTCAGGGCGGAGGGGGGCGGGTGGAGGGGAGCGCGGCCTGGGGCCCCTAACCTGGCCCCTGTCCGAGGGAGGCAAGGCAGGGAGGTGGGCCGAGGGGGAGGTGGCCCGGGAGCTGAGCCGGGGGCGTGGCCGGAGGCGCCCCGCCCCTCACCCCGCCCCTGTCTGCCCGCCCCGCCCGCAGTACAAGCAGCAGCACACGCTGCTGCACAAGGTGAATGGGGCCCTGATGCTGCTCAGCTTCCTCTGCTGCCGGGTGCTGCTCTTCCCCTACCTGTACTGGGCCTACGGGCGGCACGCGGGCCTGCCCCTGCTCGCCGTGCCGCTCGCCATACCGGCCCACGTCAACCTGGGCGCCGCGCTGCTCCTAGCCCCGCAGCTCTACTGGTTCTTCCTCATCTGCCGCGGGGCCTGCCGCCTCTTCCGGCCCCGGGGCTCCCGGCCGCCCTCCCCCTGTCAGACCCAGGACTGAGGGTGGGGCCGGGGGCCCTCCCCACCCTACCCCTACGCCGTGGGGACAGGGCTCTGCGGCTGCTGGGTGGGGGGCGGAGCCAGGGGCCTCTTGCCCTGACAGCCCCCGGGAACTGACAGATGGACTCCGAAGGGGTGGGGACACGCCCCCTCAGGGGCCGAGGGCTGGGACGAGGTGAGTTGGAAGGCAGGGAGAGGGGACCTCTCCCTACAGTGCCTGAACCGAGGGTCGACCCCCTTCTGCCTAGCCCCTGTCTCCATCACCTCCCTTGGGCCCTGGAGAAGCGAAGGAAGAGGAAGAAGGCGCACCCCTTCCCAACCGCTTAGGGCTCGAGGCTGTGGGGAGCCTGAGGGGACCAGGACTCAGAGAATTGTCGGGGAGGCCCTGCTGCCAAGGCCCTGCCAGCCCCCCTGCTGCAAACTCCTCTCAGCTCCTGTCTCCTGGGAGGGAGGGGACACCCTATCTAATGCCCGTGGGCTTGCTCAGGGCTGGCCGTCCCTCCCCACTGCTCCTCTCCAGGGGAGGCCGGCCTGAGGAATCTTATTTATTTTATTAACTCGTCCGAATGCAAACTCGTTTGTGGGTGTCGGGGGAAGGCGGTGGTTGCTACCCCCCAGCCTTCCCAGTGCTGAGCAACCCCGGGGGCAGGTGGGGGGCCGCCCGGTCCCTTCCCCATTAGGCTGCACATCTTGCCCTCGGGCCCTGGCATGTCCCTGGTGCTACAGACCTCTCAAGGCTTCCTCCAGTCTGGGGTCGGGGGACCCCGGGAGGTGCTTTACAGACCGCTAATAAAGACGATCTGCGTGAACGCCACCAAGGCCCTCAAGGCCCTCGTCACCCAGTTCTTTGGGGCTGGGAAGGGAGCAGGCGCCTGGGGATAGAAAGCACGATGACTGGTTGACCGCAGGACGGGGCAGGACCCCCGGGCTGGGTCGCTGAGCAGTCAGGGAGAAAGAAGCAAGGACTTTCATTCATCAGCAGGAGAGGAGGGCGGGTATGGGCACTCAGGGCAGAGTCCAGGGCCCTCGTCCGGCTTTCTAGGCCCCTTTCTCACAGCTCCTGTGGGGTGTGGAGATCAGAGGTGGGAGGTCATGCCGCCGCCTTCCTGGGCTTTGGGTCCTTCAGCCTCTCCCAAGGAAGGTTGGGGTGGGCGGGGCTTGGGGAGGGGGACAGGCCTTACATGTGTGTGCAGAACTGGAAAAGCAGAAAGAAGAAGGCCACCACCAGAGCGCCCACCAGGATGTGATGGAAGAGCCTGGAGTCGGAACCTGCTAGACAGTGAGGTTGAGACAGGGGCCCTGGACTCACCTCCAACCAAAGGGCCAAGGGCAGCTGTCCTCCAGGCCCCGGCAAGGAGGGCGGCCCCTTCTCAAGCTGGGTCATACCTGAGTTACCAAAGATGACAGGTCTCTCTCCAATGAACTGGGCCAGGGCCAGGAGCCTGGCTTGGTCCGAGTCTGGGTAATCAAAGAAGTCAGGTCTGTCTAGGAAGAGTGGAGACTCTGCTACCCGGGCCATGGCCTTGGCACTCTCCAGGCTGGGTGCTGGAGACCCAGAGCAAAGTCTATGAAAGAGCCAAACAGACCCGTGCCCCCCACCCAAGAGGCTGAGGCAGACCCAGGGCCTGGCCAGGCCACAGAGCCCTAGTACAACTGTGGAGGGCCTTGATTTTGTTCCAGGAACTTCTTGAGGGTCAGCTGAGCTCTCCATGAGAGGACCCACGCCAAGCAGGGAGGATGGGAGAGAAGCATGGAGAGCAAAGAGAAAAGCCCAGGCTTGGCCTCCCAGCCTCTCAGGGGCGGGCACCCCACACCCCAGTCTTCCTCCTTCCCACTGTTCCCAGGACAGCTTCCCACCTGATTCTACAGTCCCCAGCCCAGCCAGCCACATCCACACCTGCACCCACTGCCACGGCGTCATCACCCTTCCACTCCGGTGATGGAGTGAGGGCTCTGTGATGTCACCACGCAGAGCCATTCTGATCACACACTCTAGGGTGAGGGGAGAGAGAAAGTGCTAGGATCTGGAATCCTTCCCCGCAAGCCTCTGAATCCAAAGGGAAGGGATTGGGACCCACAGAGCCTTTGGGTTGATGCTGATGATAGAACAATAACAGTGGAACCCCAGGGTTTACAGATAGGGGGACTTGGTTGGGCAATGTTGCTGAAAACCGGGACTCGGGAAAGCTGCATCCGTATAGCAGGCATAGTGGATTTGCGGGGGGAGGGGGCATAGGGCTAAACATCTCATCTCCACTTACCCCTTGGATTGACCACAGATAGCATTTATTGAGCACTTGCTACTATGCCAAGTACTTTAAATGGACTGACTCATTTAACCATCATAAAATCCTATGAGGTAGGTATTGCTGCCCTCATCTTATAGAAGAGGGAGAAAAGGCATAGATGGGCAAAGTGATGTGGGCAACACATACTTCCCAATGGCATGTATCTTCCTCCCTGAGCCTACCCCCTGCCTCGTGTCCTCAAATGCCGGGGCACAGGGGTCTCCCCCATGCCCAAACTCTCGTCTCTTAGTGCTCAGCTGAGGACAACCCTAGGGTTAGCAACCTAGACAAATAACAGGCACTTCCACTAGGTGGCAGCAGTGTCCATGCCTGCCTGCTTGTTTCCCTGTTCTTGCCCAAGGAAGGCACAGCTCCCAGGCTCCAGGCCCTCCCGCCTCATTCCATCAGGTTGCATCAGGTGCTGCAGGGAAAGGTATTGCAGGCATGGCGGTTGTCAGAGGAAGTCCCCTGGCCCATCTCGGGGCAGGTCTCTTGGTCATGCACCGAGCCTTCACAGGCTCCCCCTCTCTGGGTGGGCTCCCCCAAGGGCCATCCCATTTCCCCTTTCTAGTTTCTGCTTTTCCCTTATTTGTCACTTCCCAACAGCCACTTTCACTCCTCTTGCCCCAACTCCGAGTGGCTAAGAATTAGCTCCCTTCTGATTGGCAGTTGGGCCTGTCTGTCACACATGTTTCCCGCCCCACCCAAGCCCAAGGACACTTCAGGGTCTCCTTGGTTTTATTACACAGTTGCCTGTTCAGCAGCCTCTGACAGTCCCAGTTCCAGGACATGCCCCATGCCAGGCATGTGTCTGTGGCGTGTATGAGGTCCTCTGTCCTGTGGAAGGAGGCTCCTTCCTCCACTGGATTCGTACCCCTCATCTTTCCGATGCTCAGGGACTACCCAACCATTCTCCTCACAGCAACCCTGGGAGCTACTTGTCAGGGTCAGCTTCTACTTCCTAAACAAGGAAAAGGCACAAAGAGAAAATAAAGGGGGGAAAAGAGGAGACAGACTAACATCTATGGGGCCTCCTGCAGGACTGGTTCTTGTGGGCCTCTTTTCCCTACACTTATCTCTTCTAAGAAAGAGGAAGTGATTTACCCAATGACACAGGCATGTGAGGGGCAGCAGGGACTCAACCTGGTTCCTGGCTCTGGCCCAGGGCTCCCTCCCCAAGTCTGCATGCAGCTGCCCTTGGGGGCCTAGCTGGGAGACGGGGTCCTGGGAGAAGGGGTCCAGAGCCTTTAGCCTTTGGAGTGGATTTGGCAGTTTCCTCCATTGCCTCAAAAGAACACTGCTGTCCTCTCTACCAGAAAAGGCCCTTTGGACACAAGCAGTGAATTATCCATTCATTTATTCATCCAACCATTAAATAAATGTATTGAGCTCCTGTTATGTGCTGGGCTCCATTTATGGCTTAGATAGAAATCACCAGGGCATGGTCTCTGCCCGCGGGGACCACAGGGGAGAGAACTCAGGGATGCACATCGTTAAGAGTATAAACAGACAATCCCTAAGGGGCTGTCTACACTTGCTGTCATCGCTCCCTCACCTTTAGTGTATTCTTCAAACCCTTCAGACCTGGCTTTGTCCCTCCCACTCCACTGAAGCCCCTTTGGCCAGGTCTGCCAATGACCCCATAACTTGCCACATCTAACGATTACTTCTTTCTTTTTACTTCTGTCATCTAATGGTTGGTTCTGTCTCTCAGCATCCCTGCCTCCAGGCATGGGGGCCACACTCACCAGTTTTCTCGACTCCTCCTCTGAGCTGCTCAGGCTTGGACCTTCTCTTTTCTATCTATACCCTCTCTCCCTAGGTGATCTCATCCAGTCTCATGGCTTTAAATACCATCTATATGCTGGTGACTCACAAATGTATATTTCCAGCCCAGCCCTCTCCTCTCCTCCAGACTCCCCTACCCAACTTCCTGCTTCATGGCTCTGTATGTCCAAAAACATCTCAAACTCAATAGATCCCAAATGGAGCTCTTGATTCTCCTATCTCAAACCTGCGCCTTCTTTCCATCGCAGCAAATGGGCTCACTATTCCTCTAGATGCTCTGCTCAACACAAAAACCTAGGAATCATCTCAAACCCCTCCCTATTTCTCTCCTGACAAACCCATAATCAAGACCTGTTGGCTGGGACTTCCCTGGAGGTCCAGTGGTTAACACTCCATGCCTCCACTGCAGGGGGCGTGGGATCGATCCCTGGTCAGGGAACTAGGATCCCACATGCCACGTGCGGTCCAAAAAAAAAAAAAGACTTGTTGGCTCATCTCCAACCTAAGTTTCAAATCCGTCCACTTCCCTTCCCCTCCAGCGCCGCCCCGGTCCCCCTCATTCAAGCCAACCCTATGGCTCATCTGGCTTATTGCAACGACCTATGGACTGCTTGATCTCTATTCCCTCTTCCCCCAGCGAGAACAAACCAGAACACGTGGATCCACTACTTAAAACCCTCCAGTGGCTTCCCTTGGTTCCTGTGTTATTTTGAACTTCTTACCCTGATCTGCGAGACTCTTGTTTACCTACCCACCTCGGGTTTTCCCAAGCTTCCCTTCCTCAGCACACCCCAGCCTTTGCACACACCTCTGCCTAGGACACTCCTGCCCCCAACTTGACCCAGTAATTCCTCCTCATCTTCCAGGTCTCAGCTGAGACGACACTTCCCCTGGGAAGTGAACCTGAGTTTTCTGACCATCCCCCGTCACCGCATCAGTCTGACTGCACTGGAGTTGTCTGTGTATTTGTCTGTCTCCCCTACAAGCCTGTGAAGCCAGAGGTCATTGACCTTGGTCATACCCGTAGCACCACAGTATAGAATAAGTATTCAATAAATATTTATTGGCTTAATGGATGGATGAAAAGCCTTTCCACCTCTGGACAAACCAGGGCTCAGAACTGTCTGTATTTTCCCCTGCGACTGGCTGGAACTCCAGCCTCATCCTTGCCTTCCTGCAACAAGGCTTTCTGGAGGTGAGCTGCTGGGCCTGAGCTAAACCCCAGGAGAAGAAAGCAGTGCAGGAAGCAGGGCTGGGCTTCTTGCCCAGCTTGCTCCTCCTTTTACTGCAGGCCCAGGTCTGCCTCTCCCCAAACCCACCAGCTCCTGGACGGTGTCTCCCTTAGTCCTGCCTCCTCCTTTCCTATCCTGGAGAACCTCAGAGGAAACCTAATGGTTGCCTTTATCTAAAAAAAGATATTATGGGACTTCCCTGGTGGCGCAGTGGTTAAGAATCCGCCTGCCAATGCAGGGGACACGGGTTCGAGCCCTGGTCCGGGAAGATCCCACGTGCCGCTGAGCAACTAAGCCTGTGCACCACAACTACTGAGCTTGCACTCCAGAGCCCTCGAGCCACAACTACTGAAGCCTGGGCGCCTAGAGCCCATGCTCCGCAGCAAGAGAAGCCACCGCAATGAGAAGCCCGCGCACTGCAACGAAGAGTGGCCCCCGCTCACCGCAACTAGAGAAAGCCCGCACATAGCAACAAAGACCCAACGCAGCCAAAAATAAATAAGTTAAATAAATTCTTTTTAAAAAGATATTATTTTAGTGTATTCTTTTGAGTAGGTAACATATGCACATGGTACAAAATAAATCCTCTTCCTGCCCTCCCCTGCCTCACAGCAGCCTCCTCAGAGGTCACCATAGTTACCACTTTCTTGTGCAGCCTTCCAGGAATAATTTATGCACAAATAAACAAACATATATAAGCGCTTTTTTTTTTTTTTTTTTTTTTTACTCAAATGGCAGCATTCCATTCATGCTCCTCCTTACCTTAGTTTTTTCAGTTACCATGAGATTGTGAAGATGATTCTGTACAAGTACATAAAGGGCCTCTTTCTTTGTCATGGCTGCATGTTATTTCACTGTGTGAAATTCTCATAACAGATTGAACCAGTCGTGGACATTTGGGTTGTTTCCAGTCTTTTGTCATTGAAGACATCCTGCAGTTAATAGCCTTGAACTTCTATTATTTTGCTCATGGGCCAAATCCTAGAAGTGGATTTTTTGGATCAAAGAGTCTGATAGTGGCTATGTAACTGAAAGTGGGGTCCGGCTGCTTGCTGCGCAAAAGCCAATAAAGGGGCAAGGTTGGTGCAAAGGAAAGTTTGCTTTATTTTGGATGCTGGCAACCAGTGGGGAGGGTGGACTCCTGTCCAAAGGGCGACTCCCCCCGGCTGACAATCAGTGGGCAAGAGCTTTTATAGACGGAGGGAGGGGGCTACATGCAGAAACAACACAGCTCTGACAGTCATGTTGAAATTGGTCCTGCGGTGGTCTGCTCAGTGTCATCTTGATTGTTTTAAGTACAGTTAGTCTTTAGTTCCAGGGTTGATTTGTTCCCATTTCTTGGAGGCCAGTTCTTGGAATTGTGGGAGCTTATGTCATGGCTACAGTCCGGTCATAATGTAGTTAACTTCTTCCACCTGGTGCAGGTTTCAGTATCTACGAGACAGCTCATGGGAGACGGCTCAGAATATTATCTATAGCCCTTGAGAAGGAACTAAGGGTCCTTAACTATGCTTAATGACTAAACTATTATTATTTAGTCTTGCTGGACTGTTTTCCTTTGTTGCTGCATTTTTTCACTTCTCTGATTACACGTATTCTTTTATAAAAATTTATTTATTTATTTAATTTTTAATTTATTTTTGGCTGTATTGGGTCTTCGTTGCTGCGCCGCGGGCTTTTCTCTAGTTGTGGCGAGCGGGAGCTACTCTTCGTTGCGGAGTACGTGCTTCTCATTGCGGTGGCTTCTCATTGAGGAGCACTGGCTCCAGGCGTGTGGGCTCAGTAATTGTGGCTCGCGGGCTCTAGAGCGCAGGCTCAGTAGTTGTGGCGCACGGGCTTAGTTACTCCGCGGCACGTGGGATCTTCCCGGACCAGGGCTCAAACCCGTGTCCCCTGAATTGGCAGGCGGATTCTTAACCACTGCGCCACCAGGGAAGCCCTAAACCTATTGTTTGGCTAAAGTTTTCCCACAGACAAAAGGCAGGCTGAGGACACGGAGAGCCAAAGACCATAAGGTCCTGCTCCGTTTCAGCTACAGAGGTGGTGCCCATTTACCCACAGCCTCACCAACACTATGTGTTAACATTTGCTTTGAATTTCACCATTTGATGGGTGACGAGTGGTATCTCAGCATAGTTTGGTTTTACATTTCTCTTACTTTAAAAAAACTGGGGTAAAAATCCACATGTGAATGAATAGTTATATCTTAGCCGTTTTCAGGCACAAAGTTCAGCAATGTTAAGTATATTCACATTGCTATGCAACCTAAAATCACAATATTTAGTGATGCCCAACTACTGCCAGGTCTAGCATGAGGCAGCCTCTGCTCCCCAGTCGTGGGGGAGACAGAAATGGAAACAGACATGACAAACCAGCGCTACAAGAGCTGAGGCTGAGACAGCACTGGAAGCTGGGGTCTGGGCTGGGGGTGGGGAGATGTTCCAGTAAGCCTCTTAGGAAGAGGGGGTCCAGGATGACCCCTGGAGAAAGGAAAGATCTTCCAGGCTGAGGAACTTGTATGAGCAAAGGTCCACAGGTCTGAGAGATCCAGGTGTGTTCTGGGAACTGCAAGTAATGGTCCTGAGAGCCAGCAAGATGAGCACGGGGGGCGGGGGGGGGGTGAGATTAGAGTAGTCAGGGTCTTGGGCTGAAGGGCCTTGAAGTCACTGTGAGGACTTTGTCATTGGGGGCTGGAAAGTTTTGGACAAAGGAGAGCCAAGATCAAAGGCTGGAGTTAGACTGACAGGCAGGTGCCAGGGCTCAGGTGAGAGACAGCAGAGAGGGGAGGAAGGCCTGCAGGGCTCTGAGGCATTCAGAGCGGAAACCCCACGCTCCGCTCCACCTGAGGGACAACTGGAGATGGGAGGGTGAGGGAAGGCGGATTCCCAAAGGAGATGCCATCCCTGAGAAGGGGACTTGGACCCTCGGGGGCTGGGCTGGGTCACAAGGAGAGAAGCCTGAACAGCTAAAGGAAGGAGGCGTGGGGGGAAGCCACAGCCTCAGACCTCAGACTGTCAGGTTTCCCAGCCAGGGTCCGAGACCCGGAGATTTCAAACCAGGGACCGCAGGCGGATCAGACCCCCCTCCCCAGCCCGTTCCTGGGTCACTGCGGATCTCTAAGCCCCGCCCCCACAGGCCCCGCCCCTACAGATATTTGGTGGGGGGGGGGGCCAGACACCCTCCCCCCCTCTCCAAACGCTCTCTGCGGGGGAGGGGCATAAGGACGCGCGAGGTGGGGGGCGGGGGAGGAGGAGGAGCCGGCGTCGCCATGGCAACTAGGCCTGTGGTCTGCCCTGGAGACACGGGAGGGAAGCTAGGAGAGAGGGGCGGAGGGAGGCTCCGCCGGCTCGGCGCGGGGGCGGCGCGGGGAGGAGTTGGGGAACACCCGGCAGTTCTCACTGTGGGTTCCTGGCGGCGCAGGGAGCCCGTGTGTTTGCGAGCGTGTGTATGCGAAGTTCTCCTGGGTGAGTGTGCCAGCGCGTGTCTGGGTTTGTGCATGACTGTGGTGTGCGCACGTGGGCAGAGGCGTGTGCGCGGGAGTGCCCGTGCAAGATGCGTGTGCCAGCCTGCCCGTGAATGTGTGTGCACCCGTGTGCGCTCCTAAGTGTGCCCGGGCGGGCGCCGGCGGGAGAGTCCCGCCCCCTCCCCCGCTTCTGTCCGCCCCTCCCCGCCCCGCGCCGCCTGCGCCGGCCGCTTCCTCGCCTCCACCTCGCTCACCCCCTCCTCCCCGCACTTTCTCCTGCTCTCCCTCCCTCTCGGCTCAGACTGCCGGACTCGGCGCTCTTCTCGCCGGCCGCCCTGGGAATCGCCGGCTGCCACCGCCCAGCTCGCACCCGCTGGCCCCCAGTGCTTGGGCACCTGTTGGAGGCGCAGAGACAGGTGCAGGGGGCTGGGCTGCCGGGGGCGAGAGGGTGAGGGTGAGTGTGTGTTAGCCTGTGTGTGCCCCTGGGGGTGTTTAGCTCTCCGGAGGCTGTAATTTCTGGCTCCTCTGGAGAGCCAGTTTCAGGAGGAGGCATCTGAGGCAGGGGTCCTCACCTTTGGTGGCAGCGGACGGGGGGCCCAGGCAGGCGGGCAGATCCTGGGGCTGAACGAAGGGACAGTGGGAAGTGAAAACCTAAGAGGTGGGTGACCCCCAGACCAGCCAAGCGCCTGGTGCAGAGGGATAGTCAGAGCCTCAGACAGACAGAGGAGGGGGCCTAGGGGGCAGCTTCAGGGGTAGGCAGGGCCCAGGGCAGACAGAAGCCCAGAATGAGGGGCTGGCGCTGGGAAGAGGCCAGAAGGACAATCTAGAGGAAAGTGGGCAAGGCTGAGGTGGAGCCAGGACCTATCTGTGGGGAGTGGGCTGGCAGCCCAGCCCCGCGGAGCACAGCTTGGGGTCTGGAGGCCCCAGGGCTTCTGCCTGCCCGTCAGCAGGCACAGGCTGCCCTCTCCCTCAGCACCTAGGAAGGGAGGCCAGTGAGGGCCCACAGACCCCGGCGGGTGCCGCCTGGCCCTCAGCCAGCAGACGGGTAGGTTTGAGAAGTCAGCCCCGGGCTCAAGCTCTCTCGAACCTCCCTCCCCCAGCCAGGGGTGCTGCATGAGGGGCCGCAGGGGCGACCGCATGACCATCAACATCCAGGAGCACATGGCCATCAACGTGTGCCCGGGGCCCATCAGGCCCATCCGCCAGATCTCTGACTACTTCCCCCGCCGGGGACCGGGACCTGAAGGGGGTGGCGGGGGCTTCGGAGAGGCCCCTGCTCATCTGGGCCCCCTGGCCCTGGCACCCCCTGCGGCCCTCCTTGGGGCCACCACACCCGAGGATGGAGCTGAGGTGGACAGCTATGACTCAGATGATACCAGTGAGTCTGCGGGCTTGAAGGGCCCAGGGTGCTAATGGGGGCCTCCAGGCTTGTGGGAAGGGGATGGGGCCCTGCTGGGGGTGGGGAGGCGGCGGGCACTGCCACCACAGCTGCAGTCAGAGTGGAGATTACAGCTTCAGCTAGGCTCAATATTCAATATTTCTGCCGAGACACTCAGCCACCCACAGAGCACCAGTTGCAGCCCAGCCAGGGACCCAGACGTGCACACACTCGCAGGCTGACAGGCACAGACACGTACAAACCTTCACAGCTGGCACACGTAGCAGGCCTGCCCACCTGTCTCTCACACACACCTGTCTTTACTCACGGACTCAGGTTACCTCTTCCCTCTTCTCCAGCCGCCCTGGGCACGCTGGAGTTTGACCTTCTCTACGACCAGGCTTCCTGCACTCTGCACTGTAGTATCCTCAGGGCCAAGGTGGGTACTCCCTGCCTCCCGAGAGCCCTGGTCCTGTTTGCCTCCTACCCGGAGAGGGGTGCGTTTCCATCCTCCCTTCCCTTCCCCAGGCCTGACTCCTGCTCCTCTCCCAGCACCCATCTTGGCTCTCCAGCCCCCAAGGGTCCACACTGCAGAGAGAGGGGGGGAGGGTGGGCAGGCTGGAAGCTCACAGCCCTCTTCCCTCCCCTCCTCCCCAGGGCCTCAAGCCCATGGATTTCAATGGCCTGGCCGACCCCTACGTCAAGCTGCACCTGCTGCCTGGAGCCTGCAAGGTAACGGCCTCCCCCTCCCCTCGCCCCCCAGCCTGACCCAGCTTGTGGGTCTGCCCCCAATCTTCATCTGCCTCCAGCCTCTGTGGGTCTGGGGGACATGTACTGTGAACCCTTCGTCCCCACACCTAAGGCCAATAAGCTAAAAACTAAGACTCAGAGGAACACGCTGAATCCTGTGTGGAACGAGGACCTGACATACAGCGGAATCACAGATGATGACATCACCCACAAGGTGCTCAGGTGAGGGGTCCGTCCTCCCGGTTACCAACGAGTCCAGCTCAGCGCCTCCTTGGGGACAGCTGTCATTGGAACCTTCTTTGGTTGGTCGACCCACCTCCCATTAAGCCCTCAGATGCTCTAGAACCATCAGTGGCTCCCTACCCCCTTCGGGAGCAGGCCAAAATGTTACCCTGGATTCCTGCCCTCCAGGTAGCTCCTCCTGCTCCCCCAACAGAGGGCCACCTCTTGCGACTGGTCGGGTTCCTATCTCCTGACCTTTGCCTGTTGTGTCTCTTCCTGCTTCCTCTCTCTGCCGGCCTAAGTCCCACTCATCATTTGAGGCTCTGCCTTCTCCTGCAATCTTTCCCTGGTCACTGAGACCCCTTCTCAGAGCCCCTGACTTAAGTCAGACCTATGCAGCAGAGGTCTGCCCGTTCTGCTGCCCGTGTCTCCCTAACATCTCTAAGGAGTGAAGTCTCAAGCGACAGAAATGGGAATGAGGCTTAGGGAGGTTAAGTGACTTGCTCAAGGTCATGCGGTTGCTAGGTGGCGGAGCTGGGAATTGAACACCTCTGCATGACACAGCTGCTCGAGAGTGTCACAGCAGAAGGCAGGGAAACAGGCTGCAGACAGAGACGGATGGAAGTAAAAGCAATAATCTCTTAATTGCTGGGTTCATGAGTGTCTCCCAGGCTGGCTCCCTGCTCCACACAGGAAAGGACCGGGGCTCTAGGGGGAGGTATGCGCTCCTGGTCCAACTGCTCAAGGCTCCTTCAGGCCCTTCTAGCTCTTACATCCTGGACCCGTGACCCACATCCACCAGTGCACACCCTGTGCATGTTCAGTTGGATCCTGTCCCCAGGCCCTGAATGGAGGCAGTGTGTGTGTGCGTTGGGGGGGGGGGGGGTCGCGTTCCCAAGATTTGTGAGGGCTTCCTCAAGGAGCTGAGCAGGTCCTGATGGGCCAGGGACAGCCTGGGCAGCTGGAAAGGGAGGGGTAGAGGAACAGGGCAAATCAAAGCATCCTCCCCCAGCTCCAGGCCTGGTGCTCCCCACACGGCCCTGAGACAGCCCATTTTACAAGTGCGGTGTAGAGTATTTAGGGCAGAGCTGGGACCAGCCTCGAGTGTTCAGAGTTCAGTCGGAGGAGCTTTCTCCCAAACTGGAGTGGGGCTCAGGTACCCCAGGGGGCCTTGACCCTGCAGTTCCCTACCAGGATCTCCGTCTGTGACGAAGACAAGCTGAGCCACAACGAGTTCATCGGGGAGATCCGTGTACCCCTCCGCCGCCTCAAGCCTTCACAGAAGAAGCATTTTAACATCTGCCTTGAGCGCCAGGTCCCGGTCTGTGCCGGGCTGCGGGGTACTACGGGAAGGGGGCCCTGGGGAGATCAGGTTTCCGGAACTTTCTCTTTGCCCCCTCAGCTGGCTTCACCCTCTTCCATGTCTGTGGCGCTGAGGGGCATCTCCTGTTACCTGAAGGAGGTGAGCCACCCACAGGGACCGCATCTGGGCGGGAGGTGGTGAGGGTGCCAGCTGACGCCCGTGTCTGCCGGCAGCTGGAGCAGGTGGGGCAGGGGCCCGGGCTGCTGGAAGAGCGCGGCCGCATCCTGCTGAGCCTCAGCTATAGTTCTCGGCGCCGCGGGCTGCTCGTGGGCATCGTGCGCTGCGCCCACCTGGCTGCCATGGACGTCAACGGCTACTCCGACCCCTACGTCAAGACGTGAGCCCTGGCCCCGCCCCGAGGCCCACCCTCCCCTCCCCAGGCACTTGCCACCAGCCCCATCCTCTTCTGGGCCTGGCCTGTCCCTGACTGACCTGCTCCCCCACCCCTGTCCCTCCTCCCCCTCGGCAGGTACCTGAGGCCGGACGTGGATAAGAAATCCAAGCACAAAACGTGTGTGAAGAAGAAGACTCTAAACCCGGAATTTAATGAGGTAGTTGGGGCAGAGGCCAGAAACCGAGCGGGGCTGCGGCTGGGAGTGGGGGCAGCGCCTCATGGAAGGTGTGGCTCGCCCTGTCCCAGGAGTTCTTCTACGAGATGGAGCTCTCCACTCTGGCCAGCAAGACTCTGGAAGTCACGGTCTGGGACTATGACATTGGCAAATCCAACGACTTCATCGGTGAGGGAGGAGCCTGCTGGGTGGTGCTGGCGGAGGGCAGCCCGGCAGTGAGCCCGGCCCTGATCTTGCCTGCCTCTACTGCTCCCAGGTGGCGTGGCCCTGGGGCCGGGTGCTCGGAGAGAGGCCCGGAAGCACTGGAGCGACTGTCTGCAGCAGCCGGACGCAGCCCTGGAGCGCTGGCACACCTTGACCAGCCAGTTGCCCCCGGCAGCCGGAGCCCTGCCCTCAGCCTGAGCAGGACAGCGGCCGCCCAGCACAGGGCCCTCAGGGCTGGGCCCAGTAGGCAGCCTTCGCACGAGTGTGTTGCACGTTTACACGGGGTGGAGGCCCCACCCCGCACTACTTGTCTTGTTTCGTGAGAGTCTACGTGACCGTGGGTCTGTCTTCTTGTGAGGGACTGTGGAGATCTCTATTCACATATGCAAACTTCCTCCTGCCTGACTCGCTACAACAGACCAATATGCAAACCACCCATCCAGAGCACACCTGCAGGGGGGATCCCACAGCGCCCCTGCCCCAAGGAGCGGGCTGCTGCTCCTCTCTCCTGCCTCTCCAGGCTGCCCGTCCCCCTCCCCTGCAGGGAGGAGGTCGGATTAGGGGGGGTTTGGAGGAGGAGGTTTCCAAAAATGAAAATGACACACAAAAAAAGAGCCACTCCTTTAATACAGAATCTTCGTTAAAAAAACACCACCACCGAGCCCTGTACAGCTGCCCTTTTAAGCGGGGGGCCACCGCAGGGTCTCTGCCTCTCTGAGAGGTGGCAGATGCTCCCGGCCACTCACTTAAATATCTGTCCCCTGGATTGGGCTGGGATGTGAAGGCAGGGCTCCTGCCCTCCCTGGAGAGGGCCCACCTTCCGGGGGACATTCATGCATGTTTACGCCTTTTCTGATTGTGTCAGTGGCCACAGCATGGCAACCGGGCGTCAATAAACGTCTCTGCGGAAGCTGGGGGCTCATGTGTGCTGACACAGAGGGCGCTGGGCAGGGGGTCGGGCAGAGGGGTTCACTCCGGGATGTCGATCACCAGGTCATCATCCCCGTCCAGGGCGTCATCCCCGCTGCCCGCGTCGCTGAACATCTGCCGAGGGACGGCGCTCAGGATCGTAGGGGGAGGCATCTTGGGCGGGGGCAGTGGGGCCAGGGCTGCCCCCACGCCGGCCCCAGAACCCCGGCCTGGGAAGGTCAGCGGCCCTCCCACGGGGCAGTCAGGGGGTCCTACCGCCATCTGCAGCAGGGGGGAGAAACACAGGGAGGGCCTATCAGGGAGGCACTGGGACCTCCAGGAGGCTGGCACTGCCCCTTAAGACAGTTCCAGGGGATGGGGAAGGGGGCAAAGGCTCATTCAAGGGGTAGTGGACACAGCCAGGCCAGCCACGGCTGGAATCAGGGAGCCTGCCCCACCTCAGCCCTGCAGAGTCTCACACCAGCAAGTGCGTGGGGGTGAGGGGTGGTGATGGAAGTGCTGATGAGGGTGGCGGTGGAGGGAGTCTCACGGGAAACCAGGAGGGAAAGGCCAGGCCCTGCCCTTGCCAGTAAGGCACTGTGGCTGCCCCTGGGATAGCAGCCAGAGACAGCCTGGAGTGCTTGCCTGCCTGCCTCTGGGCACCTCCAATACCACCTGCCACCACTGGCCTCCTCTCCCTCCTCCTCCTGAGGGGCTCACTGGTTCAGTGGAGGGTGTCAAAGGTCTTCACCCCCTGCCGTGTGAGGCTTCTACCTCTTGTATCTGGGAGGGGCCCCTCTTTGGGATCTCCACAGCCACCGGCCTAGGCCAGGCCCTCCTCTCAGCTCACCTGGGCTACGGGACCAGCCTCCTAACTGGACTCCCTGCCTTCAGCTTCTCCCAGATCCAGCTCCTCCTCCACACTGCAGCCAGAGTAAGCTCTCTAAAACACAAACCTGAGCGTGTCACTCCTCTGCTCGAGGGCCTCCGGCTCCTCGTTGCCCTCAGGACAGGCAGTGCCTGAGAATAGGCCAGTCCTTCTATCTGGACTGTCCTTTTCTATTGGTCAAAGGTCCTGCTTTGTGCTCTGAGGCTGGGAAGTGGCCTCTGTCCTGCCCAACCCTCCAGCCCCACCCCTGCCAGGTCCTTCTGAATCCTTCCCAGAGCTCTGTGGGCCTCCTGCTTTGCCTGTGGGCACAAACTGAGCACCTACTACGTGCCAGGTGACTTCCATTAATGATCTCTCACCATTCTGACCAACCTGGAAGGGAGGAGAGGTCATCAGCCAGAGGAGGAAACGGAGGCTTGGAAATGGAGGTTTGAAGGCCCAGGCCTGCCAGGTCCCCACCAGGCAGTGTCCAGTCTGGCCCCGGGGTGGGGAGATGGCAGTGGTCTTCACAGTGGCCCTTCTGATTGCCTTAACACATTCGGGCCCCTGTGGCCTACGCTCTGCTTCTCAAGGCAGCCCCCTCACCGCCGCTGTTCCTAGGGTGGCATGGAGGGCCAGAGTGGGTTTGTACCCTGGGGGACCCCGGGGTCTGCCAGGACGGTGACAGACCCTTGCGTCCAGTACCAGGCACTCGTGCACACACGGGAGCAGGCGCGCACGCACGACTGAAAAGGCCGGCGGCATGACCGTCCCCCTCCTCTGGCCACCACCTCTTGATTACCTACCCGAGGCCCCATGTCCTACCCGTGCCTGGACTGACTTCATGGCCTCCTCAGCGTGACCCACGGTAGCGAATGCTTATCTGTGGCTTACTAGGGACAAGGCACTGGGCTAAGTGTTTTCTCTCTCTTAACTCATTTTATCCTCACAACGACCCCACCGACAGAGGAGCAAGCGGAGGCTCCGAGAGTTAAATGACGCGCCCAAGTCGCATGGCGAGTGCGTGGAGGAAACCCAGCTATAACGGGTGAGGCCCAGGCTCCTGACTGACCTGCTTCAGTCTTCACAGCGTCCCCTCCCCTCTCCTCACGCCACCACACCCAGAAACTTCAGGGACCCCCACTCTCCTCACAGGACACCCAGCCTTCTATGACCTGACCCACCCTATCTTTCCTACGCTGTTCGCTCTCACCTCTCCGGCTCCAGCCCAAACACCACTTTTGCCGAGTCCCCGCCTTCCTTCCACAACTGCCTCAGCCTGAATATCCAAATCTCACCCTGGGCTCAAATGTCACCTGTCCTTTGAGGCCGTCCCTGATTTATCCCCTCCCCCATGCACCGCCATTGGTTTGGGCCCTTTTCCACCGCCTGCCCCGAACGTAGCTCCCTGACACGCCCCTGCCTGACACGCCTCTGCGTCAGGAGCCAGCACTTCAGAGCCTGAACTGCCAAGCGCACACCACGCCACGCCTCCACGCTCTGCTCCAGGTTTCTCTGGCCCGTGCCTTCTCCACCAGTCCGCCCGGCCCAGGAAGCAACACCCCTGCCAAGTAGCGTGAAGCAGGAGCTGAGCAGTATCATCACCCATTATCTACTCATTTTCCAGGCTCAAGGGCCAAGGTCACGCGGGAGGAAGTGGCAGAGCTGGGGTTAGGACTCCAGAACCCACACTCCTAACCACCACAAGCAGGGCTCCCGTTCCACTTCTGGCTCCAGAGTCTCGAGTCTACAGTTCACCCAACTTATGAGCTGGCAGCCCGGTCCTTATTTCACTTTGACTCGGAGCTGGAAGGGCACTGTGCCGTCCGTGTCCTCATCTCTCCCAGGGCTCAGGGTGCAGAGACCTCTTCTCCTCGCCATCCACCTCCCTGCCCGTGACTTCCAAAATACGCCCCCCCGCCCCATGCGGCCCAGGCTCACGTTACCCAGTTGTCTCGCTGACATTTCCAGACAGCATCTCAAGACATCCAAAGCCAAACTCACCTTCCTTCGCGAACCTGCCCCTCCCACAGTCCTCCCCGACTCAGAAACGGGCCACTTCTTTGGCTGCTCAGGCCAAAACCCCTGGAGTCACCCTCAACGCCCCTCTCTCTCACAGCCCACATAGCTCTTCCTGGGGCTCATTCTTTGAAAGAGACCCATCACCCACTTTTCACCCTTCCCCCTGCTGCCTGGTTGACCGCAGGAGCCTCCTCACTGGTCTCCCCACTTCCATCCTGAGCCCCCGCCCACCAGCCTATTCACTGCAGTGTCAAGCAATTTTCTTAACACGTCAATCAGATCAGACCCCCCTCTGCCCCACCTTCTCCAGCGGCTCCGTTTCACTCACAGCACCAGCCCAAATCGTCCCAACGCCTCTGAGGCCCTCCACAGCCTTGCCCCTCAGGTGCGGTTCTGACCTGCTCTCTGGTCACTCTCCCTCTCACTCTCCTCTGACCACACTGGCCTCCTTCCTGGTCCTTGAAGAAGCCAAACACGATGTACCCACCCCCAGGGCCCCTGCGCTGGTTCTTCCTGAATGAAACACTTTGCAGAGAGCCAGAGGGCTTTGCTCATTTCCTTTAAGTCTCTGACCACCCCGCTGTAAGTATCAGCCCCATGTACTCTGGTGTTTCCCACGCTCTTTACCTGAATCTATCTTTCTTCACTGTTACCTATTTATCTTGCTTGTTTCCTGCCTACCCTTCAAGAACGCGGGCTCCATGAAAGCAGGGATTTCTGTTTTGTTCGCTATTGTATCTGCGGCACCTAGAACGGTGCCTGGTACCTCGTAGGTGCTCCACAACACTTGCTGATTACACGTGGTTTGATCACTCACTTTACAGACACACGATCTGAGACCTAGAGGGTCACGGTCACGTGGTTTTTAAGTGGTGCTACCTTGACTTGATTCTAGATCCCACAACTCTGCCCCTCCTTGGGGGCTGCCTGGCAATACAGAACACCTGTGAAAATGAGCCTGGCCCCCAGCCATCTTCACTCTGAGCTCCCCCGAGCCTGGACCTGCCCTGACTGGTCCCACAGGGAGCCTGTGAGCCAGGACTTCTGGGACCCGCCCCTCAGCGCCTAACCCTGGGCTGGGTCCCCAGCAGCAGCCCCAAATCAGCCCTTCAAAATTCTCGGACAGGCCCCCAGCCGTCCTGAGCCTCCCTCAGATGGCTGTCCTGCCGTTCTGGCCCCTCCCTAACGTCCCCCAAACAGGGTACCTTGAGTTTCCGGGGCAGGCGGGGCCGTTTCTCCCGCTTGGGCCTCAGGGGGCTGGGCTCGGGCAGCTGCAGGGCCAGGTAGTCAGAAGGGAATGGGGGGTAGGTGGGGGAAGCCAGCTGCAGGCGGGAGTGAGGGGATGGAGATGGGAAATGGAGTGGATGGGGTGGGGGTAGAAGGAAGAAATGCAAACAGGAGGAAGAATGGAAAAACAAGAGATGGTGATGAGTGTGGCTCCTGAGAACAGACGGGAGGGGACAGCAGCAGGACTGTGTCCTGGGGTCTCCTCTCCTCAGTCACGTCTGTCCCCCATTCCTACACCAGAAAGAAGTGGGCAGCCCCGACTCACACCCCTCCGAGGGACGCTTGCTGGCCACACCCAGACAGATGTTCTTGGTGCTGGGCTGGCTTCACCCTGAGGCCTGGACCCTCTGCCCAAATGATGCCCACCTTATTCCCAGGCATCTGACCATTTCCCACCCTTGACCCCAACTCACCGAGCTCAGGTATGGGGAGGGGGCCCCAGAGGCCTGAAGGGGAAACCCTGTTGAAGGAGGCAGGGAGAGGCTGGTGGGGGAGGGGGCACCCCCCAGCGGAGGGCTTCTCTTCCTGGAGAAAGGACAGGGGAGGGGGTCAGAGGCAAGAGGCAGCCCAGGTACCGTCTCCAACCACCCCCACCCTCCAGGGAAGAATGATGGCTTCTTCTCACCTCTTAGGGGCTGGCATGTCCGACAACTTGGGTGTCCCCTCTGTCTCGCTGTTATCTGAAGATGCAGTGGCATCTGAGTCTGTGAGGGGGAGGGCTGGTAAGTAGTGGGTGGGAGTCCCCGTCTACCCCCGAGGGGCGTAATCTCAACTCTACGGAAGGGTTCTGGGGAATCTGAAGGGCACACAGGTGCTATTCTGGGGAGGCCCATAGCTTTCCCAGCTGCTTAAAATGTCCTTTACGACCTAATTCCTGCCTGGACTCCTCCACGGTAACGTGTTGTCAAGCATTTTCTACATGTCGTCAAGCATTTTCTACGTGCCAGGCTCTGAACAGGTGCTTGACATTCACTGCCTCTCCTTGTCTTCAGAACTATCCAAGGAGGAAAGGAAAGACGTCACCTCTGTTTTTCAGATGCAGTCACAGAGGCTCAGAAAGGAAGGTGTTGGACTGGGACTTGAGCCCAGGCCTCCGACTCCTGACCATTTTATGCTATTCTCTCCTTATTCGCCTCTAAGCTGTCCAGCGCTTACCTCTGCCCCACTCCCCATATGCAGGGTCCTGGTAATTTGCCCCTCAAATCTCTCCTACCTTCACCCACTGCTCCCCATTACAACTGTCACGAGGTCAGGTCAACACCATGTCAAAATCGCCTGCTAAGCAATCTCACCTCTCCTGCCACCCACTGTCCTCCCCAACTGCAGAACCTAAAACGCAAAACTGGTCACATCCTTCCCAATGCCTGGAAGCATTTGAAGTGCTTCTTAATATAACCCCAACCCACCTTTGTGGTCTCCCAACCAAACTGTATTCTTCACATCACACCAACCTATTTTCTCAAAACCAAAATTCATTCCCCAGATTTGTGACTCTATCTAGAAAGCCCATCATTCACTTAACAGGTAACCATTTACACGTAAAATATGCTATTCCCGATTTCTCTGCTCAGATAGATCCTTTAAGAAGCAGATTAAATGCCACCTCTCTGAGAAGTCTCCCAGAATCCCTCAGGCCCAGTTGATGGCTGACTCTTCCAGAACTCTCTACTCTCACTGGTCACAGCTCTCCTCACTCTGCTAGGACGTGTCATATGTGGGTGTCTCCCTGACCACACTGTGGGCTTCTCCAGGAGATAAGTGGTGGCTTATGCCTCTGGCTCTTGTTTCTCAGCTATATCCCACTCTGATCATAAACAGGCTGGGTTCCCTCATGCCTCCTATCCTGAAGTCCCCCTCCAAAAGGAAGTTAACTGAAAGACCTCCAGGAAGGAACACGAAGGCAATGAGAAGCTAGAATGAAAGCCAAATGGTTTGCCATGACGTACATGAGTTGGCTCCTACCTACTTCTTTGACCTCATCTACTGTCTTCCTATAATATGTAAATGACTAGGTGTTGCATGTTCTAATAAAACATTATTTACAAAAACAAGCAATCTGGGGACTTCCCTGGTGGGGCAGTGGTTAAGAATCCGCTGGCCAATGCAGGGGACATGGGTTCGATCCCTGGTCCGGGAAGATCCCACATGCCGCGGAGCATCTAAGCCTGTGTGCCACAACTACCGAGCCCGCGCTCTAGAGCCCCTGAGCCGCAACTACTGAAGCCCGCGCGCCAAGAGCCTGTGCTCCGCAACGAGAAGCCACCGCAATGAGAAGCCTGCGCACCGCAACGAAGAGTAGCCCCCACTCGCCGCAACTAGAGAAAGCCCGCATGCAGCCACGAAGACCCAAAGCAGCCATAAATAAGTAAGTAAATAAATAATAAATAAATAAACCAAAAACAAGCAATCTGGCTGGCTGTTTGCTGACCCTTGCTCTAGACACCATGGAGAGAGGTGATTGCATGTGACATGGCTTATGAGAAAAACTGGGCCACAAAGGCCCACCTTAGGACTTTTCAAATTGTGGGTATCAACCCAATAGTGGGTCACAAATTCAACTTATTGGTTTACAACCAGCATTAAATGGGAAAAAAAAAAAAAGCAGTCTAAAAAGTATCAAAACAAACTGCACATAGGACTCAACATTATTTCAGTAAATTTTGTTTTCTAAGCAAGTAAGTACGTGGGGGTTGGTCACGATGTAAAATGTATTATTGGTTGTAAACGGTGCTCAAAAAAAGTTTGAGAACAGTGCTTTATGTGCTTCAGCCCTTCTCCTCAAAAAACCTGGTACGTTTTTACCTCAGGGAATCTGCATCTGTGACTCCCTCTGTGGAAAATCTCTCACTCATCTTCACATCTTCTTCTTATCTAGGTCCCAGCTCCAACATTACTTCCTGAAAAAAGCCTTTCTTGAATTATTTATTAAGATGTTGCCTGCTATCTGCTTTTGTATGGTCTGTAAACTAAGAACGGCTTTTACATTTTCAAATGGTTGGGGGAAAAGAAACTCCAAGGAAAAATATTTCATGACGTGAAAGTTTTATGAAATTCAAATTTCAGTGTTCATAAATAAAGTTTTATTGAAATACAGCCATGCTGACTTATTTACACCTCACCTATTGCTGTTTCTGCACTACAAAGGCAGAGCTGTATAGGGGCAACAGAAATTGTACGTTCTGCAAAGCCTAAAATACTTATTACTTGGCCCTTTACGGAGAAAGTTTATCAACCCCCGTTCTACTCCAATCACTACCACGTAACCCTGATTTTCTTCCTCAAATCTAAAATTCTAGTTTATTTCTTTGCTTACTACTCCCAACGAGAATACAAATTCCAAGAGGCTTTATATAAACATCTTGGTTACCACTGTATCCTCTGTGCAAAGCTCACTGCCTGAAATACAGCAGATACTCAGTCATACTTGAGTGAAAGAACAGTGAGGAGGTCAAGCGACTAGGCTTAAGAACCACTGGAGGCTGTATTGGCCTCTGCGGCCTAAAGGGAGGGCCCAGGAAGCTTGCTGGAGTGCCAGGAGCATGTCCTCCACCAATTTTTCATGACCGTGCTCACCAGAAGAGTCTTCATCCACGTTCTCGTACTGCAGAAGTCGGTCTAGGAGGAAACTGAGGGAAGGGGCGGGGAGAACAAGAGTGTTTATTCCCATCTCTGCAATGTTCTCCTGGGCCCTCATCCCTTCCAGCAGGCCTGTTGGAGCCTCACAACAGCCCCGAGGCAGGCATCATGCATTTGTGGCCCATTCCAGGATGGGGTCCTTATGCAGATCCATAGGAGCCACATCACCCGCTGGCCTCCCTCCTCCCCTCAACGTGTCTCACCTCTTGTCCCGGGACACCTTCAGCAATTTCCTCTGCGCCTTCCTCAGTTCCTCCTGGAAGCACTCGTGTTCCTGTATTACGGGCAAGGTGGGAGCTGAGCCAACGGCCGTCCGTAAATGAAGCCCGGACGCCGGCCACAGCTCACCCTACTCTCTTTACACACAGGTAAACTGAAGTCCGGCGAGCACCAGGCCTCACGCCCCACCGCCTCACCACCCCAGCACTCACGTAGATGAGGAATTTGAGCTTCCGCTTCAGGTTCCGGTATTTCTTCTTGTAGTCCACTTCGCCGTCCGCCGGCCCGTTCATGACCCGCCCCGGGAGAAGCGCCCCAGCACTGGCCGGGAGCCGGGATACCCCGAGCCGGCTCAGCCCGGCCTCTCCCACCTCCACTTCCGGAGAGTCGGCAGGCCTGTGTCCGCTGGGACTACAACTCCCGGCGTGCCCCGCGCCCAGGGATTGTAACCACACCGGCTGCCCTCCTGGGGAATACCCGGAAAGGAACGTTGCTTCCAGGGGATACGCTAAAAATGGCGCCGCGGCGACGCGATGATGTCACAAAGATGGCGGACGCTGGAGGGCACCCTTACTGATTCGAAATGTGCTTAGCGATTTGAAGCCACGAGAAGACATTCCTCCTGGGATTCCTAGTCTCCTGGCGAGGACGCCCTTTTCCTTCTGTCTTTCAAAATCACAGATGCCTAGTTGCTGCCCGTGACCACGAACGGAGGCAGCGTCGCGGGTTGATTGTTACATCCAAAGGTGTAGCCGGCTCCCAATCGGTTTCTAAAGAGAATTCTCCTTCAAAAGAGATTCGTTCTAAGAAAAGGAAGGAACCGCGAGACTCTCCAACTGCCCGTGGAAGGCAAGTTTTGTCTGGCAAAGTTCTGGGTCCAAGCGGCCCGTGACGGATACTCACGGTCCTCCACCTCACGGCCCTCCACCTCACGGCGCCACGATACTGCGCGTGCGCAAGCTCCTGTCAAACGCGTGGACGGAGGCCGAGAAGAAAAAAGGCGGGAGCCGCCGATATCAGGTGGAGCAAAATGGCTCGGGAGAATGAGATGCAGGAGTTCACCTGTAGCTTCTTCCAAGGCCGCCCGGACCTCAGGTGCACCGGAGGTTGGAGGCGGGGTTGTAAAGGGCAGGGGCGGGGCGGGGACTCCGTCGTGACACGTGTTTCCGCAGCACGCTTACGCACTCCATCGTGCGGCGGAGGTTCTTGGCTCACGCGGGCCGCGACCACCTGGAACCCGAGGAGAAGCAGGCGCTGAAGCGGCTAGTGGAGGAGGAGCTGCTGAAGATGCAGGTGTGGGCCCGAGCCTGGGCCACCGCAGGCGGGGGTTGTGGCCGTGGAGGAGGGGCCTGAGAGGGGTGGGGCAGAACACAACCTTGGTACACGTGATGCTCTCTTGATGCACACACAGGTGGATGAAGCGGGTGGCAGGGAAAAGAGGCTCGACGTTGCCAGGAAGGCCAAAAGGTCTCCCATCCCCTGCCGTGACCCAGCGAGAAAAAGGTTCCGTTTCAATTCGGAGTCAGGTTAGTGTCTTCTGCATAGTTGGTTCATGCTAAAGGTATTTATTGTGCGTGTGTTATTTTCCAAGGCCTTAGGTGAGGGCGCGTGGCCCGTGAGTCAGGAACCAGGAACAGGGTGGACTGAGAGCTGTTTCCTACTGCCCTTCCCTCCATCAGAGCAGGATTCAAGGCAACCAATCCCAAGTGGAGGGAGAAGGGACAGGAGGAACCTGTCCCAACCTTCTCTTCTCTCCACATTCCAGAGCCCAGCTCTGCAGCCTCCAGTCCAGACTGCTTCGGCCTCCCAGCAAAGAATGGGATGGCAGCAGAAGTCAGTCCAGCCGAGGATGAGGATCCAAAGCGAGCCTCAAAGAAAGCAATTGAGGAGAGCAGCGATGAGGAGGAACAGCAGAGGGACCTGACTGCAAAGATGGGATTAGAGAAGGAGGAGGTGAAGGGGAGCAGTGAGGAGGAGGAAGAGGGCTCTGCCAGAAAGAGTAAGGTCTGGAAAGAAGAAAGCAGTGAGGAAGAGGAAGATGAGGAAAAGGAAGAGAAGGAGGAGGAGGAAAAGGAGTCCAAGGGCAGGACTAGGAAGAAGCCTGGGACAAAGAACAAGCAGGCACCAGGCAAGGCCTCAGCCAGTAGGAAAGAGGCCAGGGAGGAGAGTGAAGACAGTGAGGAATGTGCCCAGGGGCCAGGAAAGAAGGCAGAGGGAAAGAAGGGAGCTAAAAAAAGCCACCAGGAAAGTGAAAAGGAGAGTGAGGAGGAGACCCTAGCCAAGAAGGAAAAGAAGAGAGAGGAAGACGAGGATTGGAAACTCACAGCCCAGAGCAGTGGAGGTCAAAGGTCCTCCTCTCCGGAGGAGAGGAGCTGTAAGCAGAAAAGCAGGGCAGCAAGACTGCTGGGATACCCGGGGGAAAGAGAGGAACAGAAGGAAAGATCAGCAGCAGGCAGTGGGGATAGCAGTGGGGAAGATGAAGAGCCCCTGGAGCAGAGGAAGAGCAAAGACAAGACCCAGTGGAAGGGTGGGAAAAGGCAGAGTGGAAGCAGTGAGGAGGATGGGGAAGACGGCTGGAGGAAGATGACACCAACTACTGGAAAGACAGCCGACGTGGGCAGTATCAACGGTGAGGCAAGTGACTCGGAGAAGGAGGTGAGTGACAGCGAGGCAGAGGGGACCCCCAAGAAGGAGAGGAAGAACCGCTCTTCCAAGAAGAGCTCCAAGAAAGGCAGGACACGAAGCTCCTCCTCCTCTTCCACAGATGGCAGTCCAGAACATAAAGGCAGGAAGGTGAGGGTTGAAGATGGGGTGGGAGGCTACCATCAAGGAAGAGGGAGACCCTGACTCAAGCCCCAAAGGCTTGGCCTTCAGCTGCCATCTTCCCTTACCAGGCTGGCTCTGGTCGCCCTGGTGAGGACCACCCGTCTGTGATGAGGCTAAAGCGCTACATTCGGGCCTGTGGGGCTCATCGAAACTACAAGAAGCTGCTGGGCTCCTGCCGTTCACACAAGGAACGCCTGAGTGTTCTCCGGGCAGAGCTGGAAGCCCTGGGCATGAAGGGTGAGGCCGGGCGTGCCCTGGGGGCTGCAGGAGAAGGCCTTGGCTGCTGGGGAGGAGAGGATCACGAGCTTCTTCTGCCCCAGGTAACCCTTCCTTAGAGAAGTGTCGGGCCCTGAAGGAGCAGCGGGAAGAGGCAGCTGAGGTAGCCTCCTTGGACATTACCAACATCATCAGTGGTTCAGGTGAGGGGCTTCCTTCCACTCTCCAGGAGCAGATGGGGCATGGACTTTCTCAGACAACTCATCTCCTGCTTTCTCCTCCCCTCTAGGCCGGCCACGCAGACGCACAGCCTGGAACCCTGCAGGAGAAGCAGCCCCAGCGGGGGAGCTATACCGCAGGACCCTGGACTCAGAGGAAGAGCGGCCCCGCCCCCCACCCCCAGACTGGTCACATATGCGTGGCATCATCAGCAGTGATGGCGAGAGCAACTGAGCTCCCCCTGTCCCCAGGAGGGACTTTCCACTTGTAGAAAGCATATATAGCATACCCACCCCCAACTCTGCCTGCAGAGCAGAAGCAGCTTTCTTCGGAGACTCGCAGCTCCCAGGGACACAAGTTATTGGGATTCTACTTCTCAGCTTCACATTCCCAGTTTAAAGTGTTTACAGGGATTTATTTTTAAAGACTCAGTAAAGTAGTGTTTGAATCACCTCATCAAAACTGGTCCCCCACTCTCACCCCCTGTACTTTGGTCCAGGAAGCTGAGGAGTAGCCACTGTCCCCCTGATCTGGTTCCCTTTAATTTCCCCAATTCTCCAAAGAAAGTCCCAGCCTCTTGACCCTGCCATCCAGTCTGCCACCAGGCTTGATTCAAAAAGAGTGTGGCTCCTTTCTCCAGCCTGACCAGTGGGCCCCTCTTGACCACCCTGCTTTTATTTATTTACTTAGGCCACGCTGTGTGGCATGTGGGATCTTCGTTCCCCAACCAGAGATCAAACCCATGCCCACTGCAGTGGAAGCAGGGAGTCTTGATCACAGGACCACCAGGGAAGTCCCTGACCACCCTGCTTTTCGTTGTCTGATAACCTAAAGCTTAGTTGGGAGAAACATCTGAATAACTGGCCTTAAGAAGAATGTGAAACACAAAATGAAAGGTCTTGGGGACAGCTGTTGTTTATGTCTTTCTTTCTTCCCCTTTCTGGAAACAGCCACTTAGTCCACAGGCCGACTCGTTCAGCCTTAAAGCGGTGGGTACAGGGTCTAAACCTGACCAATCAGAGCACCCCAGGCCTCTGGCTACAGATCAAACCAATGAAGTCACTTCAAGACTGCTGGAATTCTTGCTGTTGAGGTTGTTGGGAGGTTTTAAGGTTGGAGCTGCCAGGGGCCTGTGGGTAAGGTGAACCTTCTGAAAATCTGAAGCCAAAGCAAAGGGAAGCAGAGGTCCAGAGACTGATGACTTCCTTTGAAGCTCTGGATTCAGTCACGTCCAAAGTCAGTAAAGTCACTGAAATTTTTAGTTACACAGCCCAGTGAGTTCTCTTTTTAAATACAAGTAACACTATCACCTGCCACTGAACATTCCTTAATATACACCTTAGACAGAAAAGGTGAGTCCTGGGATCTGTTAGAATAACCAACAGTTTATTAAAAGCTTGCCATGGGGCTCTGTGCCAGCCCTGTAGCTGGGAGGGGCTCTCATGACTGCCCCCAGGCCTGGGAGCAGCCCCTTCTAAGGTTCTTATTTTGTTCCCCTGCCCCGGCTCAAATCTCAATTAAAAAAAAAAAAAAAAAAAGGATAAAGGACAAGACGGCACAGGACGTCAGACAGCAACAGGGGAATGGAGAGACCCAGGCATCCTGACCCCAAGACCCCATCCTGATCTTTCTTTCAGGAAGAACTTTTCCTCCCGTTCTCCCCACCCCAGGCCCCAGACCTGCTCTGTCACATCCCAGGTCTGGGGGGCCTGGTGTCCCCAAGTCCATGGCCCCATTCCAGGGGGTAGTATAGTTCTCTTTATATAATATATCTAGACCCACCCTTCCCCTCCCCCAGGGGACTAGATGAATATTTGACACGCATATCTCCCTCCTTTCCCGAGGCCGTGATGGAGAGAAACCCTGGCACCATGGTGGGGAGGCAGGGGCTCTGGTCAGCCTTGAGGCACCTATGCCCAAGCTGGCCTTGGGCCACCGGCCAGCCCAAGAAGCTCATAAGATGAGGTCTGAGGGGAGCTGGAGCCAACTTCCTGTCCCCCACCCTTGGGTGGACCTCAGGCTTACAGCCCTCCAGGATCAGGCTCCACCCACCCCTGCCTCATTCATCGGCTTATCCACCTTGTACTTCAGGAATAGAAGTGGGAGGAACCATTGAGGATGTGGGAAGCGACACTGGTGCTGCGGCTCAGAGGCCCAGGCACTGCAGCAGCAGGTGGGCCCACACTGTCACTGCCACTGCCCCCCGAGGCTGCTCGTCGCAGGGGCTGGGGGCTATTTCTTAGCAGCAGCAGGGCTCCACCACGGGGTGTCCCACTCTGTGCTGGGGGCCCCAGCCAGCTTGGGGGACCCGGGGGAGCCAGGAGAGAGGGCTGACGCCAGGCTGGGGGGGGCATGCCTGGTGGAGGAGGGCCATGGCTCCAGTGCGCCCCTGAACGGGGAACAGGACGGGAGGGCCAGGCGGGGGCAGGGGGTGGAGCAGGATAGCCCTGGGCAGCAGCCTCAGCTGGGATGCCCCCCAGAGCCATACTGGAGAAGCCCAGCCTCATGCTCTCAGCATCGAAAGCCTCGATCTCACGGGCCTGCCGCTCGAGCAAACTCCGTATTCGCTCAGAGCGCCCCGTCTGCAGGGCCAGCAGCTCCTCTTCCACCTGAGGCACCCAGAATAGAGGTCAGAGGGTCCGGCATGGGGGCTGCCCTCCCCACCCAATCCTGGAAGCCCAGCCCTCTTACCCGCTGCTCCAGCAGTGCCCGCCTCAGAGCTACTCTCTGCTCCAGCTCCCGTAGCTCCCTCTCGTGTTGACTCTCCGTGCGGATCTTGATCTTGCTCTGGTAAGCATTGAGCAGCTCCAGCTCCTGTTGAAGCTGCTGCCGAAGGGCCTGGAACTCTGCCTCCTGGGTCTCATCAAGCCGCAGCTAGAGATTAGGTAGAGCAAGTTTTAGGGGCCTCCTCCCCTACCCCCACAATCCTCCCCTGCCCCAGCAGGCCTGGGCCCTCAGGTTTCAAGCAGCAGCCAGTCTCAACATCTATCAAAATGAAAGGTCGTCATACCCTGTGACACAGCAATTACACTTCCAGGAATTTATCCCCCAGGTATACTTGCACATGTGCTCGAAGGTGTTCACTGAAGCGTTGTAATAGCAAAATACTGGGAACAACCTAAATGTCCACCAATAAGGGATGGGTTAAATAAATTATGGTACATCCATACCATGGAAAACTCTATGCTCTTAAAAAATGAGATATGTGTACTGACATGGAAAGATGTCCAAGAAATACAAGGTGGAAAAAGAAGTTAGAGACCAGTATATAAAGTATGATTCCACTTTTGTTTAAAATTTTTATATAATTTTCTAAATATGCATAGGAAAAAATCTAAAATACAATTAATTGTTAACAACAGTTACCTCTGAGAGGTGGGTTAGGTGAGGGAACAGCAATGAATAAGTACACTTTTACTTTTTACAGTGTTATTTTAAGTGGCCTATTCCAGTGTGATGTGTGATTACTTTTAGAACAGCAACCTTCAAAATCCTCCAGAAGTCTGGGCAAATTGGCCTGAGGGCCACTATCATTTTGATTTGTTCCCTGTTCACAGATTAAACTAACTCAGGCCCAGGAAAAAATTACAGCCACTCTTTCCTTGGTGGTTCATGGTGGAGTAGGCAGGCTGGCTTTGTCAAGACCTTAAGAAAATACTTAAGAGAAATAATAAAACCATTGCAGAGAATACCAACAGTGGAAGAATATCTGAGTTTCCCAAGAACAAAAAGGCCTATCTCTGTCTACACCCCCCACCTGCAGTGCCCATAGCTAAGCTGGAAATACAAAGGCCAACCTCCACCATGCTCCCTCCCTGGACCCCAGGCCTCACCGCCTGTGAGCTGAGCATCTCTGAGATGGACTGGTCATACTGCTCAGCTAGGATTGCCAGCTTGCGGGTCTGTTCTTCCTTGAGCCGCTTAAGGAGGCTCTTGTGCTGAGCTTTGGGCGTGGTCTCCAGCAAGTGTGCCCGCAGAGCCTTGTACTGCCGAGTCTGGATCTTACACGTCTCCTGGAACTGCTTCTTGATCTGCAGCTCCTTAGACTATGCAGTGGACGGACCAAGGGGAGATGGGGGCAGGGGAGAGGAGGAGGAGGAACAACCAGGGGAAAGGGAGAAGAAAGAGAGGAGAGGAGACAGAAGCAGAGACAAGAAGAGGGAGAGAAACAGAAAACATGTTAGACAGAGGGGGCGGGGGGAGCTGTATACAGACAGACATGGAGAGATGGGATTGTGTTGAGAGAGATCAGGAAGATTCTCAATGGGCAAGAGATGCAAAGAAAACAAGACAGCTTCCAAGAGCACGTTCACAGAGTTGGGTGGAAAACTCACAAGAAACAGCAGGACAGTTCATGGACAGGGAACTGAGAATCTTTAGAGTACTGAGTGTACACAAGAAGCTTTGACCATGCAAAGAGGGAGAAAAGACAACCTAGAGATAGACGCCTGTGAGCAGATACAGAATATGCACAAGTGAGAAAACCAAGTCACTCAACACACACATGGAAGACAGCAACACAGCTGAGGAAGAGACAGAGGAAGTCCCAGGTTCATCACCTCAGGGTGGGAGGGAGGGAAGGATAAGCACCAAGCTAAGAAACGGATAAGATGGGTGGCCCCATCTCGGGCCACATAAGGGAAAGGGGCAAAGGAGGTGGCCAGAAAGGGCCCGACAAGTTCAACAGGCCAGCAGCTGCCACCCTGACCAGATATCCACATTCCAGCCCGGCCCCTTGTGTACTCAGCTCCCACTCCAAGCCCAAACCAACCCCATTTCCGCGGCTCCCACACTCTGTTTGGGCCCCCAAACTCACCACCCCCTACTGTGGACGGTTTGCAGTCCCATCCCCCCAGCCCTCTAGGGTAATGCCTGACGCCAGGAGAGAAACTCAGCTCCCAGACAGAAGGCAACCACGTAGGGAGTGGGTTGGGAGGAAAGGCAGTGAATGAGGACAAAAGGACCCAGAACCTGAGGACTCTCGGGGAGGAATCCACAAACAGGGGAACTGTGGGACCAAGAAGTTCTGGGGAAGCTCAACAGGGGCCCAGACCCCTGAACTGGTGGTGGTCATGGTGCAACGAAGCTATGAAGGTAGAGAGGATGAGGCTGAGGAGTGAAAGGGGTTGAGATAACGTAGATGGGGTGAAGAGGTCATGGAACTGGGGGCCAAGGGTCCAGACTGGGGGCATACCAGGGAGGCTAGGCGGCAGGACAAAGCAGACAGAGGCAGCCTGGGCCAAAGGTACAGTTCCGCTCAGATATTTTATTTGTGTTTGTCTTTTTCTTTTTTTGGTGGGGGAAAGGGGACAGGTTGGAAGGGAGACAGAAAAACAAAATCAAAGAGAGAAAAAAAAAACATGACTCTTCCCACCCACTGCCACCCCTGGCCCCAGGCCTGAGTCGATGAGGGTGAGGATGAGCACACACAGTGGGAGAACAGCAATAACTTAGGGTGTGGGGGGAGCATCAGGAGAACACAAAATATAATCTCCGGACTCCACGGTGGAGGAGGCTGCCTGTCTAGAGGCCCAAAGGGCTAGGGGTGAGGTGGGGAAGCATACCGAGGAAGGAGTGGTGAAAGGGAGGAGAGGACTGGGACTGGAGAAACTTCACTGAGTAGTGGGAGATAAAGTGCTCAATGCTCTAGATTTGGGCTGGGGAGGAGCTAGAGTTGGTTACCTCCAGGGAGGCAGGGCCCGGGACTGGCGGGTTCGGGATCTCCGCCCAGCTAGAGTCTCTGGTGGTGGTTGGTGGGAGGCAGGGGGGCCTAGCCGGCGCTGGCTGCGTGGTAGCAGCCGGGGGATACGGCTGGGCCGCTCACCCCGAAGCAGGCCCCAACTGGCCAGCGTGTGGATGGCCCAGGGAGGCAAGCGGGTGGCTAAACCTTGGCTGGCCCGTGCCAGGCGCCAGTTCCAGCCCTTGCACAGGGCCCAAAACCTTGCCAACAGGGCTAGTGGGTGTCGGGCAGTGCGAGGATTACCCCGCCGGGGCCCAGGGACAGGCAGACGGCTGCGGAAGCCATCCTTGTTGGTCTTGGGGTAGAGTGCAAATAGGCCCCGATCCCCCACGGCCCCACAGCCCTGTAGGGCCCTGAAGGCCATGGGCGACAGACGCAGCAGAGCGCGCAACCAGAGTCGAGAGATGCCCCGGCGCATCCGAGGGCCCTGTTGCCGCACCCATTTGCCCCCAGCTGCCATAGCTGCCAGAGGTAGAGCCAAGCCTGGCCAGGCTAGGAGCCAGGCAGCCCCAAGGCCCAGAGGGACACCCATAAGACCTCGGCGCCAGCTCAGACTGAGGACAGCCCCCAGTGCGGTGCCCTGAGCCAGGAGTAGGAATAGACTGGGGGGCAGGTGCAGAGCTGTACAAAGCAGTAGGTAGGAGGCCCCCAGGCCCACCAGCCCCACCTCAAGGGCCAGCAGGGCTGCCTGCAGGCCACCCCCACCCTGGGCCGCCAGCAGTGGGAGCAGCAGCAGAAGTAGTAGGGGCAAGAGGCCAGAGGAGGACCCCACTGCAAAGGAGAGTCCAGCCAAGAGGCCATGGGACAGGAGTCCAGGGAGCTGGCTAGTAGGGCTGGGCCTCAGATGTGTTGGAGGGGGTTCAGGGGGGATGTCTGGTGAGGGACAGCCATCTCCAGGATCCCTCGGGGTCCTAAATGGAGCACCCTCCTCCTCTTCCTCCTCCTCCTCAGGGACTGGGGTCAGTGTTGGACCCTGGACCCAGCCAAGCTCAAACTCCTCATCCAAGAGGCTACCATCCTCCTTCCCCCACAACCTCCATTCCCCGGATGCCTCCTGGCCCACAATGCTCCTCTCCTGGGGTGCTGGGGATGGAACTCTAAGCTCCTCTATCTCCTGCTCAGGTAGCCCCCAAACTTCCTCATCAACCAAACTCCTATGTTTCTGTGGACTGGGACTCGGGGTTCCTGACTCTTCCCCCAATATCCTCTGCTCCTCTGGCTCCAAGGCAGCCCCTTCCTTCCCCAGAATCCTTCTCTCTGGAACTGCTTCCTCCTCCTCTCCCAGAATTCTTTGGTCTGCCTCCTGGCCAGATGAGCAGGACTGCTCTTCTCTAGGGGTGCCTGTGTTAGGTGGTCCCAGAGCCCCAGGAATGGGGAGCGGGAGGCCCAGGGGACGCTGGCCTGCACGTACTTTGAGGCTCTTGGGCTGCTGGCGAACCTGGGCTGCATGCTTCTGCCGCAACTCTTGCTCACGCCGCTTATTGTACTCCAGCTGGTTGCCCAGCTCCGTCTGGTGCTGCAGGCGGGTGAGCTCAGCCCGTGTGCGCTGTACGGCCTGGAGCTGCCGTAGCTCCAGCTCCCGTGTGGCCTCATGCTGCCGTAGCAGCAATGCACACTCCAAGTCCTTCTGTGTCTGTTTCTTGTTCAAGTCCTGAGGCAAAAGGGAGGCAGGGCCCAGAAACTGGTCAGAAAGCCTTGTTAGTGTCAAGGAAGTGAGAGCCCCAGGACTCCTTGGCAGAGGGAGCCGAGGGTGGGGAGATGAGGGGTGTAGATGAGAGGTGTAAGGGAGCCAAGCTCCTAGCTGGCCTGGGAACTCTAGCAGGGTCTAGTGGGCACGAGAAGTGAAAGAGGTGCTGAAGAGAAGCCGAGCTGTAACACGAATGAGGGCAGAGAGGAAAGACAACCACAAGTGAGGCAAATGGAAAACGGTAGGTGCCTGGGATCTGGGAAGGGAACAGGGAGGGGGTGGCCCACCTCTCGAAGCAGGTCCTGGTCCAGGCTGTGACGAGCCAGCAGCATCTTGCGCTTGTACTGGCGACACTGCAGCTCAAAGTACTGGCGCTGACGCCGCAGCAGTCCAGCCTCCTCCTCCGCCTGGCACTGCTGCAGCTGCTCCTTCTGCCGCAAAAGCCACTCAGCCTTCTCCCGCTTGGGTGTGCTGGGGTTCTCCTGGAGCTCCTAGGAAAGGGCAGCAGGAGAGCAAGGAGGTCAGGGCCCGCCTCACCCGCCATCAACCCCACCCACTGCTGCAGCCCTATCCCACCTCCTTCAGCTGCTCCTTCCGAAGTTTGTAGGTTCGCTTCTGCGCCTCCAGCAGGGCGGCCAGCTCCTTCTTCTGCTGCCCGAGGATGTGCTGCTGGAACTTACGCTCCTCAGCCTGGGCAGCTCGCGCCTCCTTCTCACCGATAGCCTGGTGACGCCTTGACAGCTTTTCGGCCTCAGCCCCAAAGCCAGCCCGCTGCGCCTCGAGCTCCCGCTGCAGCCGTGCACTGTGCTCCTCACGCTCACCCCTCAACCTCGACTCCAACGCCAGCAGCTGTTTCTGGTGCTGTCGTCGCATCCGCTTATAGCCACTCAGCTGCTCCCGCAGGGCTGAGTCCTGCTCATGCTCCTGGATCTGACGGCTGACCTGGGGGCGGGAGAAAGGATGAGAAGTGGGGCGCAGCCCTGGCCCCCATTTTATTGACACACATAGTCTTCGTGCTCTATGGGGGAAGAACGTGAGTTTTAGCCTCATGGGTTTAATTCTCATTTGATATCTTCCTCACACTTAACCTCTCTGAGCCTGCCACCTCAACTGGATCATGGAGTTATCTCCTTCAGAGGTTGGTGAGACTGAATGAGACAAGAAAAGGTGCTGAGCACAGGGTCTTGCATAAAAGTAGGAACAATTCAGATTAATTCAAAAGAGTAAAAGAATCAGACAGACCTGGGACCAGATCCCAGCTCTGCCACTTACTAACCATGTGACCTCAAGCAAGTTAATGCTGCTAAGCCTTAGCTCTATTAAATGGGACAATAACACCTCCTCACAGGGGGCTGGGGAGATTAACTTTTATACCTATGTAATAGTGTCTAGAACACTCTGAACCAGTAAGTGACGGTTCCTTCCCCTTCAGCAAACACTGAAGACCCTTTACAGCTCAGATACGGAGCAAGAATATGGACCATGGGACACTGGAATAACAAGAACACTGGGCCTGGATGTCCTCATCTGAAGTTTGAGCTCAGATCCCACTGTCAAGGGGCTATGTCAATGTACCCCAAACTAGTCCAGGTGGCCAAACCCCTGGAGATCACAGACCTCTCTGCACAGTACCACAAAGCACCAAGCATCACAGGGTCTGAAGAGTTGTCCTAAAAGAACAACCAGCCACAAGCAGAGGCTATAAGAACATACTAGACCAACCAGTGGCCTCCAAGGGGACCATCAAAGCTTACAGCTAAACAGGAATGTAATCGAAAAGTTTATTAAAAGTATGGACGAAAAACTCTGTTTTAGGAAAAGTATACCCCTTTTCCTATGAACTGAGAAAAACATGGCTGTGATTTTAAGAGAGGACCAAGATCCTGGTTACAGAATTTGGGAACCACCAAAGGTAGCCCCTGAGTCATAGCTGTTTCATCTCACAAATGGGATCATACCCTCACCCTCCCAGAAGAGCTGGAAGGATTAAATACAGGGATGTGTGTGGGCCTGAAAGCCAATTACTGGCACAGGCAGATACCTGTACACCGTCTCTGCCCTCTAGGGGCACAGAATCCAGCAAACCTGTCATCATGCTGTTCAGGAGTACCACAGCACAGGATATGAAGCACCTGGCTGGCCAGGAGCCTGGGAAGGCATGCCAGGAGATGCTATTTAAGTCCAGCCACAAAAATGGAGTACGAGCTGGGCAATGTGACCAAAATAGTCTATTGGGAGAAGGGAGGGGAGAGGGGAGGGTTTAGGTGAGACGGTCGAGGTGAGAAGGCAAGAGACAGCAACACAAAGTGAGGGTGGAATCTGGACTTAATCATATGCCACAGAGAGAAAGTCATTTCTGGACTTAGATAGTCTGGGGCATCCGGGATGGCTGCACTTACCAGGGAGGCAGTACGGATGGTGGCAAAATGGTCCCGGTTGCGGCAGTAGGCCCGTCGGCGGGCAGAAGAGGTGGTGGATGTGGGAGCTGGGGCTGCAGGTGGCTGGAGAGGGCCTGGGGTCATCTCTGGCTGGTAGGGGTCATCATAGAGGTTGTCAGAGCCCTAGAGGAAGGGAAGGTGGAAGGAATGCCCAAGGCTCAGAGGTCAATGGGCCCAGAGGGAGTTCCCTGGAGACCCAGTCAGACTTAGAGAAGGAGCAGTCACACATGGGAGGGAGAGCAGGGAACCAAGGTGATTCCTGAGAAGGAGAGCTGGGGCTTGGCCCTGCTGCTGTCAGGCCTACTCAGGGTGAGCTGCATACCGGCAGCCGGTGGATGATGGAGCTGTGGGAGGTGACTGTGTGCTCGCCCTCCTGCATCATGGCCATCTCCCGGGCTTCAGGGCCTTCTTCCTCCTCCTCCTCCTCCTCCTCCTCCTCTTCCTCCTCCTCATTGTCAGAGGCATCTGCTAGGCTGTTGACTGAGCTGCTCTGGCTGGAGGCGCTGATGGACATGCTGGGCACTGAATGGCTACTCTCTAGACTGGTCAGCGTCCCGGCCCGGTGCATGTAGGGCTCTGCCTCCTGTGGACAGGACACAGGCTGTTGGGCAGGGAAGGGGAAGGACAAGGGACGTGCATACGGAGGTAGCACCAAGAGATAGGGGGTATGGAGGAGGGTGGGGAGGGGCTCCAAGCAACCGCTAAGAGGCAAGCACAACATGGTGAAGAAGGGTGGCAGGGCAAGCCGGGTCACCTCCTCCTCCTCTGCGGCCTCAGCGCCAGGGCCATTGGGCGCCTCTTGGAACAGTATCTTCTTCATTTTGCGGTACTGCAGGTTGTCCAGCTCCCGAACAGCATCCTTGGTCCTCTGGATTAAGTCCATGATGACTGTGGGTGGCCGCTCCCGGAGCACAAAGCGGTGCTGGGGGAAGAGAACACTGAGGCCTGCCGCCAAGCACCTCCCGCATCCCAATATCCCGTGGATCTTGGCATTCCCTCTGGCCTGGGGCACTCCCCTGGGGCCCATGCCCACCACAGGTTGATGCTGGCCTTGTCCCAACCCCTCCTCCCACGTTAATTTTTACCACCCTGTCTCTATTCCCCAGACAGTCTCTTGTTCCTCCAGGCATGGCTGACAGGCAAGAACAACCAGGAGATCTGGATTCTAGTCCAGGTCTTCTATCAAAGTGCTCTGTGCCCCTGGACACGTCATGAGGCCTCTCTGGGCCTCATAAAGCATTCCACAATTATAAAACAAGTAGGTCAGGGTAGACAATCTAAGTCAGTTCCCAACTAGGGGTCCTTAGGCCCCTATGGATCTCTGAAGGGAATGGGGACCCCTCTACTTTTGATAACTCAAAAAACGCCTAAGGCACAGTGGTTGAGAATCTGCCTGCTAATGCAGGGGACATGGGTTCGAGCCCTGGTCTGGGAGGATCCCACATGCCGCGGAGCAACTAGGCCGGTGAGCCATGACTACTGAGCCTGTGTGTCTGGAGCCTGTGCTCCGCAACAAGAGAGGCTGCGATAGTGAGAGGCCCGCGCACTGCGATGAAGAGTGGCCCCCGCTTGCTACAACTAGAGAAAGCTCAAGCACAGAAACGAAGACCCAACACAGCAAAAAATTAATTAATTAATTAATAAACTCCCACCCTCAACATCTTAAAAAAAAAAAAAAGGCCTAAGGGAAATCATACATTCATTTACCCACGACAGGCTACACAGGCTTTTGGCTTGAATTACATCAGATCAGTGTGGTAACCCTGGTTACTGCACACTGACCAGAAATTCTGGCTGGCAATTATATATATCTTTGATTAATAAAAGACAGGAAAACAAATGATTACTTAATAAATAAAGGCAATCTGGTAGACAAAATCTTGCAAAACACAGAGTCCACTGGGCACTGGGATGGGGGTGGGAATTCATAAATGAAATTTTCAGTGGAGGAAGAATCAGGAATCACTAATTTCACTGAGGGGTTTCTGTGGCTCCAACAAGCTACAGTTCTAGGAGAATGCTAGGCCAGTGAGCCCTCACCTTCAGAAGAACCTCTGAGGTTGGTCTGTCTTGAGGGATTTTCTGAAGGCAGGAGTCGACAAAATTCCGGAAGTACTCAGACCTAGAAGTCACAGCAGGGTAAGGGTGGGGAGGGCGTGATCCAGGCAGCCTTACCCCTATGGCCTAACCCCTGGGCCCAGGAATCCCAGTCCTCACCAGTGTCCTGACTGGAGCACGGGGGACTCGTTCTGTGCAATGTGGTATAAGGCACTCATCGCGTTCATGTTAAACAGCGGTGGTTTCCGTTCCGCTACAGAGAAAGGTCAAGGGGGAGAAGGTGAGAGGTGGCAGGTGGGCAGAGGAGACTGGAGTGGAAATCAGAAGACTTGGGTTCACACCCCAGCTTCCTGACTTCCTCACTCCATGACCCTGAGCAATTCCCATAATCTCAATTAATTCCTTCCTCTGTAAGACGCAGCACCCATTCTCTCCATCGCACATGGGTGGAACAGGTATCAAAGAAAACAACACATGCAAAAGCACGAATGAAGGCAGAAGAAAGCACATTCAGTTGCCGACCCAACTAATATTTATTAGGTACCAAATCAGAGCAAAAAACTCGCTTAAGTATTACGGGAAAGATAAAAAACAATAGACAGGCCCTGTCCTCAAGGAACTTCCAGTCTAATAGGGAAGATTCAATGGGATTGAACAAATAGCATCAAGTTCAAAGTGCTAATTGGCACAAGAGGAAAACAGGTAAATGGCTGGGAAGCTGGGTGTGTGGTGGGACTTCAAGCTGGTACATTCGCAGGGGATTCAGGGAAGCTATTTTGGAAAAAGGGATATTGGAGGCAGGCCTCAGATCAGAAGTCACAAGCTAGAAGCCCCCTGTGGCCCAAACAAATGCTTTGTGTTGTTTTTGGTTTTCGCCTAAACAGTGATTTTTAAATTCTGATAATAATAATGAAATAATCTAAATTTCCAGTTTCTCTTAAAAAATTAGATCTGGTGAAATGGAGCCTACATTCCTGCATAACAATGGGCTGGAGCTAAGCAACAGCTGCCCTCTTCAGGTGGGAACAGCAACCTCCGGTTTGCTGTAGTCTCCTCCATATTGCTTCCCTGATAGTGACTTATCAGTTGCCATTTATAATAAAGATTGATGGGTTTTTTCAATAGTAGAGAAATAGTTCCCTGTACCCATGTCTCTACCAAAAACTAGGAATAAAATGGACAGCTCTAGATTTTTCTTATACCTGGCCTGCTTCACATATTTCTATTGCCTATCTGGTCATGGCCTTAAATGGTAAATGTACACGTGTAGATGGAGGGAAAGGCAAGTCCAAATCTCCAACCTTGGGCACAGGAAACAGTACAAACAAAGGTAATTAAGAGGAAAAATTCAGAACTTGTTAAAAGGAAAGCCAGTCTTTAGAAAGCAGAGCCTTTAGCTTGGTGTAAGCAAGGATGGGGATGGCTTCAGTCTTGAAGGCAACGGGGAGCCACTGACGGCTCTGAGGAGAAGAGAAAACAACAGCACATCTCTCTGACGTAAAAGAGACTGGAAGGAAGAAGAGACTGGCAGTGGGAGAGATCACTGCAGGAAGTTGTTGGTAAGAGTAACTAATAACATCTCTTTCTCGGGCAACTGTTTTGTGCCTGGCACCGTGTTGGGGGCTTTACAAACATTATTTCACTAAAGCAGTTGTTTCAATAGCATTGGCTGGCAGAAACGAGAACCTCAACATGGCTTCAAGACCTCGTGAACTCACTGAGCCTAACTCTCTGGCCTTATCACTCACTGTTCTTTGTTAACACATGCAATATTCCAAACAACTGAAGCTAGTCTCAGCTCCCCAGGCATGCTCTCTGTCTGGAATACTTTTCCCTACAGTCTTTCAACAGCTACCTATTATTTGTCTTGTGGTTGTTTAGACACCTCTGCTACAAGGAGACCTTCCTCAGCCCCTAACTAGGTCAAGTCCCTTGTTTTTTGGTTGTACTTCTCCCGTGTCTTCTCCATTCAGCTTTTCTTACATTGAAAGAAAACATGCCTATTTCCTCAACTTGAATGTAAGCTCCAAGAGGGCAAGAACCTCATTCACTGCTCTACCCCCAGAACCTACTAGCACAGTGCATGGCACACAGTGGGCACTCAAAAAAGATTTAGAACTAGAGTAGTGGACAGGAAAAGATGAATGCTATGAAATCTTTAGGTCTAAGATATGGCAGGGTTTGACAGCTGCCGGTACTGGGGATCAAGGGTCGACTCAAAATGGACAGATGCTATGAGGCCTCAGAGGATGGGATGGTGTGGGGATAGTTAAGAAAAAGAGAAAGGAGTGGAGAGAAAAGAGGATATGGAGCCAAGAGGAGAATGTCCTTACCCAGCTCGATGCAGGTTATGCCCAAGGACCAGACATCCACCTTGCCATCGTACTGCCCCTCATCCATTGCCAGGATCACTTCTGGAGCCATCCTGGGAGAATGGTCAGGAGAGAGAGGCTAATCACCCGCCCAGACCCTGCCAACTCCTGCTCCCAACATCCCGGGAGCTCTCTCCATTCACCACCACTCCCACTCACCAGTACGGGGTGCCCACGAAGGAGTTGGCAGGTGCCATGATGGATGCAGAGCCGAAGTCCCCCAGTTTCACCAAGCCTGGCTCTGAGAGCAGGATGTTTCCAGCCTTCACATCCCTGCCAAAGGCAAGGCACAAGGATAAGACATGCATCTCAGAAAGGCTGGGCAGGGGCTTTTGCACCAAGTTTCCAAGAAGACTGGAGCCCAGCAGAATGAGGAGTGGTGTAAAGAGCACCCCCTCCCAGCCATTGTCAGTGCTGCTTGTACCTATGGATCATGTTGTGGGAGTGCAGATAAGCCAGGCCCTGAAGGGCCCCGTGGGTCACAGCTGCAATCTCCACCTCCTGAAGGGGCTTCTTGTGCACTGGGGAGTAAGGGAAAAACATCAAACTGAGGGAGCCCAAGGGTGGGACTGGAACTATCTTCCCTTAACCCTTCCCCTGCGGCTTCTCTGCTCTTCTCCATTCTCCCACTTGTTGGCCAAAGAATCACTTACCTTCTAGAAGGTCAGAAGCTGAGCCCAGGCAATACTCCATCACCAGCTATGGAAGGGTCAAGGGTCAGAGATCAGCAGATCTGGCCACCCCTGGCCTATCTCCCTTGGAGAGAGATCCAAAACAGAGGGCCTCCTTGCCTAGCCTCTACTCAAGCAATGGTCCCGGGGTAATAACAGGGAGAAATGACAACTGAGAAAACGAGAGGGTGGGGGGAAGTCCCTGGAGTCAGGGCCTCCCTTAGAAAGAGCCCAAGACATCACCACCACCTCCATCTGAATCCCATAGTTCAATCTCCAGCTCTCCCAGCCCATGTGTCCCCTTTCAACTGCTATGTCACTCTTCAGCCTCTCCCTCTGGACGCACAGTGCTGCTTAAGAGTTTGTCTGAGGACGGCAGAGGTTAGGAAAGATTTCCTCCTTCCCAAGATCTGCCCAACAACACCCTGAACAGGGCCCACCTAAGAGACTAGACCAGGATAAGGATGGGCCTGAGTACTGAGCACAAAGGTCAGGGCAGAGTCAGGGGGCCAGCTCACCCAAGCCGTGTGCTCCCTCAGGTAACAGCCCCGGTACTGAATGGTATTGGGATGCCGGAGCTTCTGCAGGAACCGCACCTCCTTGATGATGTCCTGCCATTTCTGAGAAGGTCAGGGGAGGAGAGGCTTACTTAGCCTGCATCTTGAGCCTGGGGTCCCCTGCCTCCTACCAGTCTGTCAAGCCTGACCTACCTCATTTGACTGCTTCCCACTGTAGGACATCTTCTTGATGGCCACCACCTCACTATTCCGGACATCCCGGGCCTAGAGGACCAGACCAGAAGGTAGTGAAGGCCCCCAGTGAGCACTGGGTAGCAGGAAGACTTGCTGGCCCAACAGGAGAGGGCAGGAAAGCCTGGTGTGGTCGAATAGTGTACAGGGCTGTTTGGAGGTCCACAGCGGGAAGACAGTCCCTGCCCCACCCTCCCAAGCCTCAACTCACAAAGTACACAGCTCCAAAGCTGCCATGGCCAATTTCCCGGAGGTCAGAGAAGAGCTTTTCCGGGTCATCCTTGAAGAAGAGCTCAGCCACATCAGGGTCCTTCAGGCTCCCGGCCCGGCCCCCAGCTGGCATGGTGGCCCCTGGGGGCCCTGAGAGTGGGGCTTGACCTGGTGAAAAGATGGGACTCTTAGAACAAATATGGGGCCCTCAGAGACAGAAAGGGCCCCTCCTCCCCTAGTTCCGACGAGGGGGAGGCACTACCAAGGAAGGGCAGGGGGAGAGATTAGGAACAATATCAAAGCTCAGAAAAAAAAGAAAAAAGAGAAATGAAGTTGCCCTGGCAACGAATGCACTAGGGCCGGGTCCCTGGAGTCCCTAAAACTAAAGGAAGACTGGGAGCTCAGCATCCTCACCAACCCCTCAGCCCTCAACAAGTTCCATTTCCCTACAACCCCTAAATCTCCCCTTAAGAATAAAAGATTCTGCCTCCCAGCCAGAACCCCAGATCCCCAAGTGTCCTGTCCCACAAGCCCCACGCCCCAAATATTTCCAGGTACCTTCCTGTTCCCCTTGGCGTTGAGGCCCCCTCCTCCCTCAACCTCTCACACTCTGGAAGAGAGCAGGAAACAGCCAAGGCCGGAGGCAGTGGAAATCCGGCCATTGTTACAAGTGGGTACTGGCCCACAGGGGCCAGGAGACTCGCTCTCAAAAAGGGCTAGGGACACTGTGGCAAGTGGGAGATCTAGAATGGGAAGGACAGGGATAGAAATGGTGTCTGGCTCTGGGGGCATGCGATCTGCGCTGCCTTACTTGTCCAGTCCAATGGCACACGCAACACACACAGGTACAGGACATTTGCAGTACAAAGAACATTTATTAAGCATATGTAGTAAACACCTTACATGCATTATCTCTCATTCAATCCTCACCACAACCTTATGAGGTGTTACTATTACCCCTATTTTACCGATGACGAAAGGCACTCAGAGGGGTTAAGTGACTTGCCCAAAGCTGGTCCTCTACCACTATGCTTTCAAAATAGCCCTATGAAACAAGCAGGGCAGGATCATGATCACCATTTCATGGATGAGATCGCTGAGACATAGAAAGGAAGGACTTCTCCAAGGTCAGAGAACAGGATCTTCTCCTCTCCAGTCAGGCCTGTGTACTCATTACTCTCTCAACAACTCACCCCAAGCTCAGCCCCCTCCTCTAGGAAGCCTCCCCTGACTACCCCAAGCCCTTGGGGAGGAGAACTCCTAGAGCACCCAGCCAGAAATGTACTGAAAACTCCAGCAGTACATCAGAGCCAAGATCTCCTGAGGGGATTCCAGGCCAAGCTCCTGGATAAGCACTTGTTGGAATTTAGGCACAAAGGAGTTTTTCAGCAGAGCTCAACTCCCAGGGCAGAGTTCTAGCTCCTTAAAAGCACCTAACTATTTAGCATGTAATTATATTCTGTCACACATTGTTTCCTGTTGTGTTGTTAATTTTGTCTCCTCAGCCCCACTGGAAGCTGGAGGGCAAGCAGTAAGCCTGACTCTCTGGTGGGCCCCCAGGGTGCAGAGGGCTCAGAATAGCCTGGGAGATTGATTGATTGCCCTCAGCCCAGCCCCAAGCAGCTCCCAGGCTGCTCAAAGCAGGCCCCTTTCTCCATTCTTCTGCCAGCAACCCTGCCAAGCACCCCTCACCCCCACCACACACCCACACACAAAGGCAGGTGCTCACAACGTGCCAAAGGAATCTTCTTGACCTCTTAACCAGCACCCAACCAAGAATGCCAACTGAGAACCCCAGGTCGCATATGAGATGCCAGCAAAACATCACAAGGGGCCTCTTCCTCAGACACCAAATATTTGAGTGATTACCAAGGTCTGTGCTAAATCATAACCACCTTCTAAAATAGACAATGTTACCTCCATTCTACAGACAAGGAAACCCAAGCCTGTCCGCCCTAAGCTTCACTACCAGTGCATTTCATCTGCAATATACAGCAACAAGGCTTTGAGCAAGTTCCTTACACTTGGTCTTCTCTTCAGTAAAACGGATTACAGTGTGGAGCTGTTGTGAAATTTTTAATGAGATCTCGTACTTAGGAACACTATGCAGACACTCAGCATATGGATTTTTCCTTCCCTGCCTCCAGAGTCGCCACGACAAGGCTTTAATACTTTGGGGATCATCCTAGCCCCTGGCAGCTTGGCTTTAACTGTTAAGAGACACCACTATCATTAGTCAGAAGAGATGGCCCTCTCAGGAACCCAGGCCAAAGACTGGGATGAGGGTAAAGACGAAGGTCACAGTAGAGAGAAAAATCCATGAGGCAGAAGGCAGGGGACAGAGCCTCCCATCAGGAAAAGCTTCTGAGTACAGGCCTCCTAAAAAGGAAGCTCTTCTCTCTCCCATTCTTAAATCTCACCCCAATCCATTCTCTTCTGGACCCATGGCTAAACCCAGGCACAGAAGAAAACAGATGACAAGAGACAGGTATGGAGCACAGGCAAGACTTGTTCAAGGACCTGGGTTCCAATCCTATTCTGCCGCTGTGTGACCTTGGGCAACCTCTCTGGGCCTCAATAGCCTCAACTGTAAAATGGGAAGAAGACAATAAAAGAGCCCCCTCACCAGATGAATGAGAGGGGGAGAGGTCACATGAGAGAATGGATGTAGAGCACTTTGTAAATGATAAATCGTTTGACAAATTAGATTACTTATACCATCACAGCAAGAGGCTGGAAGGTAACAATAGTTGGGGGAAATACTGCCAAGCACCCCTAAACACAAATGCACATATACACTTCCTTGAAAGGACAAGAAACCCGACCAGACCATGCCTAAAAAACAGATAAGCAGACCCACCACGGGGACCAGAGGCATGGGAATTAACACCCCAGAGGAAAGAGAGTTACAATCATGAAGGGGTAGCTGTGAGGGGCAAAGTGAACAGGGAGAAAACCAGAAGGGTGCAAATCCATCTGATTAACTCAAGCACCTTAGAGTGTGACCCCCGTGACATCAGAGACCCTGTCACCTGAGGTCCCCCATCAACCAGACATAATGAAGGGAAGGGGAAGAGGGTGGCAGAAGGCAAGGCTAGCCAGAGGCTGACCACTGGCCCAGCTGGGCTTCCCCATCCTGAGGAGAGAGCCTACCCAGGCCCAGCTTCCCAGAAAGCAGCACCCTTTCTTCTCAAGCTAGACACAGGGACCCGTGCCCCTGCACCCCGTGTCTCACCTGGTAGGGGTCACTATGGTGCCCCAGCGCCTCCGCCTCCTCCTGGGGTCCTCCAGCGGCTCTGCCAAGCAGGGAGAGGGGCAAGGAGACCTTTCCCCTTGCCACCTCTTCCTCGGCTTTCGCCCTTCCTGAGGGGCGGGCCCGGGAAGCCTCCCCTGGAGGGGAGGGGGTGACAACCTGATCTGACCTCGCGGTCCAGTCCTCCTCCTCCTCGAGGGCGACAGTTGCTGAATCCCGGATTTCTGATTGTGGGGTCTGAACTCCAGATATTTGAACAGGGGGAGGCCGAATCTGATATTTGAACTCGTGGGGAATGAACCCCGGATACTGGTGCACACAGGGTCCTGAACCCCAGATATTTGAAATCCTGTGAAACAGAGCCCCAGGTTTAGAGAGGTTGGGACCCGAGTCCCGGATATCTGGAATCTCAGGGGCTGAGACCCGGATATTTGAGAAGAGTGGGGTCAGGCCCGGAAATTCGGGACCGAGGGGACTGAGCCCCAGGTCTTCGGCCACCGATAGGGGGCCTACCCCGAGGACGTCCGACCGCACGGCCCCTCTCACGCCGGGGTCCGAGGGTGACAGCCCCCACTCCCGCCCCGGCCCCCTCCCTTTCCCCTTCTCTTTCCCGAGGACGGCTGAAAGATTGTAGCTAAGGGCGGTCCCCGTGCCCTCTCCCCTTCTCTTCTCAGTCTCAGCCTCTCCGCACCACAGCCCCGGTCTCGTCCCAGTCTCCCTCTCCCTCTTCCTCCCAATTCCAAGATGGAGACCGGGCGGGAGCGCGCAGGCGCGGTATGGACGCCGGGCCAAGGGGGCGGGGCCCCAAAGGAAACAGCCCCGCCCCTCTCTCCTTAAGGATGCGGCCAGAGAGCTGGGCAGCAACCCAGCCAGACTGCGCGCGCGCCCCGCCACGCGGACCCTGGGTGGGAGGAGGTGGGGAGCAGGGCTAGTCTTGGAGAAGGAGGAGCCCAGCGCGCTGTCCGACAACTGGTGGTGGAAAGGGCTGCAGCGCATGCGCTCGCCCCGCCTTAGCGCGGAGCCCGAGCTTGTTGCTAGGGGAAGCTTTGAGGGGGCGCGGGTGGAAGGAAATAAGAAGCCGTGATCTGCGCCTGCGTGCAGGGTAGAGGTTGGGAGGGGTAAGGGAAGACTGCTGCTGGGTGCGGAAAAGGCGGGAAAACGGACTGTCCTGCTTAGTAACTATCCAGCCTGGTCATGGGCTCCCAAGTTCGAGGAATCTTTGCTGAGCAAACTCAATCTGTCATATCCCTTCAGGAGACTGAGGCCCTTCACAGCAGCATGACCTGCACAAGGTCACAATGCATTTATGTCAAAGCATTTCCATGACCGTACCCAAGAGCTGCAGTAACCTTATGCCCTGTACCAACCCAAACTAAAGAGTCAACAAGGAAGAATCCCCTAAACCTCCCGAGACTCTCTACCTTAAAATTCCCACCTCAATCCAATCCCCAATAAACACCCTGGGAAACACTGGGCAAAAAAACCTTTTATTTCCCCCACATTCCAGCTCTCCACTTTTGTAATATCTCTTCCAACTCAGAATCAAGGCCCAAGAAGTTGATTCACACCTGGAGAGAAACAAAATAAAAAAACAGGGCAGGTCAGAGGACCTTTGGAGGAAGCTCTGGTATGGCTGCAGAAATTGGGGAAGGAGCAGAGGAAGTGACAACTAGAGATAGGTACAGGCACTTATTCCAACTGAGATGGCCTCAGGATCCCAGGATCTGCCAGGAGCCAGAAAGCCTTCCTTTCCCAGTCTGCTGAGATCTAAGAAAGGCTGAGAGGGTTCCACCTTTTCCCAGCCCAAGTAGGTGGCTGGAGCAGTCAGGCCTAGCCCTAAGCAATATAAGCAAAGTTGATCTTGAGGGTCCAGCTCCTCTGGTCAGCACCTTCCCTGGGTCTGAGCTGTTTCCTCTTCTCCCACATTTATTTCCTAGGGCACAGCAGCCAGCTGAAGCTGAGAACAGTTTAAGAGCTGGGTGCACAATATATGACTCTCGAATTATATGAGACTCACCTGAAAGGGTGAGATTTTTTTATAGAATTTTTTTTTAACCTTAATGAGCTGATGGACTAACTAGTTAGCCAGTATGTCCTACCCCCACTTTGGAGGCTGTGTCCCTGCAAAGATCCTGCTAGCAGAATCAACTTTTTCTAATGCAATGATGGCTAATGTAAAAGATCAGGTGCATGTGAAGTGCTTGGGCACATAGTATGTGTCCAGTAAAAGGGCATCATCAAACCTTTTGAGGAGTTCAAGATGAATTTTTACAAAATTTGCATCATAAAACTGGGTATCAGAATTTCAGGACAAAAGCAAGACAAACATGATTCATATCCAGGACACATCATCAAATTTGAACCCCCTTAATTCACCGCTGTTGCCAAAAAGCTTGGATGTGAACTACAGCTATGGATGAATCTTAAAATCAGAATGTTAACTGAAAGAAGTCAGTCGCAAAAGAATATGTATGATTCCACATATATAAAGTACAAAAATAAGTAAAACCAAACCATATTGTTTAGGAAAAGCTCTGTCTCAGTTACAACTGCCACTCACACCCCATCCCCTATTCCCACAGGACTGAGTCAGAGAACCTTACCTGAGAACGAGACGGGAACTAGGCCAGTGCCCTCAGAACCGGGTTCTAGACCAGTGGGACTCCCGGCGTGGGTGGAAGCACACAGCAGTGAGACAGCAGAGAAGGCCACAGAAGAGAAGCAGGAAGGAGCCCAAAACCAGCAGTCTAGAGCCACACAGAGCCAGCTCCTCCTAGGGGTGGGGACAGGAAGGGGAGGAGGAATGATGGAGAGAGAAGAGACTGTGGAGAACCTTCCCTTGGGAAGATATCTTAGATACTCCCAGCCCAAGGGCTTTAGAGAAAAGCCTCCATGGGGGAGAGGGCTCTCCACATCCAGGGAGCAACTAAAGGGAAAATTCTATTCTTATTTTCATGCAAGCTAACATTTGTCTCAATGGTCTGCAAACTGCTTTCTTGCCCAAACATTTAAACTGAACCCCTATAATGACTCCAGGAGATAGGAAAGTTCACTACTGTCTACATTTTGAAATGTGCAAGCAGCGCCAGGTCTGGAAACCAAGGTCTCTGATTCCAAGCTCCCAGGTCATGCTCCTCACCAGGGTCTTTGCAAATGTGAGGGAACAGTATGAAGCAGCTTCCTAACTGGTCTCTCTCCTCCACTTAGCCAGTCTTGTCCACCCAGCACCAGTGACTCCCATGGCCTGCAGTATCAAGTCACAGCATCTTAGCCAGGCCTCACGGTGCCTCATGACCTGGCCCCTGCATCTCTTTTGTCTCTTCCCCTATGTCATTCCTAAGCCCTCATCGTGGAGTGCTCCTGAAGCCTGAACACTTGTCAATCCCTAGGCCTGTGCTCATGCTGGTCCCTTTGCCTGGAATGTATCTCCCCTCTCCCGAACCGCCTCTACTGCATTCCAGCCCATGTCTTCCTCATTCTTCAAGGATCATCCTGACAGAGCAGAATGAGCCTGGGACTTGGAAGTCAAAAGGCTGTAGGTTGCAAGCCTGGCTCTGCCACCTAACCAGTTGTGTGGCCTGGGGCAATTCACTCCCTCTAAGTCTGTTTCCTCATCTGTAAAATGAGATAATAACAGCTACCTCATAACAGCCTTAAAAAGGCTATTTTAAGATCAAATGAGATAATGAAACTGAAAGCACTTAGTAAGGTATAAACTACTCTAAACAATTCCCTTTCTTAAATGCCACCTCTTGGTGAAGCACTCTCCATAAATGTTCAAGTCAGAGTTAATTGGTCCTTACTCTGTTTGAATAACACCTTGCTCACACCCCTATGATAGCAATTAGCCCATTCTGCCTCTTATTACAGCTTCTGAATTCCTTTGAGGTGAAGATCATGTTTTATTGTATCTATAGACAATTGTTAATAGTAATAGCTGTCATTTATCCAATCTCTATTATGTACCAGGCATTGTACTAGGCGCTTTACATTCATTCTCATTTATCCTTATTTGTTGGTATTAGGAGAGAGTACCATGTTTTCTATTTTACAGCTGAGGAAGCTGAGGTTCAGAGAGGCCCACATGCTTGCTCAAGGTCACAGAACGTCTCTGAGGCAGGATTATAAAGCCTGTGCTTTTCTACTAGGTAAAATTGCCTCCAGAAGCCATCAAGACACAGCATTCAGCATGGCAGTTTATGAAACCCCAACAATCTGAGGCTCTTACGGAGGTGAGCAACTTGGTAAGCACAAGACCTTCGTGGCTCCAGACACTGACACACTCCTCAGCCATCCTAGGGCTCAAGGTGGCATTTCCTGCTCCCTCTTCCGAGCAGGACATGGGTGGCTGGCTGGAGGGCAGGATTCCTGGAGCAGCACTAAAATACAGGCAGGTTCCTGGGGTCCTTTCTGTGGTCACCCTGGCTGTAATGAGGACCAGCTCTCCTGCAGAAGATCCTATGAGAGGCACAGGGGAGGAGATGGAAGAAAATGCAGGGTGGGATGGGAGTCATCAATCTTTAGACAGCTATTCATTTATGTAGGCTTCCTACTGTACCAGGTATTTTGGCATTGCTTCTATTCAGTAAAGTCCTCTAATACCATCATTTGCATCACTGAGAAATGAAAATAGCTGTGTACCGATATAAATGATATAAATTAACTCACAATCAATAAAACAATCATACCAATACTCGGAAAGCTGCAGCAAAACTGGGGTAAATACACATTGCTGATGTCAATTTGTATAAACTAGTTCACTCTTTTTAAGAAAGCAGTTTTCCACTACTACCCAAATCCATTAAAAGGTTCACATACGATTTCAAATTAGTGGGAAAAGGATGGCCTACTCAGTCAATGGCCTTCGGACAATTTCCATTTGGGAAAAAAAAGTCAGACTCTTACCTCACACTATAAAGTCCAGATGTATTAAAGACCTATGCAAATAAACTAAAACAAAACAAAACAAAAACCTAAGCAAGTATTAAAAGAAAATACAGAATATTTTCTAATTTTAAAGTGGGAAAGAAAGGCCTTCCAAAAAAAGACACAAAACCTAAAAGACCGAGTAGAGGACAAGAGCAATAAATTTCATAAAAACTAAGAGCAATGAAAGATAAGTTCTATCTTATCTTAAACTATACAATGAAAGATAAGTTTAAAAAAAAGTCACAGAATGGCTGAAAATACCTATAACATATTTAATTGGCAAAAGGGTTTACTATCCAGAATGTATAAAGATCTTCTAAAAAAATTCAGAAGATAAAGACAAATAACTTAAAAGAAAAATAAGTAAAGGATATGAATAGGAAATTCAGAGAAGACATGAAAATGGCCAATAAACCTATAAGAAGATGCTCAACCTCACTAGCAATCAGGAGAAAGTATATTTAAAACAATCAGGTAGGGCTTCCCTGGTGGCGCAGTGGCTGGGAGTCCGCCTGCCGATGCGGGGGATGCGGATTCGTGCCCCGGTCTGGGAGGGATCCGCGTGCCGCGGAGCGGCTGGGCCCGGGAGCTATGGCCGCTGGGCCAGCGCGTCCGGAGCCTGTGCTCCGCAACGGGAGAAGCCACGACAGTGAGAGGCCCGCGTACCGCAAAAAAATAAAAATAAAAATAAAACAATCAGGTATTTCCTTAGACCATTAAATTGGTAAAAATTAAAAAGACTGACAATAACAAGAGTTGTTGAAATGTGGAGAAATGGGCGCTCTCCACTGGTGACACTTTTAGAAGACAATTTGGCTGTTCCTGTTGCAATTTTAAATGAAGACAGAGAAGGACTGAGAGGATGCCCACCAAACTGTGGACTCTGCAGAGAAGGTAAGGAGGACTTACATTTGCTTTGTACACTTCTGTGTAGTCTGAATACATAATAAAATGAATTTGTGTATTAAAAAAAAAGTCCATACTCTGACTCAGTAATACCACTTGCAGAAACTAATCCTAAGAAAAAGATTCAAAAGAAAAGTGCAAAGTATACCAAATGTTTATTGTGTTTTCATAAAAAATACCAAAAAATAGAAAATAATAAAAATGTTTCTCAATAAAGAAAGCATTAACAAATGATGGCCTAACCAATTAACAGATCAATTTACATCCGTTAAAATAATAATGTTCTGGCCATTCAGTAATACAAAAAAACACGATGTCATAAAGTGAAAAAAGAAATACAAACCAGTATATACATCATAATTGCAACTGAGAAACATACATGTAAAATTCTGTAAGAGAATTCCCCTTTCTTCTATGTTCCCCTGATCGAATCTGTCACCAAATCCTGTCCATCCCACACTTCTATCGACTCTCTCAAATCAGTCCCCTTCTTTCACACCACTGTCTCAGCTCAGATAAGTCACCTTTTTATCACAACCACCTCCTAACTGGTCTTTGTGCATCTGGATACATTCCTTCCAGGCAGTCAGCCAACAGAGTATGATCTTTTAAAAAGAATAATAACAAAATTCTATTTTCCTGATCAGACTCTTTGAGTTAGCCAAATGTCCTGGATAAAGTCCAATTACCTTGGCTTGGCACAAGGGACTCTCCATGGGATTCTGCCTGCTTCTTCAGACCCATCTCCTGCCACTCATTCAACACTCCTTCCCCTGCACCAGTCAAACTGAACCCCTGGAAATTCCTAAATGTGCCATCATAATCCCATCTGCATGCCTTTGCATATGCTCTTCCCTCTGGCTGGAAGGGCACATTCCTAAGCCTCCCTCAAGCCTCAGCTCAAGCCCCGTATCCTTGGAAAAGCCTGTCTTCACCATCCCTGCTTGATGGACTTATGAGTACTCTCACTGTACCTTGTGTTCTACTGCACACACTGAAAAGTATTTACTTCTGTTCACATCTGTATCCTTGCTAGACTGTGAGTGACTTGTGGTGAGGATCCACATCTTACAGATCTCTGTATTCCCCATGCTTGGTACATAGTAAGTGCTCAACAATTACTGATTAGATGATGCAATCATTTGTAATTACTTTTTACTTGGTCCAAAAATCTTTGATGTTATAACTTTGTTTCTAACCATGAAGAAGCAGAAACTGACAAGCTGATCCTAAAATTAATATAGAAGTTCAAGGGATCTGGAATAACCAAAACAATCTTAAAAAAAAAAAAAAAAAAGAACAAAGCTGGAGAATTCATATTTTCTGATTTCAAAACTTACTACAAAGCTACAGTGATCAAAACGGTGTTGCACTAGCATAAGCATAGACATGGATCAGTGGAGCAGAACTGAGAGTCCAGAAATAAACCCATATGTCTATGGTCAATTGCTTTTCAGTAAGAGTGCAAAGGCTATTCAATGAGGAAAGAATAGTCTTCTCAACAAAACGTGCTGGGACAAATGAATAGTACCTGCAAATGAATAAACTTGGACTCCATCCTCGCACCATACACAAAAAAATTAACTCAAAATGGATCACAGACCTAAATGTAAGAGCTAAAACTATAAAATTCTTAGAAGAAAATATAGGAAAACCTATATTTAGTGACTTTTAGTTCGGCAAAGTCTTCTTAGATATAATACTAAAATCACAAGCAACGACAACAAAAAAATAGATAAACTGGACTTCATCTAAATTAAAAACTTTTGTGCTTCAAAGCACACCATCAACAAAGTGAAAAGACAACCCCAACTACTGAGCCTGCGTGCCTAGAGCCCGTGCTCCTCAACAAGAGAAGCCACCGCAATGAGAAGCCCGCGCACCACAATGAAGAGTAGCCCCTGCTCGCTGCAACTAAAGAAAGCCCACGTGCAGCAACGAAGACCCAATGCAGCCAAAAATAAATAAATAAATAAATTTATTTAAAAAAAAAAGATTAAACACAGAGTTACCATATGACCCAGAAATTCCACTCCTAGGTACATACCCAAAAGAAATGAAAACATATGATAATGCAATAACTTGTACATGAGTGTTCAGAGCAGCATCATTCATAATAGACAAGAAGTGGAAACAATCCAAATGTCAATCAACTGATGAATGGATAAATAAAATGTGGAATATGTGTATACTGAATGCTCTTCAGCAATAAAAAGAAATGAAGTACTAACATATGATACAACATGGATGAACCTTGAAAACATTATGCTAAGTGAAAGAAGCCGGTCACAAAAGACCACATATTATATGAAATGTCTGGAATAGGCAAATGTGCAGAGACAGAAAGTAGTTACTCGTTGCCTAGGGCTGGAAGGTTAGGAGAAAAAGGGAAGTGCATGCTAACGGGAACAGGATTTCTTTGTCAGGTAATGAAAATGGTCTAGAATTGACAGTGGTGCCGGTTGCACACTTTTGTGAATATAAAAAAGCCATTCACTTGTACATTTTAAACAGGTATACTTCATGACATGTGAGTCTTACCTCAATAAAGCTATTATGTTTTTTACATAAAAAGAACAGGAGAAATTGCCCTGAGTCTATATAATCAGACACATTCCTTTTCGCTTGCTCTCTGATCACACACAAGTACACTTGGCAATACAGAGACCTACTCTCACCTGGCAATATGCGTATGTGTGCCTCCACACACATACACCTATTGACTCATAGGAGAATCTTAGAACGACAGTGTTGGAAAGGACCTCAGAAGTCTAAGAATTCCACCTTTCTCTCCTTCTTCATCTCCACATTTTTTAGATAAGGAACTTGAGGCCAAATCTCACATAGGAATTAATGGCACCCTCTGACTCACTCTCACGCATCATCTTCCCAGAAGACTCTAAGCAATTTGGGAATGGAGGAGGTCTGATTTTTCTGTATCCTTCATAGCACACAGAGCTGTGCTAAGCACATAACAGGCACTAAAGACACTAGTTTAAATAAACAGAACATGTTTCTCTGATATCCCTGAGGTAAAAGAAGGTGCCTCTAACAGAAGCCCCAAGGGATGAAGAGGGGTGAGAAAGAACTTTAGGTCAAATCTTGCCCATCTCATCACACCTGCAAGGATAGAATCAGAGAACCTCAAAGTTGGAAGCGGAGAGAGAAAACATTTATAGAGAACCTACACAGTGGGAACTGTGTTCACTGAAAGTATCTAGTCCTGTTACAGCACAAGTGACTAATGCCCAGAGATGTGCCCAAGGTCACCAGGATGGTGAGATCAGGGGCAGGGCCCACCTCTGAATGTTCTGATATCCAACCCCACAGTCCTCCTTCGTCTCACCTTTCAATCCCATATGACTACCCTGGACCTGGGCTTGGAATGTCTGGGTCTTGTTCCTGTCTCGATCATCTCCGAAGTTCAAGGTGGTCAGTAAGCCCACGACGTGAGACCCATGCCACTTCCCTTTGACTGTCCCATTCATGGGGCACAGGGTCAGCTGGCCAAAAGATCTCAAGAAGGAGACCCAGTCCTGTGTGCAAAAGGAAGGTGGGGAGAGGTGAGAGATCAGCAGCAAGAGCTGGCCTGCAGGGGAAGGATGAGCAGGAGGGTGAGTACTCACCTGAGGGATGTCAGGGCTGCGCAGGCCAGTCTTGTGGGTGAGGAGGAAGCCACCAAGGCCCAGGCCAGAAAGGCCAAGAAGCAGCAAGATCAAAGTGGCACAGACCAGAGGTGGGTGGTGGGCCAGGCAGAGATGCAGGTTGTGCCCTGCCTGGCAGCTGCCCATGGGGAGCAGAGGGGTCTGGGCCTCCAGGGAGAGCCTGCTGGAGGACAGGAAGGGAGACCTGGACAAGAGCCTGCCAGTAAGAAGGCACTTACCCATTTTATTCAAAGGAAGTGAAAGCACCGAGAAGACAAGGGACTTGGCCAAGGCCACACAGCCAGTTAGTGGCAGAGCCAGGACAAGAACCCAAGGTCTTGACTCCAAGTGTTCATCTCCATGCACCACTCAATAAATGTTTGCTGCATTTCATTTCTGAAGTAATCAAGATGGAAGCAGAGCAGAGCATGCTGTACTGGAAAAAGGAAATCGAAAAGGAGAATTCTCAACGAGAGAAATTCAGGAAGCAGCTGTTCTGGGGCTACGGTTTGGCTGAAGAACAGTTCCAGCTGATAGCCCAGACAAGGGAAGCGTCTGATGAAAAAGAACTCCACTTTGGAGCTAAACTCAATTTGAGTCCTCCTCTGCCACTCACTGGCTACGTGAGAAAAATCAGCGAACCTCTGCGAGCTTAAGAATCTGTGAAATGGGAGTTCTAAGAACATCAAGTAGTGAGGACTAAATGGAGCAGATAAAACAGTTTGCATAGTACTTGGCCTTGCAGGAACTGAACAAATGTCCATTTCCTTTCTATTCCTCTGGGTCATATTGATCTTCAAAACCAGATGAAGCAAGGCAAAAAGACTCTGGGGAAAACTGAGGCTCGGGCACTTTAACAAAGGAGTGGTAGGGCCAAGGTCTGAAACCCGTCTCCTGCTTCCAAGTGGAGTGCGCTTTCCCTGGCGAGAAGCAAGAGCCTGATGAAAAGGAACATCTGGAAGGCAAGATAAACATATGGGATGCGGGGGAAAGGAGGGCTCCAGGGAAATGCAGGTGTCACAAACGCACAGCCCTTGGCCCTGCCTCCCGTCCCGGAACATCTGTAAAGGGGGAAAAAGCAGGAAGGAGGAGGGTAGACCCTGAAGGTCGGCGGCTGTTGGTGCACCTAGGCCTCCCCTCCCCCGCAAAGCCCCTCCAGCAGAAACTCAACACCCATATCCCTTCCCGCTGTAGCAGCGTCGAGTCCGCCCGCCGCTCACTCTCACCGCTCGCAGCCGGGCGGAGGCCGGCGCCCCCCGCGACGTCACGCGAGGAGTCGCGAAGGGGCGGGGTCCGTGCTCCCACCCCTCCCACCCAGTCTGCGGGATTCGCATGCGCAGTTGCCCACGCAGGCGGCCGCCTCGCCCCTCCTGGTCAGGGTGGGGGCGTACCAAGAGGACATCCAATGCAGGGCCAAAGGGGAAAAATAACACCGCGGAAGGTGAGTAAAAGGGAGAGAGGCAAGGGAACTAACCCTAGAGACGTTGTGAAACTGTCAACTCTCCATTCGGAGAGACCTTGGGGGCATTTCAGCGAGACTGTCGTCGCAGGCAATTTTCTTTTGCTCGTCTCCCACCCGCACCAGTAGCACAGCCCAGCCGCGCCCTGGTTCCGGGTAAGGACTTGGGGTCCGCCCGGGGGCGGGGCTCCGGTCCTAGGACTCTGGCCTTCCGGGCTGGCCTTGGGGTTTGGGTTCCGTTCTTCTCCGCAGTCTAATAGTGTTTAACGTGTACACCTCACGCTTGGTCCCTGGCTTTTGGCGACTCCTTAATGCATAGCTGCCAGGATCCTACATAGATCTGCATAGATCCTACAGCTGCAAGGCTGCTCAATAGAGACCTCTCCTTTCACTTCTACCCGCATTTTAGAGATGAGAACACGAGGTCCATCTTAACCTGAAATAGCAGGACACGTGGAGCCAAGAACTTTGGGTTCAAATCCTGACTCTGTCCCTGCCCCTACATAAGACATAACCGTGCTCTTCTGGGAACTGAGTTTACTCCTCTATTAAAGGGGATCATCTTATCTATCTCACTTGTTGGATAGGAAGATTAAGAGGTAAAGTGTGGGAAAACATGAACCCACTGAGCACACACCCAGCACTGGACAAATGCTGTTTGAAACATAATCTGAGTATTCAATTCTACTGAGGCTTTCTTAAAGCAGAGACCATATCCTTCTGTACGACCACCCAAGATCTTCTCATATATGGTCAAATGATATTCAACAAGGGTGCCAAGACCATTAAATGGAGAAAAGCTTGTCTTTGCAACAAATGGTGTTAGGAAAACTGGATATCCACGTGCAAAATAATGAAGTTATTAAACTCTTACCGTACACCCTATGCAAAATTTAATTCAAAATGCATGGAAGGGGACTTCCCTGGCGGTCCAGTGGGTAAGATTCCTGGCTTCCACTGCTGGGGGCACCAGTTCCATCCCTGGTCGGGGAACTAAGATCCTGCATGCCGCATGGCCAAAAAAACAACCAAACAGAAACCCCCCCCAAATTCATGGAAGAACTAAATGTAAGAGCTGAAACTATACAACTGTTAGAAAGAAACATAGTGGGAAAGCTTCATGATGTTGGATTTGGCAATGATTTCTAGAATATGACACCAAAAGCACAGACAGCAAAAGAAAAAAATTAGATAAACTGGACTACATCAAAGTTTAAAACTTCTGTGCATGAAAAGACACAACAGAGTGAAAAGGCAGTCCATGGAATGGGAGGAAATATTTGCAAACTGTGACTCTGCTAAGGAGTTAATATCTAGAATATATAAAGAACTCCTACAACTCAACAACAACAGCAAAACCAACTTGATTAAAAAACGGGCAAAGGGCTTCCCTGGTGGCGCAGTGGTTGAGAGTCCGCCTGCCGATGCAGGGGACGTGGGTTCGTGCCCCGGTCCGGGAAGATCACACATGCCGCGCAGCGGCTCGGCCGGTGAGCCATGGCCGCTGAGCCTGCGCGTCTGGAGCCTGTGGTCCGCAACGGCAGAGGCCACAACAGTGAGAGGCCTGCGTACCGCAAAAAAAACCAAAACAAAACAAAAAAAAAACGGGCAAAGGGGCTTTTTGGTGGTGCAGCTGTTAAGAATCCTCCTGCCAATGCAGGGGACACGGGTTCGAGCCCTGGTCGGGGAAGATCCCACATGCCGCGGAGCAACTAAGCCTGTGCACCACAATAGTTGAGCCTGCGCTCTAGAGCCCGTGAGCCTCAACTACTGAAGCCCGTATGCCTAGAGCCCATGCTCTGCAACAAGAGAAGCTACCACAATGAGAAGCCCGTGCAGCACAAGGAAGAGTAGCCCCCACTCGCCGCAAGTAGAGAAAGCCCGCGCGCAGCAACAAAGACCCAACTCAGCCAAAAATAAATAAATTAATTAATTAATTTAAAAAAAAACGGGCAAAGGACTTGAACAGACATCTCTCCAAAGAAGATATACAAATGACAACACATAAGAAGATTCCCAACATTACTAATCATTAGGGAAATGCAAATCAAAACCACAATTAGATACCACTTCATAGCTATTAGGATGGCTACTATCAAAAAAAAAAAAAGAAAAGGAAAATAACAAATGTTGACAAGGGTGTGGAGAAAGTGGAACCCTTGTGCATTGTGGGTGGGAATGCAAAATGGTTCGCCTACTATGGAAAACAGACCAGTGTATCTTTGAAAATTTTTAAATAGAATTACCATATTATCAAGCAATTCCACTTTGGGGCATATACCCCCCAAAATTGAAAGTAAGGTGTCCAAGAGATATTTGTATACCATGTTCATAGCAGCATTATTCAAAAGACATAAAAGGTGGAAGCAACCCACGTGTCCATCGACAGGTGAACAGATAAAAAATATATGATATATACATACAATGGAATATTATTCAGCCTTTAAAAAGGAAGGGCATTCTGACACATGCTACAACATGGATGAATCTTGAGGACATTATGCTAAGTGAAATAAGCCACTCACAAAAAGACAAATATTGCATGCTTCCACTTATATGAGGTACAAAAAGTAGTCAGATTCACAGAGACAGAAAATAGAGTGGTGGGGGGAGAGGGGAATAGGGAGTTATCATTTGATGGGTCCAGAGTTTGAGTTTTGCAAGATGAAAAGCACTCTGGAGATGGATGGTGGGGACCACTGCACAACAAGGTGAATGTACTTAACACTACTGAACTATACACTTAAAAATGATTAAGATGGTAAACTTTATATGTATTTTGCCACAATTAAAAATAATGATTAAAAAACCTCGGGTGCGGGGGACTTCCCTGGTGGCGCAGTAGTTAAGAATCCGCCTGCCAATGCAGGGGACACGGGTTTGATCCCTGGTCTAGGAAGATCCCACATGCTGTGGAGCGACTAAGCCTGCGAGCCACAACTACTGAGCCCACGTGCTGCAACTACTGAAGCCCACACACCTAGAGCCTGTGCTCCACAAGAGAGAAGCCACTGCAATGAGAAGCCCGCACACTGCAACGAAGAGTGGCCCCCGCTTGCTGCAACCAGAGAGGGCCCCCGTGCAGCAACAAAGACCCAACACAGCCAAAAATAAATAAATAAATTAAAAAATAAAAAAAAACCTTGGGGGGGTGGATTTATGGCACAGTCTCCTAGGGTATAGTGGGTGTTTTATAAATGCCATTGATTGTTTCAATTCCAAGTGTAGGAAGTATTTTCTCCTCAAAGGAAAAATAAGTGTGGCTGTCAGAATTTTAGAATCTAGGAATTGGAAGGCACTTAATAACTGAACAAGTTCAACAATACCACCACCCTCCTTTATTTTCCAGATGCTAAACTGATGTCTGGAGAAGTTAAGGGACTTGCCCCAATTCTCCCAGCCAGTTAAGCCTCAGCCAGAACTAGAGCCCAAATGTCCCAACACTGAATCCAGTCCTTTCCCACTAAATCCTCCTTCGTCAGCCCTGCCAAGAGATCTCTCCTGAAAACCTACAAAAGTCTCTGCACATTCACTCTCAGTCATGTCCAGCCCAGTCTGGGCCAACTAGGTAAACTTTCCCCAGTCTTGATCTAGTCTCCCCACCTGCACCTAAGCTCCTGGAGTACTATGTTCTCACAAGCCCCAGGTTTTTTCACAGTTTGAGCACATAGTATTCACTCAGTAAATATTTGTTGATTAATTTACTAAAAACAGCTTCATACAAGCCAGTTTCCCTGAGAACTCACCCATTTTCAGTCTCATTTTATGGTTGGGAGCATGTCTGCCCATGCTTGAATGTTTGTGAAGTTTAGGTTAAAATGTAAAAGAAAGTTTATTTGGTCAACAGTTATTTTTTTAGTGCCTTATATGGTCCAGGTACAAAATTAATATCCAAACAGCAAATATTTTATTAATGCTTCTACTTAATGACAAGTGTAATTTGTAGGGTAAGATAAGACATGAAAGTGCCCAGTAGTGCTGGTATACAATAGGAAGTCAAGAAATGATTTCCCCCCATTATTCCTGTGCTACAGAGTAATTAGGCGTATTTGGACAGCAGTTTCCATAAATGACAATAATTGATATTTACTTGCCAAACCAAACAAATCCTATGGACCGGTAGAGGCAGACTGGTTAGAGCAAGAAACTGCCTCGAGGTCTGAGAATCAGGGTAAATGGATGTGAACAAATGTCTTATATATATATATTTTTTTAAAGTTGGAGGAGAACAGGTGAAGACACAAAAATTGGTTGCGCGCTATAATGCTCCAGCATTACACCAACATTCTGAGTTAATCCACTCAGCAGGCCCTCAAAGGATGTTACTGTGGAAACCGGGTCCTAGACAGGTTTAATTTAACCAAGGTCACACAGATAGTAGGTGGCAGAAGTTGGCTTTATGATTCAAGCTTGACTACAGGCTATCATGTGAGAATCAGAAAGCTGATGGATAAGGGAATCAACCAGTTCCTTGAAAGGAATATCAGGAGGGATTCCTCAATCACTCCACAGTGATAAATTCCTCTCAGAGCTCTGGCCCAGATAAAGCTTTTCTCAGGGATCTGTTTGATTTTTTTCCTTCCAAATTATTGTCTTAGAATTTGGGGGGACTAAAGACCCTTTTGAGAATCCAATGAAAGCTTTTCATTTAGTCAGCCAGATATTCATTCAATAAACATCTGTGAGCTGCCAGGCTCTATTCCGTGAGCTAGGAATACAATGGTGAACAAAGTATTCAGGATCCCTGGCCTCCTGGAACTATAATCTGCTTCTGGACCCTCTCCCTGGAAAAATGCACTTTCATCTAAACATTTGCATGCAGTTTAAATCAGTGGACCTCAGTCCTCTTGGAGCTCATCCTTGGACAAGAGCCCCTAGATACTTAATAACGTTCCTTCTATCCTAGTTAAACCACAGTTTTGTGTTTAGTTTCATATCAGAACTGCTTGATAACATTACTGCTTTCTCCCTTTATGACTTGGTTTCATCCATTCAATCATCCAATTCATTCATTCAATAAATATCTGAACACTTGCTAACTGCCAGGCACTTGGTTAGGTACTAAGGGAAGCCATATTTCTTACCAATGAAATGCCTTAGTGAAAGAGGCAGACACATAAAAAAATTATGATAAAATGTCTAATACTGTAATAGATATATAATCACATAACATATAATAACAATAGCTACCCACTACTGAATAACTTCTAAATGGGTCAAGCATTTAATGGCCTTTAAATGTTATCTTGTTCAACCACGCCAATAACAAAATATTATCCCTACTTTACAGATGAAAAAACCAAGGCTTAGCAATGTTAGGAAACTTGCCAATGGTTTCCAGCTAGTCAATAGCTACATGTAACACACACACACACAATAAAAATATTGGGGAAAAAAGGAAAACATGTCTATAAGCCTCGGATAAGAGACACTTTCTCAAGCAGGACACATATATACAGAAACCATACATGAAAAAATTGATAAACTTAACTGTTTAAAATTTAAAACTTCTATATGATTAAAAAAACATGTAACTGAGAAGTGGGAGAAAATAACTGCAATATATATTAAGAGTCAAGAGATTAGTAGTAACTGATATGTTGTCCCTCTGAGGTAAAATTTACATAGTGTGAAATGCACAGATCTTAAGTATAAATTTTAACAAATGTAATGCCCATGAAAACACCTCAATCAAGATATAAAACACTTGTATCACTCCCAGAACTTCCCTCATTCTCCTTCACTCCCTACCTTCTCTGTCCAAAGGCCATCACTATTCTGATTCTATCACCAAATCTTTAATTTTTTTCCTTAAAATGTCCAAATTCTCTTACTAGATTGTAAGTTTCCTTAAAGGAGGACCTGTTTCTTTTTCTCCTTTAGGTTGTGTGTGTGTGTGTTAAAATATATATAACATAAAATTTGCCATTTTAACCATTTTGAAGTGTACAATTCAGTGGAATCAGTTACATTCACAATGTTGTGCAACCATCACTACAATTTATTTCCAAAACTTTTTTATCACCCCAAACAGAAATTAGGTAACCATTAAGCAATAATATCCCCCCTGACCCAGACCCTAATAACCTCTTATTTACTTTCTATCTTTATGAATTGCCTATTCTAAGATATTTCATATAAGTGGAATCATAATATTTGTCTTTTTGGGTCTGGCTTATTTCACTCAGCATCATGTCTTCAAGGTTCATCCATTTATAGCATGTGTAAGAATTTCTTTCCTTTTTAAGGCTGAATAATATTCCATTGCAGATACACACTACATTTTCTTTATTCACTCATGTGTTGGTGGACACTTAGATTTTTTCCACATTTTGGCTATTGTGAATAATTCTGTTATGAACACTGGTGTACAGGCGTCTGTTTGAGTCCTTGTTTTCAAATCTTTATATGACTAGGAGTGGAATTGCTTGGTTATATGGTAATCCTATGTTTAACTCTTTGAGAAACTGCCAAACTGTTTCCCGCAGCAGCTGCACCATTTTACATTCCCCCCAGCAATACACAAGGGTTCCAGTTTCTCCACATTCTTACCAACATGTTATTATCTTTTTGATAATAGCCACCCTAGTGCTTTGGAGGTGGTATCTCATTGTGGTTTTTATTTGCATTTCCCTAATGACTAATGGTATTGAACACTTTTCACATGCTTATTTGTCATTTGTATATCTTATTTGGTAAAAAAAAAAAAAAAAAAAAAAAAAAGATATTAAATTGTCTAGAAGGACACACAGGGCCAGTCATTAACTTTAGAGAGGTAGGTGTTAGGAGTAGTTTTGCTTTGTCCTAAAAAGGAATTTATTTGTTACTAATGTAATTTGAAAACAACTTCTTTTTCATCAATGGCTTCAGTTAGTGTATGATTAGTGTATGATGATGATATACACTAACGATTCAAAAATCCCTATCTCTAAGCCGTACATTGAAGTTTAATGTCCATATTTTCATATTTTACTATAAAGCTCCATTCATTCAACATACGTTTGTTGGGTACCCACTGTGTGCCATGGACTGTTCTAAGTGCTGGGGATCCAGTAGTGAATGTAACAAACAGATCTCTAGCCTGAGGAATTTATATCTTTGTTTACACTTGGTGTCATTTAGGCACCTCACTTAGCATGTTCAAAACTGAACTCTGGGAGTGACATCAGTGAAAAGGACAGAGTGGGTACCTCTAGTAGCCTATACCTCCCCAGAATTACCGAAAATACCTGGGAAAAACTGTCAGAATGAACATATCAGAACTCTGGGAGATAGTCAAAGGTTTATAACAACTAAGTGAATGCTTAATCAAGAGAAGGTTCACAGAAACAGGGTAGGAGAGCTTTGTGGTGTTTTAATGTTACTTTGCTCCATTTCCCTCCTGGCACAGTGGCAGTCTTAAAGACAGAAGCCTGTGTTCCTGGTGTGGGTATCTGGCCCCAGAGACAACCAAGTGAATCTTGTTCCCAGGAATTATGTTTGTTTGTTCTGACCTACCCATGGGTTCCCTGAAGGACTGATGCACCTGTTTTGCCTAACTCAGAACACTCTCAGGGCAGAGACATACCTTCATGGAGAATATTCCTAGAAAACATTAAAAGCCAAATGAACAAGCCAATGCCATCCAAGACAAAAGATAACAGGGGAGACAAACAAGAGACATACAAAACTCGAGAGGAAAAAAAAATGGGAAATGAGGATCTTTGGTAAATAGGGCTTTGAAAAGCTCCCACATCCAGGACAGGATGCATGCTCAGAAAATACCTGAGAAGACCATAGCTTTCACCTCTGGCTGGTCTTTAGATTCAGCACAGCAGGAAGTGAAGGCTAAGGCAGAGCTGTAAATGGCCTGGCTAAGTGTTGAAGGAGTGCACCAACACAGAGACAATCTGCAAAGACCTGGAAAGTATTTTTTCTTTTCCTCTCCTCTCTTCCCCATCCCCCTTTCTTCTCCTTTTCTCTCTCTTTTCTCCACAACATAATTTCACAATGTTCAGTTTCCAGCAAAAAATTAGAAAGCATGCAAAGAAACAATAAAATACAGCCCATTCACAGGAAAAAGAAAGTAATAGAAACTGTCCTCGGGAAGCACAGATTTTGGACTTACTAGACAAAGACTTTAAATCAACTGTCTATAATGTGCTCAACAAGCTAAAGACATGGACAAAGAACTAAGGAAACCAGGAGAACAATGTCTCAACAAATAGAGAATATCAATAAAGAGGTAGAAATTATAAAAAAAGAACTAAATAGAAACTTAGGAACTGAAAAGTAAAATAATGTTTTTATAAAGTACAATGATGTTTTAAAATGTACACAGAATTTTGTTTTAGTTGGGCATGATAAGACAACAGACACAGAAATTAATGTCATGAAAGGAGAAGTTTTTATACTCAGAGATACCTAGAAGCAAAAGGCAAAGCACACCACACAGGGCAACATGGGGAAGCACCAGGGTCAGTCAGGAGGCAGTCGGAGTGGGAAGAAAATGTGGGGCAAGAGCCCCGCATTTTGTGGAAACATGAGAAGGAATGGATGAAGCAGGGTAAGCATACTCTGGATTGGTTAGTTTGAATAACTTCACTGGGTTCTTGGGTGTTGGAGCTATCCCTGTTCTCTGGTATCTGGCCCTGGGGTGATTAGGACAGAGGGATAGTGGCCTAGAGTGTAAGAGGTTTGATAAAGGAGGTGGTTGGGGGTATAGGCTTTGGTTTGGTTGATTTGCATATGAAAGACACACTTGCAGATAAGTCCTTTACTCTCTCTAGGAACTGGCTAGCCCTGGGAGGTGCAGTATCTTCCAGGTCAGCAAGACCCCAAATGTCAAAGCGTCAGGAAATACTAAAATTAAAAATTCATTAGAGCAGTTCAACAGAAGATGTGAGCAGACAGAAGAACGAATCAGTGAACTTGAAGATAGGTCAAATGAAATTATCCAATCTGAGGAGCATAAAGAAAAAAGAATGAATGAAAATAAAGAAAGCCTGAGAAACTTGTGGGACACCATCAATAATACCAATATGAAAGTAATGGGAATCCTACATGGAGAGGAGAGAGAAAAAAGGGCAGAAAGAATATCTGAAGAAAGAGTAGTTGAAAATTTCCCAAATTTTATTTTTATATATATGCACCCAAGAAGCTTCATGAACTCCAAGTAGGATAAACTCATAGATCCACACAGACACGTTATAATCAAGCTGTCCAAGGCCAAAGCTAAAGAGAAAATACGGAAAGCAACAAAAGAGAAGCAACTTGTAATGTACAAGGGATCTTCAATAGATTAATAGCCAATTTCTCATCAGAAAACATGGTAGTCAGAAATCAGTGGGACGACATACTTAAAATGCAGAAAGAAAAAAAACTGTCAACTAAGAATTCTATATCTTGCAAAACTGTCCTTCAAGAATAAAGGAGGGACTTCCCTGGTGGTCCAGTGGGTAAGAATCCGCACTCCCAATGCAGGGGGCCCGGGTCTGATCCCTGGTAGGGGAACTAGATCGTACATGCATGCTGCAACTATGAGTCCGCATGCCACAACTAAGACCCAGCGTAGCCTAAAAAAAAAAAAAAAAAAAGAATAAAGGAGAAATTAAGAGTCCCACATAACCAAAAGTTCACTACTAACAGACTTGCCCTACAAATGCTAAAGGGAGTCCTTCAGGCTGAAATGAAAGGACACTAAACAGTTACTTGAAACTATACAAAGAAATAAAGAATACTGGTAAAGGTAACTACATAGGTAAATATAAAAGTCAGTATAATTGGCTTTGTAACTCCTCATTTTTTCCTATATGACTTATAAGAAAAATGCATAAAATGATAATTATAAATCTGTTAACTGACACACAATGTATAAAGATATAATCTGTGATAATAACAATATAAAGGGAGAGGGACAGAGCTGTATAGGAGCAGAATTTTTGTATGGTATGAAGCTAAGCTGTATTAATTCAAACTAGGTTGTTATAAGTTTAAGATGCTCATTGTAATTCTGAGGGTAACCACTAAGAAAATGATTATAAAATATACAGAAAAGGAAATGAAGGGAATGAAAATGGTACATTACTAAAAAAAAATTAAATAAACATAAAAGAAGGTAGTAATGGAGGAATTGAAGAACAAAAAAGATATACAGCAAACAACAAAATGGCAGAAGTAAGTTCTTCCTTATCAGTAATTACTTTAAATGTAAATGGATTAAACTCTCCAGTCAAAAGGCAGAGATTGGCAGAATGGATTTAAAAAGAAAAAACCTATATGCTATTTACAGGAGACTCATTTTAGATTCAAAGACACAAACAAGTTGAAAGTAAAAGGATAGAAAAAGATATTCCATACAAATAGTAACCAAAAGAGAGCCAGGGATGGCTATGCTAACATCAGACAAAATAAACTTTAAGTCAAAAATTGTTTCAAGACACAAAGAAGAACATTATATATTGATGAAAGGGTCAATTAATCAAGAAGATATAACAATTATAAACTTAATACACACCTATCAACAGAACCCCAAAATATATGAGGGCGTGGGACTTCCCTGGCAGTCCACTGGTAAGACTTCACGCTTCCAATGCAGGGGGCACTGGTCTGATCTCTGGTCGGGGAACTAAGATCCCATATGCCACAGGGCACAGCCAAAAAAAACAAAAACAAAATACATGAGGGCAGCTGTATGGCCTGGAGCTCCCGCCATAGCAGCAACGTACACTCCAAGTCCTTCTGTGTCTGTTTCTTGTTCAAGTCCTTGTGTGGCAAAAGTTCTAGAGATGGATTGTGGTGATAGCTGCACAATGTGAATTTATGTAATGCCACTGAACTGTATACTTAAAGATGGTTAAAGCTGTAAATTTTATATTCTGTGTATTTTACCACAATAAAAAACTGGAGGAAAAAAATGAAACACCGACACATGCTACAACATGGATGAACCCTGAAAACATTGTGCTAAGTGAGAGGCCAGACACAAAAGCGCACATATTGTATTATTTCATTTATATGAAATATCCAGAAATGGCAAATCCATAGAGACAGAAAGCAGATTAGTAGTTGCCAGGGGATGGGCAGAAAGGAGACTAGGAAATAACTGCTTAATGGGTTTAGGGTTTCCTTTGGGGTGATGAAAATATGTTGGAACTAGATAGCTGTGATAATTGCACAACACTGTGAATGTACTTAATGCCACTGAATTGTACTCTTTAAAATGGTAAATTGTATATTATGTGTATTTTGCCACGATTAAAAAAACTGAGCTTATTACTTTTCCTTAATATATACTCCTTTTACTGCATCTGCATCTCAGGTAACAGGAGAACCATCGACCCAGTCTCCCAGGTAAGAAACCTCTGAGTCAGCCTTGACTCCACCCTCTCCCTTTACCCCACTGATTCCATCCACCATCAGAATTGTCTCTGGTATCCTTCCCCTCCTTTCCATGCCTACTGCCTTTGATTGTTTCAGGCTCTCATCTCTCATCAGGACTACTGCAGCTATCTCCTAACCCTTCTCACTGCCTCCAGTTTCTCCTCCCTTCAATACATCATGCACATTGCCTACTCAATTAGCTTTCTAAAAGAGCAATCTCAAGATTCTGCTGCCCTCCTAAAGACCTCTGCTGACTCCAGGAGAAAGTTCCACCTCCTGGGACATCCTTCGCAACCTAGCCTCAACCACCTAACATCATCTTTCCATTTTTCACTCCAGCCCCATAAACCTTTTGCGATTCTAGCTATTCCACACCACCATAGTTTAGGCTAGCACTGTACTCTTCATGGAACACACTTACTTCTGCCTTGTACACAGTTTCTCTTTCTTCAAACCAACCTCAAAGGTCACAGCCACTGTGATGTTTTTCCTCCACCCTCAGAATTGAGCCTCCACCCCCATCATGCTTCCACAACACTCCTTTCATTACAGTACACGGCACCCTGCATTTTAACTTTCTTGTAGAAAATCTATCTCCTTTGGGTTGAGAATTCCTGAAAGGTAAAGACTGTGTCACATCCTCCTCATCTCTATAACCTCAACACTCAACACAGTACCTGGCACATGGTAGTCTCAAAATGTTGGTCAGGGCTTCCCTGGTGGCGCAGTGGTTGAGAGTCCGCCTGCCGATGCAGGGGATACGGGTTCGCGCCCCGGTCCGGGAAGATCCCACATGCCGCGGAGCGGCTGGGCCCGTGAGCCATGGCCGCTGAGCCTGCGCGTCCGGAGCCAGTGCTCCGCAATGGGAGAGACCACAACAGTGAGAGGCCCGCGTACCACAAAAAAAAAAAGAAAAGAAAAAGAAAAAAAAAATGTTGGTGAGTTCTCTCTCCCATTCCCCGCAGCAACTGTTCTAAATCTCTCCCACTCTCCTCAAATCCTTTTTCCAACCTCTGAAAGGTCCATCTGAACTGTCAGCAGATGACCTTACCAGAAAGAGGCCATCACTTATGAAATCCTTTATCATCTACACTTGTCACACACACCCTCACCCTACATACCCTGCATACCTGTCCAAACTTCCCTCCTTGTCTCTGTTCACAGAGGAAGATGTGTCCCTCCTCCAGCCCAAAGCCAACCCGTCCACTGTGCTCCAGATCCCCTCTCATCTCTCATTGCTTCCTCAGTCATCCTTCTCGGGCTTTCCTGGTGGTGCAGTGGTTAAGAATCTGCCTGCCAATGCAGGGGACACGGGTTCGAGCCCTAGTCCGAGGAGATCCCACATGTCGCGGAGCAACTAAGTCTGTGCACCACAACTACTGAGCCTGCGCTCTAGAGCCCGCGTGCCGCAACTACTGAGCCTGCAGGCTGCAACTACTGAAGCCGTGTGCAACAAGAGATGAGCCCATGCTCCACAACAAGAGAAGCCACCGCAATGAGAAACCTGCGCACTGCTACGAAGAGTAGCCCCTGCTCGCCGCAACTAGAGAAAACCTGCACGCAGCAACGAAGACCCAACACGGCCAAAAAAATAAAAGAAATAAAATTTTTTTAAATGTTAAAAAAAACAACTATATTCCTATTAAAAAAATCATCCTTCTCTCCTTTTCCACCCATATTCATTTAGCAAATATTTACAGAGCAACTCTTTGTGTCTGGATGCTGGGCTTACAATGGCGAATGAGTTAGATAATGCTCCAGACCTCATAAAGCTTCTACTGTAGTGAGAAAGATAGACAAGTAAATCTGAAATGGATATAAAGGAAATGAATATGAAGATACAGGGAATAAGAGACAGGTCACTTTAAATAAGAAGGTCAGAGAAGGTTTTTTTGTGTGTGTGGACGTGACATTTGAGCTGATGCCTGAAGGATGTAAATGAGTTTTCTGTGTGAAGGTCTGGGGGATGAGGATTCCAGGTAGAAGGAACAGCAATGCGAGGACCCAGAGAGAAAAAACAAGCCAAGGTTGTCTCAGTGGCCTATAAGGCCCTCCAAGCTCCAGCCCCCTATCATCTCTCTGACCCCATTTCCTACTGTCCTCTCCCTCCCTCAGTCCACTGGCCTCCTTGCTGCTTTTCAATTATGTCAGGTCTACTCTCATCCTAGAGCCTTTGTGCTGCTGGCTGTTCTCACTGCCTGCAGTTTTCCTTAGGTATCTGCTTGGCTAACTTGCTGACTTTCTTCAAGCCTTTTCTCAAAGGTCACCTTCTCGACAAGGCCTACCCGACTACTTTACTTAAAATTGCTATTCACGTCCCCCTCCACCACAGACACTCCTGATCCCCTTACCCTACTTTGCTTTTAATTTTTCTATAGTGCCCATCACCTTGTAACATACTACATAATTTATTTATTCATTAAGTCTACTGTTTACTGGCTGCCCCCTCACTAGAACATTAACTTCATGAGGGCAGGAATCTTTGGCCACTAATGTATCCTAAGGACTCAGACAGTGCTTGGCACACAGAAGGCACTACACACAAATTTGTTAAATAAATGAATTCTTCAAAGCTTATTTCAGATATCAGGTCCTTCACAAAGTTTTCCCCGGCTGTGAACAATCCCCACTTATCCCCAAACATGAAATTAACCCCTCCCTTCTTTGGGCTACCTTTATACCTTGTACCACTGTTGCATTTTCCAGATAATATCATAGTTTGAAAAAAAAATTATAGTTTGTATGTCTATATAAAGGCAAGGTTTGGGACCTATCTAATTTATTTCTACATTCTTGTAGAATTATTATTATTTATTTTTTAAAGGTTAGGAGAAGCAGCTGAGATGACAGCTAACCTGACAGCCCTGATTCTTTTTTTTTTTATTTTTTTTTTAATTTATTTTTGACTGTGTTGGGTCTTTGTTTCTGTGCGAGGGCTTTCTCTAGTTGCAGTGAGCGGGGGCCACTCTTCATCGCAGTGCACGGGCCTCTCACTGTCGCGGCCTCTCTTGTTGTGGAGCACAGGCTCCAGACGCGAAGGCTCAGTAGTCGTGGCTCACGGGCCTTGTTGCTCCGCAGCATGTGGGATCCTCCCAGACCAGGGCTCGAACCCGTGTCCCCTACGTTGGCAGGCAGACTCTCAACCACTGCGCCACCAGGGAAGCCCCTAGAATTATTATTATTGCCATCTCAGGGCCTGGCAATAATGTATGTGTATTATTTTGATGAATAAACTAATAAAGCCACACCAAGATCAAAAGTCTGGAAATACTCTGTTGGTGAGGTTGTGGGAAAATAGTCCCGCCCATAATGTTGATGGGAGTGTAAACTGACTGACTTACGCTCTCTGCAGGACAAAGTGAAAATATCTACCAAGCTGAACATAAATTTTGACCCAGAAATTCTACTTTTAGGAATTTATCACATTTACTCATTCAAGTATTCCAAGAAATATTACAAAGATATTCACTGAGACATAGTTTATAATGTTAAAAAAAACTTAATTGTCCCACCAGTAGGGCCTTATACAAATGATAGTATATCCATAATAGAATACTACTCTGAAGCTGCTATATGGGATGAGACATATCTATTTGTACAAACATGGAATAAGCTCCAAGATATATCAAGTGGAAAGAGTATAATGCAGGGAAACGTATAGTATGCCAATATGTGTGTTTCACAAAAGGGAGGACATTAGGTACACACATGCTTATATGTACACAGAATATCTTGGAAAGATAAACAAGAAACTCTGAACAGTGGCTGCCTTTAGAGAGGAGGACTGGAGTGTTAGAGGTCAAGGTGAGGGGAAAACTTATTTTACACGTATATTCTGTTACTGTTTGAACATTTTATCATGTATATTACCCTTCCAATAATAATTTTAAATTTTTTAATGATAAAAGAAGCCTCAAAGGTGCATATTGGGCAAGGATGGATAAGGATTCAACCCTCCATTGCCTTAGGTGATTGATTGACAGAAAAATGTCACATCGTTTTTAGGACTTTCTGTCTTCAGTCTCTCTGTCTGTCTCTCTCTCAGTGAGAAAGGAGATAAGAGTGGGACTGGAGACTTGGACTGGGAACTTGATCTTGCCACTGAGCCACTCCTTGAAAGATGGTGGCCATGGCCCACTGGACAGTATCCAAAGTATCTTGATTCAGGTGTTAAGATCCATATATTATGTGAGAGGCAGTCAGGGGTTCCCTGTAGTGGCTATATTCTGAGTAATCAGTCTCTTCTACAGTAAGGCCCAGCCTGACATTATGAGCACAGGAAGGCTGTACTGAGCCCAAGAGCCAGCACTGGCCAGGGGACTCTGGGCTGCAAAGGGGTTGGGGCTAGCTCCAGTCCTAGGGAAACTGTTTTGTCATGCGGGGAAACTGAGACAGAAACCTTGGCCCATGAAGCAGAGGAAAAGGGAAAGGCAGGGGTTTGGTGGGCTTAAGGGTTCCCAGGGCTCACCTCAGGTAGTCAGAGGAAGGCTAAAGTCCCTGGGCTTTTTGGAGAACAGAGTGAAGGATGTATGGTGTGGGGAATGGCAGGGATACAGAAAGGAAAGTGAGTTAGTGGGGTATAAACCATCACTTAGCCTAAAGCCTTTTCTGTTCCCTCCCATCTTCACAGGCCAAAGCAGATATCATAGAATTGGGTCCTTTGCTCGTATGATTCCAGGGCTGGCAGAGTCCTTAAAGATATTTTAGCCAATGCCCTGAGTTATGCTAGAATCCTTCTAGGCTCAATTCATACACTCACAGAACTAGCAATGCCCTCAGAGACCACAGGACCTGGTATACAAGGCTCTTCTGCTTTCTTCTCAGGAGAAGCAGGCCTGGAAGGATTTTCTCCACAGCCTTTCTCTACCAGGCTCAAGTCCCAGCTCCCAGTAAGAAGCCCATACCTGAGACAGCTCCACTTTCTTCTCCTCCGGAGCCAGCTTAAAGTAAGGAGGCGGCACAACGCTGAGAAGCCCAGAAAGTCCCCCAGATTCCTCTGTGATCAGGCCAACTTCATTAAAATGAACTTTGTTCCCTGAGGATTCGATCATGGAGGTGTTATTGTTTGCTTGATCACAGTTCCTATGGCTACCGGCTGACAGTGAGAAGGGAACAGGTATACATCAGCATCTTCCTGTAAAATAGGGATCTGACCTCATATATAGGCAAACAGGCAGCACGCAACCTTGCAAATGGCACAGCATGAATAGAATCAAGAGAGTTCTGGGGGCTTCCCTAGTGGCGCAGTGGTTGAGAGTCCGCCTGCCGATGCAGGGGACGCGGGTTCGTGCCCCGGTCCGGGAAGATCCCACGTGCTGTGGCGCGGCTGGGCCCGTGAGCCGTGGCCGCTGAGCCTGCGCGTCCAGAGCCTGTGCTCCGCAACGGGAGAGGCCACAACAGTGAGAGGCCCGCGTACCGCAAAAAAAAAAAAAAAAAAAGAGTTCTGAATGATTTAAGTAGAAAAGAACATTAAATGAAATAGTACATGTGAAAGTATGTGTTCTATCCCTGGTTCAGCTTACATCCTGAAGCTGTTAACCATTCACGGCAGTATCAACCTTCATATCCAGAGGGGAGATCATCCAACTGAAAGGTTACAAACTGGCTGCCCTCAGGCCAAATAAAACCCATAAACCTAGTTTGTATGATTTCATAGTGCTTAAAACTTGTTTTGGGAGATTGGAATTGACATATATACACTAATATGTATAAAATAGATAGCTAATAAGAACCCACTGTATAAAAAAATTAAAATTCAAAAATTCAAAGAAGAAAAAAACTTGTTTTGAGTCAACTTTAAAAAAATCAGTATCTTTTCGGGACTTCCCTGGTGGTCCAGTGGTAAAGAATTCTCCTTCCAATGCAGGGAATGGGGGTTCGACCCCTGATCAGGGAACTAAGATCCCACATGCCGCAGGGCAGCTAAGCCCGTGGGCCACAACTGCTGAGCTCGCGTGCCTCAATGAGAGAGCCCATGTGCCACAAACTACAGAACCCACATGCTCTGGAGCCCACGTGCCACAACTAGAAAGAGAAAACCCACATACCACAACTAGAGAGAAGTCCGAGTGCTACAACTAGAGAGAAACCCATGTGCCACAAAGAAAGACCCCACATGCCTCAACGAAGATCCCGCGTGCCGCAACTAAGACTGGATGCAGCCAAAAAAAAAAAAAAAAAAGAAAGAAAATAAATTTTTAAAAAATCAGTATCTTTTCAGTGAAAAAAAAGTCCAATTTGAAGTGTCAATGCCCTCCTGTCAAAGGCTATCAAGAACAAACCTATAACTGAACAAAGTTGGGTTTACTGACTCATTGCAATGAGGGAGACCACACAATACGGGAAACTGTGAGGCATCTCAGTAAGAGATGTTGTAAATGACTTATTACAGGATTTGAGCTCGTGTTAGGTTTCTGGGAAGGGTTCAAGGAAAGGGGCTTTGTTCTGGTTTGGATGCTGTGAGGAAGTGGGGAATAGTTCTATGATTGGTATCTTAAAACTTTTTATCTAAATGGTGGGAAGAAAGGAGCAAGATTAAAGCTATCATTGATAAAGAAAGTGAAGTAATTTATATTAGGCAGGATAGGGATACTTGGCATTTCTGTTGTTTGGATAATGTTCTTGTTTTTGACTGTGTTCAGACATAACGACAGGGTGGTCTTGTTTTTATCTTGATCCATCACAGTGACAGAGTGGCCTTGTCTCTGTGATATTGGTGTTCTGTAAAATTGTTTATGTTTATCAAGAGAAAACAACAGTCTAGCTGTGAGTGTCATACTAGCTCCTATCAACACCAAGGCCTAGGTGATAGTGCCAGGCCAGCTACAGGCTGTCAGAGGATGCTTTCTCTTTCTCTGTCTCCCTCTTAGCCAAAGGCAGATGGAGTCAAGCCTCAGAACTTTAGCTTACTAGCCAGCTCTTCACCATTGCCAAGATTTTGTTCATCAGGAGACTGTCAAGAGAACATCTATAGTGAGCCTATGGTTAGTCTTTCCTTCTCCTTTTGTTGCAGAATGAGTTCTCAAATCCTCTGACATGGTGATGGTTGCACAGTAGCATTTAAAACTCTGACCAGAATACATCAGCCAACTGTACCACAGGAAATTACCAGAAACTAAATAGTTATTAATTCTTGTAACAGATCCTGAAGACAGGGGCCTAGAGTATCAAATCCAGGCAATGAAAACATGTCCCAAAGTCCAGCTTGCCTTTCTTAGCGATTCAAGTGACTTTTTTTTTTTTTTTTAGCATAGTCACAGGCTGCTCAACTTGACCTGTATTTATATAGGTGCAGCAAGCAGTGTTTGCCAAAGCATAAATTTCCCCTTGGTTAATGAATTTAAATTTAAACTAGTTGTTGGGCTTCTGAGTAGAAGTTGGCATTTATGATGTCTGCTGAGGTTAGAGGCAAGATTTGGATCACCTTTTCCAGTACTATTACCCCTCTCTGGGAAGTATAGCTCATACAGCATACATGATAATGAAGTAGGTTATCCCTCCAGGGAGTTTTCCTGAATAGCCTGTTCTTGAACAGCCTGCCTCATTTTGGAGATTTCTGGAGAAGTGGTCATTTAAAATATCTGAAAGGCTCTTAACAATTACTCTGAATACACAGGATAAGTTAGAGTGCAGCAGGCAGGTAAAAGCCTGATGTCTGCATAGGAAGTCGGACCCTATTGAGGCATAGGTTGCACCGGGAGTACCCAATTTTTGGACTCTTGAGGTGGACAGATTCCTTGAGTGGAGTTACATAGTGCTTGCAGATAGGTTGGAGTGTCTCAGAAGAGAATAGACTGACTATTATTGCAAAGATAGCCCCAACCTTATATCCCATTCCTGATGACCTAGGTTTTATGGGTAGGGTTATAATGACCTCAGCAGAAGCATTTCGTTCAAGTACAAGTTTGTAAGACTGAACTTTGGAATTAATTATGTGAGAAAAACTTAAGACCAGAAAGGACTTGTAGAAGGATATATACCTTCTGAAGTGTTTGAAGTTATTACATTTTTTTGTCAGCAGGATTAGATGGGGAGGCAATGGTTCCAGGAATGAGTTAAATTCAGAGCAATACCTAAGGTCTGAGAAATACACACCGGCATATTTTTTTTCCTTAAGCAGCGAAAGGAGATCAAAGGGGGTCAAAAGTAACAGGATGAAGATAGGGAAGACCATATTAAGATAACATTTAATCAGTTAAAGAGGATGTTAAAGACAATAATAGGCAATATTACTAGGAGAACAAAGGGTATGGAAGAGGGCACTGAAGAAGCAAAAAACCTTGTTCTGCAGAAGCTATTCACATGTGCGGTTAGCACCGTTCTCCTTCATCTTGGACAGAAGCTGCCCCCAGTCAGCAGCTTCCAGAAAATGTCTAACAATCCTCAGTTTGAGGTCCCCCAATGGACTGGATGCCCAGTACTCTGGAGTAAGTGATGTACATCTTTTCACTTAGGAAATATGAACCGAAAGATCAACAACTTGGAGTTTTATTGTTATGTCAGTTATCTGTTAAAGGTTCTTTTTGTAGAGGCTCAAGGGCAGTTTTTTTCTGATTCTTTTCCAGAAGACCAAATCTCCAGGTTTCAGATCATGCAGAGCTGCTTAGGTGGGTGTTTTGGAAATGCAGTTTATATCTATTGGTGCTAAATCTGGAGGTATTATATGAATCCCTGAAGAAGTTAGTCAATAAGTATAATGGGGTCAGTCTAGGATTGGAAGTGATTCCCAAATGCATGGAGCAGTTAACTCAGAAGGAGATAACCTGTGGGTCCTGGAGGGACCCACAATTGATCTTATTTTATCAAGGGCAATGGCAAAACTTTGGGTTTCTGAGAGTTTTGATAATTATGAGTTTTTTCATTCCTTTAGTTCTCTTTCTTTTTGCTGAAGATAGTGGATGATATGGACAGTGTATTTTCCAAGTAAAAGGCATAAAGAATTTTAAAAAAATAATGGTACCAGTGAAATATGTCTGTTACTAGAGAGATAAATTGAGACCCCTTTCCCCAACGGTGGGAATTTAAAAATCAAGCAATTTTTTTCTCTGCTAATATGTCCATAGCTCTCCAGCAAGAAAAAGTCTCAATCCACCCTGAGAATAAACAATAACTAGAACATACTTATAGTTCATTTGGAGGTGTTCACAGAGCCTCAAGGCTTTGGTTCTTGTCCATGTCCTACCTTTGCAGTCTTACCAGGACTATGTCACTGGCTGGTAAGATGTGCATTGGAAAATCCTCAGCAATACCCTTAAAGTTACCCCCCACCAATGTTGGTTCAATGCTGTCAATTTATCTCTACTATTCAGGCAATATCAAGAAGCATTCTTGCTAAACTCCATTTTTACTATGGCTACTTCCTTAGATAACAGGAAAACATCTACAAGTTTTTAATTTGCTGTCCATTTTCTACGGACTACTATAGATGTCAGGGAATCTCTCTTTCTTTCTTTATGGATTAAAAAAATTTTTTTTGAAATAATATTAGATTCACAAGAAGTTGCAAAAATAGTATGAAAAGGGTACCATGTACCCAGTTTCTCCCAGTGGTAACATCTTACATAACTGTAGTACAGTATCAAAACCAGGAAATTGACATTGGTACAATCCACAGACCTTATTCAGATTTCATCAGTTTCATATACATTCATTGCATTTGTGTGTATATATACAGTTATATGCACACATGGAATTTTATCACATGTAGATTTGTGTAACCACTACCACAATCAAGATACAGAACTGTTCCATCACCACAGAGATACCTCGTGCTATCCCTTTATAATCACACATCCCCTCTCCCCACCCCACCTCGCCCCAGCCTTGTCTTAACCTTTGGCAACCACCAATCCATTCTCCATGTCAACAACTGTGTAATTTCTAGAATGTTGTATAAACAGAATCACACAGTATGGAACATTTTGAGATTGACTTTTTTTTCACTCAGTATAACTGCCTTGAGGTCCAACTAATTTGTTGCATGTATTGATAGTTTGTTCCTTTGTATTGCTGAGTAGTATAGTAACCAATAGCTGAGAAGCCTAACAGGAGACTGTGAGGCAACCCCCAAATTAACAATAGAAGAAAGCTGTTACCACTCCTGGAACTAGAGGAACAAAGGGCAGCGTTACCAGATCCCAGAGCCAGGGTCACCTGTAGAAGCCAGAATTGTGGCCAACCTTTCTTGTGGGAGCTGGACCCACGTGAGAGTTATTGCCATCATGGGGGATGATACTTAATGTGGAGATGGGAGTTGGGGTGGAGGAGGGTGCTGGTAGAGAAATGCCCTGGCTTCTCCCTTCCCACTGCTTTTCATTCTCCTTCCACGGACTTGCATTTGTTGAACCAACTGGAAGCCAGCTGACATGGCTGCCTGAGACAAGTAGCCTGCAGCAGTCACCTTGCCACAAAACTGAGCACATCAGGTTTTGACAGTTCCCTAACAAAGAAAAACAGCCATGGGCTTCTTCTTCACGTTAGGAGGGTGGCTGGGTTTACAGAGTTGCAGTGATGGACAGTGATATGTAAAAGGAAACAATAATATTTCACAGGTAGATAGGCCACCAGCTGAGAAGTACTAAACATTTTCTGTCAACAGAAGAGTCTTTAGAATGGGTAACCATTTTAGTTAGTAGAGACCTTAGAACTAAATCAAGGGAAAATTTCCCATACTCTGCTATTGTTGCTATAGTTCTTAGATGAGGCATCTATGTCTTGGCTACTGGGTCTAATAAAAAACTGAAATAAGCAGTAGGCCTCTGATGATCCCCATGTAATTGACCAGTACCCCAAATGCTTGTTCACACTTTTCATGAACAAAAAGGGAAGGGGCTTGTGAATCTAAAATTCTGGAAACAGATCTTTTTGTAGACAGTTATCATACCAGTCTTTGTGCTTAAATATGTAGGCTTTATTTTTTAACTTGAAACATATACAATTCTTGACATATATTCATATTAATATACTTTACTTATGTGTAAATAACTTAGAAAGATAACCTCTCTTTTCAATTTATTATTATTTTTTTAAATTGTGAGTTTAGTAGACAAAAGAGCTCTCACAATAGTTTTGAATTAATTAAATTTGGTAAATTCCAGATAAACCTAATGATTCCTATTGTTCTTTTATTTTTATTTTTTGCGGTACGGGGGCCTCTCACTGTTGTGGCCTCTCCCGTTGCGGAGCACAGGCTCCGGACGCACAGGCTCAGCGGCCATGGCTTACGGGCCCAGCTGCTCCGCGGCATGTGGGATCTTCCCGGACTGGGGCACGAACCCATGTCCCCTGCATTGGCAGGCGGACTCTCAACCACTGCGCCACCAGGGAAGCCCCCCTGTTGTTCTTTTTATAGAAGAAAGGAGCAGATCTTTGTGCTATTTGATGGCTATTTTAGGAAACCCAAACATAGTTTAGGCACACAAAAAAATATCCTAAGAGTTTTATTAGCCTAAATTTGGGGCCTGAATTTAGGAAAGGCAAAATCAAGAATAGTTGTAGAGGAAACAACATATAAGTAATAAATAAATATCTAAAGAAAAGATATATTTATAGGCAATATTGTAAAAACACACAGCAATGAACAACAATGGTTACTAGGAGCTTAACTTAAGAAAAAAAAAAACTCTTTTCAAAAATGATTTAAGGACTTCCCTGGTGGTGCAGTGGTTAAGAATCCGCCTGCTAATGCAGAGGATACAGGTTCAAGCCCTGGTCCCAGAAGATCCCACGTGCTGCGGAGCAACTAAGCCCATGTGCCACAACTACTAAGCCTGCGCTCTAGAGCCCGTGAGCCAAAACTACTGAGCCCACGTGCCGCAGCTACTGAAGCCCGTGTGCCTAGAGCCTGTGCTCCGCAACAAGAGGAGCCACCGCAATGAGAAGCCTGCACACCGCTATGAAGAGTAGCCCCCACTCGCCACAACTAGAGAAAGCCCGCGCACAGCAACGAAAACCCAACACAGCCAAAATTAATCAATTAATTTTTAAAAAATGATTTAAGAGTATGTCAAAAAGCACCAAGAGTTAATAGGATATTTTTAGTGACAAAAAGGAAAGAGTAGACTTTTCCTGCTCGCCGCAACTAGAGAAAGCCCATGCACAGCAACGAAGACCCAAAGAGGAAAGGAGGGAAGGAAGGGAGGGAGGGAGAGAGGGAGGAAGGAAGGAAGGAAGGAAGGAAGGAAGGAAGGAAGGAACTTCTACTAGTCTGGACATTAAAAAAAAAAAAAGCCCCAAATCTCATTTTCTTCCTTTTATATATTATTCATGTAACAATTTTCAGTAAATGATTTATTAATATACCTTTACATATATGTGTATTTAGGCATTCACAGATACATAAATACACAAATAGGTAATAAATTGAAAGCCTTAAAACATAATTAGGGACTTCGCTGGTGGTGCAGTGCTTAAGAATCTGCCTGCCAATGCAGGGGACATGGGTTCAAGTCCTGGTCCAGGAAGATTCCACATGCCGCAGAGCAACTGAGCCCGTGCACCACAACTACTGAGCCTGTGCTCTAGAGCTCGCATGCCACAACTACTGAGCCCGCGTGCCACAACTACTGAAGCCTGCACGCCTAGAGCCCATGCTCTGCAACGAGAAGCCACTGCAATGAGAAGCCTGCGCACCACAACAAAGACCCAACGCAGCCAAAAATAAAAAAGTAAAAAATAGGGGCTTCCCTGGTGGGGCAGTGGTTGAGAGCCCGCCTGCCGATGCAAGGAAACCGGGTTTGCTCCCCGGTCCGGGAGGATCCCACGTGCCGCGGAGCGGCTGGGCCCGTGAGCCATGGCCGCTGAGCCTGCGCATCCGGAGCCTGTGCTCCGCAATGGGAGAGGCCACAACAGTGAGAAGCCTGCATACCACACAAAAAAAATAAAAGTAAAAAATGAATAAAATTTTTAAAAAAAGATAAATAAGTTCTGGGGATGTAATGTACAGCATGGTGAGTATTTTTTAAAATTTCAAAAGGTAAATCATATATGAAAACTAAGATAATTTACTTAACTTATAAAATCAATATTAAAAAGTAAAAAGGTTTAAATCATAAGAAAACTAACCCTGATCTTGTACAAACCAAAATATTGTGCTGGCATTATTTTTACATGGCAAATTAAAATGCAAATACACTGGATCACGCCGAAAACTCTTCTTTTATCTTGGAACTAAGGCCTTATCTTATCTATAACTATAATTACAAAGCCTATTACATAAATATACTTTTCAGAGCCCACAAAGGAAACATATATAGTTTAGCAATTCTTTCAGACATTTTTAAAAATTATTTATTTATTTTTGGCTGTGTTGGGTCTTCATTTCGGTGTGAGGGCTTTCTCCAGTTGCTGCAAGCGGGGGCCACTCTTCATCGCGGTGCGCGGGCCTCTCACTGTCGCGGCCTCTCTTGTTGCGGAGCACAGGCTCCAGACGCGCAGGCTCAGCAGTTGTGGCTCACGGGCCCAGTTGCTCCGTGGCATGTGGGATCTTCCCAGACCAGGGCTCGAACCCATGTCCCCTGCATTGGCAGGCAGATTCTCAACCACTGCGCCACCAGGGAAGCCCTTTCAGACATTTTTGATTACAGTTGACCCTTGAACAACGGTTAAGGAACTTAAGAAACAACACCCCCCAGTCCCCCACCCCACAAGGCACAATTGACCCCTTCCTCAAACTTAGCTACTAATAGCCTTACTGATAATATAAACATTTAACACATATTTTTTATGTTATATATATTATATAATGTATTCTTACAGTAAAGTAAGCTAGAGAAAATGTTATTAAGAAAGTCATAAGGAAGAGAAAATACACTTAAAGTACTGATTGTATTTATCGATACTGATACCATATGTTTACATGGTCTGTTTACAAGATGAATCATCTGTCAGTACCTACGTCAATACTGTCTTATGTTACACAACACATTGTAGATAGTAAATGTATTAGTAACACTAGACATCAAAAATGAAAAGACAGGGAATTCCCTGGTGGTCCAGTGGTTAGGGCTCCGTGCTTCCACCGCCAGGGGCATGGGTTCGATCCCTGGTCAGGAAACTAAGATCCTGCATGCCGCACGACGCAGCCAAAAAAAAAAAACAAAACAAAAGATAGTGTGAAAAAGAAATTTATATTTATTTACAGATAAAACGATTCATGCATTGATAATGAAGCAGCAATATGACTGCCTTTTGGTAACCTAGTGTAATCGATAGTGCCATGTATAGTCTGTAAATGTTTGTGTGTGTGAGTTTTGATAAATTTTTGCTTTTTCTTTATATATATATATATTTTTGGCTACGTTGGGTCTTCGTTGCTGTGCACAGGCTTTCTCTAGTTGTGGCGAGCAGGAGCTACTCTTTGTTGCGGTGCACGGGCTTCTCATTGCGGTGGCTTCTCTTGTTGTGGAGCACGGGCTCTCCTCTTGTGTGCGGGCTTCAGTAGTTGCAGCATGCAGGCTCAGTAGTTGTGGCATGCGGGCTTCAGTAGTTGCAGCGTGCAGGTTCTAGGGCACGCGGGCTTCCGTAGTTGTGGCTCGCGGGCTCTAGAGCGCAGGCTCAGTAGTTGTGGCACAGGTGCTTAGTTGCTCTGCAGCATGTGGGATCTTCCCAGACCAAGGATCGAACCCTTGTCCCTTGCATTGGCAGGCGGATTCTTAACCACTGCACAACCAGGGAAGTCCCAAATTTTCCCTTTTTATAATAGATTTGGTATATTTTATGATAGTAAATGATAAAATACACTAATATCTGTTTATAATTTATGCATTCATGATATACCTTTCTCTTAATTTTTTTTGATATTTTTAGGCTACACATTTTCTCAAATTGTTACAAATCCCCCCCCAAATTTTTTCCAATATATTTACTGAAAAAAATTCACGTATAAGCGGACCTGTGGAGTTCAAACCCATATTGTTCGAGGGCCAACTGTATTTAACTGGATTGCGCACATTCAGTGAAATATTTTTTTGATAAGTTAATCTTTAAACTTTTCCAAGAGAGGAAAATGGACAGCAAAAAAAGTGAGAGGGAGCTACTACAGACAAATATGAAACTATCACTCTAAAAAGCTAATCCATTTTCCCTCTGCAAGTAAAGATAAAACAGTTTAAATGCAAAACCCCTCCAGATTTTGACATATACATAAACACACACAAAGAGTGATATTCCACCTAATTTTATTTTATTTTTTAAATCTTTTTAAAAAAAATTTATTTATTTATTTAATTTATTTATTTTTGGCTGCATTGGGTCTTCGTTGCTGTGCGCAGGCTTTCTCTAGTTGCGGTGAGCGGGGGCTACTCTTTGTTGCGGTGCGCGGGCTTCTCACTGCGGTGGCTTCTCACTGTGGAGCACGGGCTCTTGGCACGCAGGCTCAGTAGTTGTGGCGCACAGGCTCAGTAGTTGTGGCGCACAGGCTTAGTTGCTCTGTGGCATGTGGGATCTTCCCGGGCCAGAGATCGAACCCATGTCCCCTGCATTGGCAGGCGGATTCTTAACCGCTGCGCCACCAGGGAAGCCCCCACCTAATTTTTAAAAATATCTTAGGCACTTGACAATTTCAAAGAGCTATATAATTTAAAAATCAGTATTTATTAATCTCCAAAGTACGGAAATGAAATATCACCTATGTTAAACAAAATAATCTCTCTTTTTGACAACCAAGACCATCTCCTCATGAGGGTTTCTTATATTTTTCTTCTAGGTAACTCTCAAATAAAGAATCTTGTTCTTGTCCCAAGTTCCCCAAAATGGCCACTGCAATTCTAAATTGTCCCTAGTGAAATTGGGTCAGTTAGAAAGATAAGGGTACGAGTTAGTGTAATTGTGAGAAAACATGAAGGAATCAGGTATTTGGCCCAGTTTTAGTTGAGACAAGAGTTCATAAGGCCAGTGCTGTGCAACCTTGTATCTCTAGAACTTGGCCAAAGACCAGTCATCACTGATCAGAAGCCAGAGAAAATAACCTGATTCTGGGCAGAAGAAATGAAAAAAAGGAGTTCTCAGGGACACAGACAAAACTGAGGAAGAAGTCCTTATAAAGGTTTGGAATGGCAACCTGAGGCAAAGTTTATTCAAAGGACACTGGTTTGAGGATATCTTCTGAATTCCATAGTCTCCAGGGCTGGCTGTAGGACAGACTTATTGGGCCTTGGTTGATGGAGTGATTTTTCTGGTTAATTCTGATAACAAATGACACTCCAGCATGCTAACTAGTTACATGACCCCTGAGCGGCTGGCATCCCCAACTTCTTAGAGGGATAAGTGGTGTTCAGCCACCAGAGACTGAGCAATAAATAACAGGTTCATGTTGCCCTCAGACATCCAGGGCTGCATACCCATCCTTTCCCTATAGACTTTTCCTCTTATAGACAAACAACATTCAGAACACTAGACGGGGGGATCCATGGGAGCAGATAGATATAGAAAGCCAGAAAACAAATTCCCCAAGGAAAAATAAAAATCTAATTGGATAACCAAAAAAATGGAAGAGGACCTTACTCCAAGCAAAATAAACAAAATAATCTCAACACTCAAGGGTCTCAACGAAACATCAGAGCTCAATTCAGCAAGAACTTACCTCCCAGCCATGGGCAGGATGGCACCTCAAATAGTTAGAGACACGAGGGGTCTCAGATGTGCACATTATTACTAGAGTCAAGGGTTCCAGTCCAAGGTAGTGAGGGCTTCAGCTGAATCCCTGTGGATCCTCCATTTCTGATAATGCCCTCCAGCCAAAGACTACCAGGAACACACCTGTAGTAGAATGAGGGAGATGGCACATCATGGGGAACCCATTCTGGGCATCTCAGCAAGTGCATATTTAAAAGGACTTATTACAGGATTGGGGCTTGTGTTAGATGATTTTCTAGGAGGGTTTGACAAAGGGGAGATTTGCTCTAGGTTGGATGCTGTCAGGAAGTGGGGATAATTCTTTCTGGTTATCTTAATAATTCTTATCTAGAAGTTAGGAGGAATGGATCAGTGCTAAAGCTGTAGTTGGTAAAGAAGCAGCAGTCACTCAAACTGTGGAGAGGGTTGTGTTTGGTCATTTTTGTGATCTGGACAATGTTCTCGTTTTCGTGTTCAGGCATGATTATGGAATGGTCTTTCTCTCAATCCATCAGTGACTGGTTTTGTCTGATGTTGTGTTCTGTAAAATTGTTTATGCTCAACAAGGCAACACCACAGCCTAGCTAATAGTGCCAGGCCCCCTACTAGCAACACTGAGGCTTCTGAAGGAAGAGTGCAAACTAGCTCCCAGTTGTCATGAGATGCTTTTCTCTTTTTCACCAGCTACATTTGAAAAATCAGAATTGGCAATCCTTTTGGTAAAACATGGGCTCTTCAGGTCACCACAGGACTCATGACTCCCCAGTACCTTGTAACTGGTCTGCCCCACTCATTTACACTCCTACCTTGTCTGGCATTTAAATTTGCACCCCTCACTAGCAGAAAAGGAACCAAGCAAGCCCAGAGAGAAGTGACTTGCCTGATCACCCAGTGAACTGATGGCAAGGCGGCAACTACAACTTTGTGTTTAGTTTTCCCTCCAGAGGATCCATCTGCTAGACATTCAGGTCGATTGTTAAATCTCTGAGGTATCAGCCTCTCAACTGAATGTGGATGGGATCGGATAAAAACACTTCTCACCACACTTTATCAACAACGTGTTCCCAGCTTACTTCTCCTTTCTTTAGGGGTTGGGTGTCTCACGACATCGGCTGGGATTCTAAGGCCTTTGCTCAGCTGATCCAGCCACCCCTGACCTTCTTTCTGCTTCTCAAATATGCCAAGTGTGTTCCGGCCTGAGGGTCTTTGTATTTGCCCTTGGCTCTGCCAGTAACTCTCCGCCCTCACACCTCCACGGGGCCGCTTCTTCTGAGCTTCAGCTCAGTATCACCTCCTCAGGGAAGCCTTCCATGACGACCTTACCTGCTCACACCCTGCATGCCCTAGCACTACCGCCATCTCCTCTGCGAGGCCACACCCCTCTAGCCTCCTTTAAGAGCGTCCCTTGGTGCTTCGTTCGCAGCTCCCCTCAGTCTGTCAAATGTGCGGGGATGGGAGGCGGGAAACTGTGCCCAATCCCCTGCTTCTCTGGGCCAGTTTTCCCTTTACGCCCACGAAGCGCTCTGAGAGCAGAGACACGCGGCGGGGACACCGCTTTCCATAACACGCTGGTGGCCAAGCGCCTCCTACATCGGGGCTCCAGGACTGGAGACTCGACCGCACTTCCCGCGGCGCCCTGCCCCGCGGCAGCCGGCGCTCAACCCCTCCACCGGCCCAAGGCCACTACGCATGCTCCGCACTTCCGGCCCCGAGAGGTCGGGGGCGGGAGCTTGACGCGCCTGCGCAGCTGCTCGCCCGGCTTCCGGGCGGTGCAGGCGCGATGGCTTTGAGGGCCAGTGTCTTTGAGTAGCGGGGGTGTAGAGGCGTGCGGGCTAGAGGTTCGGCCCGAGGGCTCAGGACCGGGGTCTTTGGGGAGCGGCCGGGGTCGCAGAGAGAACCTAGGATCGTTGCCCGCCGCCACCACCAGGCATGTCGGCCGAGGCCTCGGGCCCGGAGGCGGCCGAGGCCCCGTCCCTGGAAGTCCCTAAGCCCTCAGGTCTCGAGCCTGGCTCTGCCGCCTACGGTCTCAAGCCACTGACCACGAACAGCAAGTACGTGAAGCTGAACGTGGGCGGCTCGCTGCACTACACAACGCTGCGCACCCTCACGGGACAGGACACCATGCTCAAGGCCATGTTCAGCGGCCGCGCGGAGGTGCTCACTGACGCCGGAGGTACGCGAGCCGCCCTTGCTTACTGTCCTGCGTCCTCCAGATCCACGTCTCCCTTTCCCGTGGTCTTTCCTGGCCCAGTCTCCTCATGCCCGTTCTCTGCCACCGTCCCATCAGTTCATTCTCACCCCCTCCAGCCCCCACAAACCGTCTCATCTCGCCTGGCTCGGTCACGATCACCCTCCTCCCCCGGTCTTTACCCCCAGCAGTAGTAACCAACATTCATGGACACCCCCCCCCCGCACCATCCCCCCGCCCCTCCAACTACTCTGCCGGGCGCTGTGGTAAGTGATTCAACATGTCAGCTCCCAATTTTCATGACCGCTTCCCACTGACTCTCCCACCCTTCACGCCTCAGCTCAAAAGACTTGGGAACCAGCCCAGCTGCCAACAACATCCTTCCAGGTACCCCTCATCAGTTTCTTCCACCTGCCCAGCCTTTTGTTCCCCTCTCTACCTCAGCGCTGCCAACAGTCATCCCTGAGAGTTGGAGGATCTTGTCGGTCTCCGTTCCTCTAACGCAGGTTCCTGTACACTCTAGGACTCCGTCTGTAAATACAGACTGTAGAAGGAGAAGGCAGCTTTGGGTTTGCCAGGGACGCCAGAGCGGAAAGTGGACAGTTCTCTTTGGCAGGCGAGCCCCTTACCTTCCCGAAGTGTTGCATTCAGGTCTGGGCCCCATATGCCCAAGTGGAACCTTAAAGTTTGGTGGCAGGATTGGGGGGTGGGGTGGAGGTGGAGTGGATTCAGAAGGGGTTAACGAGGGTTGTGAGAGCAGGAAAGTAAAAATTGGGGAGGTAGAGCTCAGCCTTCAAATACCTGAAGGTGAAGAATGTATTTATTCAGTAAGTATTTGTAAAATGCCAGTGCGGGAGATAGTTTGGTACACAAATCTGATAAGCTAAGCCTTATGGAGTTTTCTTTTTTTGTGGGGGCAGGGGAAGAATAAGTGAGTAAACATACTAAAACAAAAGCAAAATATGTAATTTCAGATAGCAATAAGTATATTATGAAGAATAGAAGGAAGAATATATATCTTTATATTCTATGAAGAATATAAAGGTTAAAATGGTAGTAAACTGGACGGTGGGGTGGACATTCTAATTAAATAGGATGGTCAGAATTAGCACAAGAGGTTAGAGGTTTATTGATAAGGTAATCTGTACGAACTCTCTGATGGTGAGAACCTTCTCAGCGTAGCACAGACTTGGGAGGGAATTAATTCTCTGTGGCTGGCTGTGTTAAAAAGGGGCTTATGGGAGAACTCACTGGAGATGTTTTAAAGGGATTTTCTTAGCTATGGCACAGGCTTGAGACAGATCAGCATTAAGACTTGTGGCTTTCGAATCCTCCTTTCATAAAAATTTAGTAGCTCCTCAGCCTTTAGCAAAGCCATCCTTCCTCCTGCCTCTCCCCACCGCACCAGGTTGGGTGCTGATTGACCGGAGCGGCCGCCACTTTGGTACAATCCTCAACTACCTGCGGGACGGGTCCGTGCCACTGCCTGAGAGTACCAGAGAACTGGGGGAGCTTCTGGGCGAAGCACGCTACTACCTGGTACAGGGACTGATTGAGGACTGCCAGCTGGCACTGCAGGTGAGGGTCCCTTCCCCTCCTCCTGAGTCCCACCCCTATGCTCATGTCCCTGGGAGAGCTGCCCAAGCAATTAGCTATTAAGATATTAAAGAAAAACAAAAGGAAGTATGGGGCACTGCCTGGAGGAGTTGCCTCTGGCCTGGCTCTGACTGGCCATGACACCAGAGAATTTGGGGGTACTGTCCTCTGCATTTCTGCTGTCTCAGGCAGGGCCCCCCTCACCACCTCATGCCAAGACTACTGCAGTGGTTAAATGACTACTGTCTCTGTTTCTTGCTGTTTCTACCCAGCCAATCCAGCTGTTACACTAGCACCTGAATAATGATCCTTAAACACAATCCCAATTTATTCTCTCCCTTGCTCAGAAATCCCAAATAATGCCCTTGTCCCACTAAGGGAAAAAATATATATATATATCTGAATTTAAATTGGAATATAATGATCTCCATGGTCTGGTCCTATCCTGGGAGGCAGCATTCCATCCGTCCCAGGGCTTTAAATAATTTTTTTTTTTCTAGCAGTGAAATACTGTAGGAGCAGTCACACCCAATAAAACAGGGTTGGGGGTTCCAGGGCCCCAACTGCTGGGCTTCTTTTCTGGGGATCTCTTAGGATTCTGAGGAGAAGAGTTTGGAAAGCACAGCCAGGAGATATGGGTTAAGTGTCACCTCCACCACAGCTGACTGAGTGACCTTGAGTGAGTCAATTCCTACCTCTGGCATTCTATTCTCATGTTCCAAAAGATAGGGAAATGAGAAAAATATGTGCAGTGTAGTGAGTTTCACATAAAGCCTTTTATTCTGTTCTATTTTTACAATGTTAAGTGTCCTTTTATGATACATTATTAATAGGAGATTGTAAGAATTTCTTTTTTGATGCCCTTTATATTCAATATATTAAAAAGTGGCAACTATGAACAACTTTCTGTTATCTTGGGAAATACTTATTGGACCTTGAAATCCAAAAGTATAGAATTTCTTTGGGCAATATCCGTATTTTTCAGGCTTTTTGACTGCATCTCATAGAGAAAAATGCATTTTATACTTGCATATATGTGACTGAAATAAGTTTTATAAAATGATACTTTTAGTGAAATACACTCTGAGATATTCTGTTTTCTTTCTTTCTAATGCCGTTTGGGACCCATTAAGTTTATTTCATGACCCATTAGTGAGTTACCACTTGCAGTTTAAAAAACATCAAACTAGATGATTTTGGAAGTGCATTCCTGTTCTGTAACTTTACGTTTATCTAATGTTATCTCACATCCACTGTGTGTTAGGATTGCTTCTGTTACCTTCCTGTACCCCTGTTTGACATAAAAAGAGACATGAGGGAAGCTGGGGATATATTGAAGGTGAAAGAGCTGGTAAGCAGCAAAGCTCAGAGTCCCCAGGTGCCTGACTCCCAAGTGCAGTGCTTTTTCTTCTGTGCTCAGCTGCCTCCTTTCCAAGCTTCCCCGAGACCATTCTCATTCCCCACTCCACTCAGCTAGAATATGCTTGTTTGTTTGGAGGTTTTGGGTTTGGAGTTTTTTGTTTGTTTCTTTCTTTCTTTCTTTTTGGCCGCCCCGCGTACCATGCGGGATCTTAGTTCCCCAACCAGGGATCGAACCCGTGCCCCCTGCAGTGGAAGCTGGGAATCTTAACAAGTAGACCACCAGGGAAATCCCGTTGTTTTTAAGATTCTGGTACAGAGAATTGAGTTCACCATACTTCTCAGTGTGTGGCACTTAAACATCATTAGTCTATGCAGATCTTTTCTCTTTTTATTTTTTCCTTCATTCCCAGTCCCCTGCCCACTTCCCTTTTGCCCGTAGGTACCCCTCCAGTTCTAATGTTTTAATACATTTCCTTGGATTATGTTTGTACCCTTAAAAAACTAAAACATTGTTTTGTATACATATGTATTTTAAATTTCCATAAATGTCATTGACCTACGGATCGTGTGTTCTGTTTCTTAATTCAACACTTTTTCCAAGTTCTATTCATGCTGCTGTATGTACATTCAGTTCTTTGCTTCTGACCGCTGCACAGGAATCTATGGTGTGCATTCAACCATATTTTATTTATACATTCCCCTGAGGTTGGAAACCTAGATTGCCTCCCGCTTCCTGCCCCCACAAACGATGCCACCATGAGCATCTTTGTACGTGTGCCCTTGTGGGTCCTGGGTCAGTGTTTCTCATGACTGTAGCTGGGAGTGGAATTGCTGGGCCGCAGGACACATGCAAACGAATTTCAGCAAGTATCATCAGATTACTCTCCCAAATGGCTGTAGCACCTTGTACTCTTGATGAGCAGTGCATAAGGAATCCTGTTTCTGCATATCCTCAGCAACTCAAGGCATCACCCTGCATTCTAATTTTGCCAATCTGATTGGTATAGAGTGATTTCATTTTAATTTGCATGCTTCTGATTACTAATTAGATTGAGCATCTTTTCACATACTTACTAGCCTTTTTGGTTTCCCCTTCAGTGAATTGCCAATTCATATTCTTTACCAAATTTTCTACTGAGTTTCCTATGTTTTTCTTGTTGTTTTGCAGGAGATTCTTACATATTTTAGCTTAGTTCCTAGGGAGAATTAAGCCCTATTACTCTAAGGCATGTATTTTACATAAAAAATTAACTTCTCCTGTGCATCTAGAATGGTACTATTTACCTGACATTCTCAGAAGAGTTGAGAAAATAGTTACTCAAATTATTTGCTGGGTTTTGATATTCAGTGAGGAAGCCCAGTTGAGAAAGTCTGTTTTAGATAATAATTTCTAGTCAGTTTTAGATGTTGCCAATAATTTCTCTTAGAATGTCACCTGTCTGTGGCATCTGTTGTTGAATAGAAATTATTTTTTTTATTATAGATAACTTTATTATTTTTAAAGCAGTCTGTAAGTATTGTAGAAATTTAGAAAACACAGATCATCAAAAAAATAAAAGCACCAAATATCCTTCCACGTCTTTTCCTGTGTGTGTGTTTGCCAAAATATGATTATGCTGTATGTGCTGTTTTGTAGTATGCTTTTTTTTTGTTTGTTAATAATTGCCATCTTTCCATGTCAGTGAAATTTTATGTAACATCAGGGGCACATACAAATTTCTCCGTTTGTTCCAGAAATGTCTTTTATAGATGGTTCATCTAAACCAGGACCCAATCTAGATCCTTGCATTACATCTGGTTATTATGTTCTTTTTCCAACCCAAGCAGTCCCTTTTTTCTCAAAATACTGACTTTCTCATAATACTGACCATCAGTTGTCCTTCACAGTGACCTACTTTCCAAATTCGCCTGATGTGGTTTGTTACCCTACCCTATCCTGAGTTTTCTCTAAATTAGATGGTAGATTTAAAAGCTTGATATTAAATATTTTGGTTGGAAAACATGTTAAGTAATGTTACATATATCATACTGTGTTATATCGAGACCTACAATATTGTTAATATGACCCATCATTAGTGATGCTCAGTATTGGCCCCTAGATTCAGATGATGATGGTTTGATCCCTCCATTGTAGTTACATTTCCTTGTTGCCAACTATAAAGTAACTGAGGCACTTTATGAATGGCAGTTACCTATCAACCACACATCTATTTATAATTCTCACCTGAATCAATAATTTCATTAGGGTTGTAGAATAATTATAATTCCTTCAACATTATTACGTGAAATTATTTATAAAGTCGTGCTTTTCATTGTCAACTGGAGAGATTCTTGATTTTAATATAGTCAAATTCCTTTTTTTTTTTTTCCTAATGGTGTATCCTCTTAGGATCTTGTTTAAGAAGTTTATTCTACATTTTTTATTAGCTTTATAGTTTTACCTTTTGTATATGGAATTCACTGTTGTAAATGCAAATTATGAAGGGATTCAACTTTTTTTTGTCCTCTGTGGAGTGAGCTTGTTTTCTCAATGCCATCTACTACACAGTCTGTGGTAGCCAGCATCCAAGATGGCCACCGGCAATTCTTGCCTCTTGCTTATTCAGGCTCTTGCTTAGTCCCCTGCCACACTGAATAGGGCTGACCTATGTAACCAGTAGGAGATTGCAGAGATGATAGTGTGTGACTTCTAAAGCTAGGTCATAAAAGACCCATAGCAGTTTCTGCCTCTCTTGGATCACTCACTCTGGGGAAGCCAGCTGCCATGTGAGCATATTCAAGCAGCCCTAAGGGAGAGGTCCACTTGGTGAGGAACTGAAGCCTCCTGCCAACGGCCAGCACAGACTTCCAGCCAAATTGGTGAACTATCCCAGAATTGGATCCTCTAGGCCCAATCAAGTCTTCAGATAACTACAGCCCTGGTCAACATTTGGACTCCAACTTCATGAGGGACCCTCGGCCAGGACCACCTAACTAAGCCAGTCTCAAGCTCCCAACCCACAGAAACTGTGTGAGATAATAAATGTTTATTGCTGTTTTAAGCTGCTAAGTTTGTACTAATTTGTTACCCAGTAACGGATAACAGATTTTGGTATCTGGAGTGGGGTTCTGCCATAACAAAAACCTAAAATGTGGGAGCGGCTTTAGAACTGGGAAGAGGGCAGAAGCTGGAGGGACTTGAGAACAGTGTTAGTAAAAGCCTAAAGAGCTTTAAAGAGTATTCATAGAAGTCTGATGACCTTTGAGGAGGCTGCAGTGTGGAACATGTTTACTGGAAAGTGGTGGAAAGGGGATCCTTGTTATATAGTGGCAGAAGTAGCAACACTGTCAACTACAGTAATGTAGAAAGTAGAAAACATACTAATGATCTGGCTGATCTAGCTAAAGAAATTTCCAGATAGAATGTTGAAGTGCCACAGGTTTCTTGTTGCTTATAGTGAAACAGAAGAGGAGAGGGTAAGCTAAAAGAAAAAGAATTGAACAAAAAGGAGCCAGGAATTTTGGGGTCTTGAAAATTCCCAGTCTTTCAGATAACAACTGATGTTAAAGTTAGCAAATGGCTTCCAGGCAAAGATCAAACACAGGGCATTCTCAGTAAAACATGGTCTAAAGATGAAGCTGAGGATGTGATTGTAAAATCCTTTAAGACCTCAGAAATATCCAAGAAGATGCCTCAGAGAACCATTCAGTCAAATAATAGCACTTCTAAGAAGCTTAAGGCTATTGTCAGGCAGCAGTCTCAGCATAAGCCCAAAGTAGAGAAGAGCTTATCTCACAAAGATGTGTGGGTGAGGCTTTTGTCTAATGAACTGAACCCCAGGATTCACAAGACACCCATTAAGTTTTTAAGAGAATTATATTGGCAGAAACACTGCCAGCTTAGACTGGAAGGGACAGAGACAGTACAAGAGGAGAAGAAGCCTTTGGACCCTCGAAGTTCTACAGGCAGAAAGCAGGCTAAGGAAACTATGGAGCTGCAAACACGGACTGTCTTTCATGGAAATGGAAGGATGACTCAGGTCAGAGCCAAGAGCCATAGAGAATCATTCCTGGACAGGAGTAGACATCAGAGAGCTCCCAATATTTGTCCAACTGGATTACAGAATTTCTGTGAAGCAGTGACTTCTCTGTGCCTCCTGCTCCCCTCCTCACCTTTTGAACAAGAGTGTTTATCCTAATGCCTGTTGCACATGTTGCATGTGGAGTGTGTGGAAGAGATAACTAGTCTCTTTAGTTCACAGGTCTTCAGATCCAGAGAAAATGTACCTAAGGAGCTATAGTTAAGGAACACCTCGCAAGGAGCATTGTCCCCACCTGGACCTGATTTAGATGACCAGATTCTGTACTTCAGTGCTATAATAGGATGGGACTTTGGGGGATCTTGGGAGGGGGTGAGTGTGTTTTGTGTATGGGAGGGATTTGAATCAGTGGGAGCCAGAAGGTGGACTGTGGAGCCAGCCTCCAAGGCAGTCCCCAATGATTCTTGTTCCCTAGTACTCATTGCCGTGTGTTGTTCCCTCCCACACTGAATAGGGCTAACAAAACTAGGTCATAAAAGACAGTGAGGCCTCCACCTTGCTCTCTCTTGGATTATTTGCTCTGGAGAAGCCAGCTGCCATATTGTGAGGACACTCAAGCAACCCAACGGAGAGGTCTAAATGACAGGGATCAGATATTTCCTGCCAATAGCCAGCCTGAACTTGCCAGCCATTTGAATAAGCTTTCTCAGAAACAAATCTTCCAAACCCAGACATGCCTTCAGATTACTGCAGCCCCAGCTGACTTGACTATAACCTTGTGAGAGACCCCATGCCAAAAACATTCAGCTGAGCCACTCCTGAATTCCTGAATATCCATTCTGACCCACAGAAATGGGTAATAAGTATTTGTTGTTGGTTTAAGCTGTTCAGTTTGGGGACAGTTTGTTATACAGCGATAACTAATAAACACTTGCCCCACTGCTTTGTGATGTTCTCTCTATAAATATCAGTTCTCTTATATACACCAGTCTGTTTCCAAGTCCTCTATTGTGTTTCATTGTCTTTGTTTGTTTCTGCACCAGAACTACATTGTTTTCATTATTATGGCTTTCTAAGATATTTTAATATCTGGGAGGGTCAATCTCTTCTCTTGCTTGACTCTTTTTAAAAATTGACCTAAGTAATAGTAGACTTATTCTTCCAAATTAATTTTAGAAAAAGTCTTAGGAGTTTCTCAAAAAAAAAATCTTCTGGAATTTGTATTAGAATTGCACATCTAGTTTTTAGGTTGGGAGAGGTGAGAGGGGTTTTGGCATGAAGAGTCTAGAAAGCAGAGAAGAGGAAAGAAACCTATGTGTCTGGTTCTGATTCTCCTTCCAACCTTCCACCTAGCCCAGTTCATTCGTTCACTAGATATTTATTGAGCATCTACTGTAAATTGGTACTTATTGTCTAGGAAGAGACCATGAGCAAATATACCAAAAAATGAGAAAATGTGAGGAACTGAGTGTCATGAAGAAAGTGAACTGATAGTGTGAAAAGGAAGAAGTAGAGGAGGCTGCTTAGCCAGGGAGCTTAGGGTGGAGGACCAGCACCCTCCTAGGGGCACTGTTTGAGTTGAGATCTGAATGGCATGAAGGGGCCAGCCATGCAACCGAGTGCAGGCTGTTGCCGGCAGTGGCAGCTGCAAAGGGCCTGGTGGGCACAAGCTGGATGCGCGAAGGAACAGGTGGGGCTGAGGTCCAGCGGGCAGGGGAGAGTGGTAGAGACGAGATCAGAGAGTTCGCATCCTGCAGAGTCTTGTGTGGACTACTAAGGAGTCTGGATTTTTTTCCCAAAGGCAACAAGCAGTTTTTGAAGGCTTTTAGGTTGGGGAATGAGTGACCTCTGGTTGTGCTGTTAATCACCTTCCCCTTCTTCTCCAGCAAAAAAGGGAGAACCTGTCCCCGCTGTGCCTCATCCCCACGGTGACATCTCCCCGGGAGGAGCAGCAGCTCCTGGCCAGCACCTCCAAGGTGAGGCCCCTGAGCCCTGTAGGGTGGAGGCTGGGGGCCTATCCCGGCAGCCTGACCCCCACCCTTCTCCATCCTTTCTCCCCCAACAGCCCGTGGTGAAGCTCCTGCACAACCGCAGTAACAACAAGTACTCCTACACCAGGTGACCCACTCAGGGGCGGGGAGGTGCACTGGGTGGAATTCTGGGCTCAAGCACAGCTCTGCTCCTGGCCCAAGGGGAGGATTACGGCCGCATGGGGGCGGGGGGCTGGGGGGCGAAAAGAATCCTGCCTGGATGCAAATTCTAGCTCTGCCACTTACCCACTGGGTACTTTGGACAGGTCATTTTCACTTCTGAGCTTCAGTTTTATCATCGGTAAACGGCTCCAGGTGAGGATTAGATGATAATTACTAGCATTTCTTATAAGAGGCATGGCTCTAAGTGCTTTACATATATTTACTCATATAATCCTCACAATTGTTTGAAGTAGGTATTGTGATCTCCATTTTACAGATGAGGCAACTGAGGCACCGAGGGGTGAAGTAACTTGCTTAGTGTCACTCAGTTAAAAAGTGGTGGAGCTAGGATGCCAGGTGAGGTAGCTTGGATCCAGAACCTGCATGGGGTAGCCACTCTGCTGTGCTGGGATTTGCTGAGCAAATGCTGCTTCCATTCTGAGGCCTCCTTAGCCTGGCCCCAGGGGTGGAGGAAGCTCCATTCTGGGCACCAAACTCCTAGGTAGGACTAGGGTGCTAGATATCTGGGCCCCTAAGCTTGGGGGAACAGAGGGAGGAAGCCAGTTGTGCTGAGCCTCTTGGCCCCCTGGTCCTCAGCACTTCAGACGACAACCTACTTAAGAACATCGAGCTGTTTGACAAACTGGCCCTGCGCTTCCATGGGCGGCTGCTTTTCCTCAAGGATGTTCTGGGGGATGAGATCTGCTGCTGGTCTTTCTACGGGCAGGGCCGCAAAATCGCTGAGGTGTGCTGCACCTCCATTGTCTATGCCACGGAGAAGAAGCAGACCAAGGTCAGAAGGGGTTCAGGGCCTGGTCAGGGAGGGCTGTGGTGGTGGGCAGGACGAGCACCCTGGACAAAGGCAGCTCAGAAGATCAGGCAGGGGAAATCCGTCACCGGGACGAAGAGCTGGAGTTCTAAGTTCTGGGGTCTTAGTTCTGTAACCTTGGGCAAGTCATCTGACTTCTGTGGGTCTCTGCTCCTCTACCTGTGAAAGGAGGGTGTTGGATTAGAGTGGGATTCTTAATCTAGGCCAGTTGGGTTTCAAGGCTATCTTGAAAGAGTGTGCAGTTTGGGGAGTGGGTATGCATTTTTCTATATAGAAGGACCATAGTTGTCATTAGAATTTCAGAAGGATCCATGACCCAGAGTAGGTTCTTAAAACTTCAGGTGCTTAGAACACACTGAGATTGTAGGCCCTGAGTCATTAACGTGGCAATCATCAGCAGATACTTCCTGAGCACTGCAAGAGGCTTGAAATCAAGGTGAATAAGATGCTGAGTAAAGTACAGCCCACTGTCATGACGTCTGGCCCCTGAAGATCTTATCAGCCTGGTCCCTTCTGACCTTGACATGAAGGATGTGCCTCAGATACACTGGAGATCTTGAAAGTCTCTAAGCACCCAGTGCTATTTCACACCCCCCTACCTTTGCACACACTATTCCCTCTTCTTGGAATTATTTTTCCTCATTCCTGTCTGCCTAATGGACTTGTGCTTAATCTTTAAGACATAAGCCAAGCATCACTTTCTTTGGGACACCACTCATGAACTTTCAACCCAACAACCCCAGACAAAGTTGGTCATACCCCCCTGTCAGCTAAACACAATGTTGATTGTAGTCTGCTGGGGATGGGGGAGTAGGAGTGTTTACTTCAGCAGCAAGGAGTTAGCTTCTTGAGAGTAGAGCTGAATTTCTTTTTTTTTCCCCTATCTCTGTAGCACTAGCCAGGCCTTTATCACGCCACGCCACAGAAGCTAGGAAACATTTATTGAATGCATGAATGAATGAATAATCCAGTTTCCAAGTAGCTTCCTCTGTAATTGGGAAGACAGGAAGACAAACCAGTAATGAGGATGCAGCTTGTTAAAGTTTTGTTGTTTATATCCCTCCAAGCCACACAAGGGGAACCCATAACCACCTCTTCATCCCTTACTACTCTCCTTCACTCTGCCTTGTTGCTTCGGCCTTGCGCTGATCTTCAAATACACTAAGCGAATTCCTGACCCCAGAGCTGTTCCATTCCCAGACTGATCTTTCTCTAGTTCTCCATCTGGTTCCTTCCCTCCTTTCCTTTGGCTGTTGGTCGGATGTCACCTCAGTGAGGCCTTCTCTGAACTCCCTCTTTAAAGTTGTAATATTCCTGGCGGTGGCCACCCCCACATCCTTTTCCTGCTATAATTTTTCCGTAACATTTATAGTCATCTGACACTTTATATCTTATTAAATGTATGTCTGGGTCCTCACCCTAGAATGTAAACTTCCTGCGGACAGGAACTTTGCCTGTTTTGTTCACTGCTATATTCCCAATGCCCAGAACAACACCTGGTACAGTGCAGTCACTCAGGAAATATTTGTCAAATGAAAAGATATACCAAGAGACATGGCAACAAAGGACAGAAAACAAATAACTCTATGCCTGACTTCAGAGCTGGACCTTGAAGTAGAAGTGTGACTTAGCTGAGCAAAGAAGTTGCAAAGAGGACAGTCCCAGCTAAAGGAACCTGTGACTGCAGAGGCTAGGAGGCTGCAGAGGCTATAGGAGTCGACAGACAGTGCAGGAGCAGCCTGGGGGAGGGGGTGGCTGCGTAGTAGTTGAGCCAGAGGGAGGGAGCTGGGGGTTGCTGGCCTTTTGCAGGTGGAATTCCCAGAGGCCCGGATCTTTGAGGAGACCCTGAACATCCTGATCTACGAGACTCCCCGAGGCCCAGACCCAGCCCTCCTGGAGGCCACAGGGGGTGCAGCTGGAGGTGGTGGGGCAGGCCGAGGGGAGGACGAGGAGAACCGAGAGCACCGTGTCCGCAGAATCCATGTCCGGCGCCACATCACCCACGACGAGCGTCCTCACGGCCAACAGATTGTCTTCAAGGACTGAGCTTTGCCCCGAGTCTTCCTCTGGCCGCTGGGACCCAGTCCCTCTCTCTCTTCCTCCCCTTCCCAGACCTTTGCCCCGGCTTTGCTGGCCAAGTCGTGGGTCCTTCTTCCATCCCTTCATTGCATGCTACAGTTCACTTTGGCCCTTTTCCATCCATTCCCACCTCATTGCTAACCACACAGTACATTCCAGCCCCTCCCCTCAGAGGCCTTCAGAAGGCCTACATTGGTTCCCTCCTCCCCATCCTTGTCCTGCCCTCTTCCCTTACCAGCTGGTTTAGAAGGATTTAGAATTCCCTTTGTCTTTTTTTAGTACACTGTACACACCAAAGTGTCAAGCCAGCCCTTGATAACACCCACCACATTCTGAGCCGCCTCCTCACCATTGTGCAGGGCAGTTTGCCTCCCTCCTGCTTCCCCACCATCCTCCCTACCTCCTTAACTTTGTCCTAGGTGGGCCTAGGCTTGCACCAGGTCAGCATCTTCTCGATTTTTTTTCATATTATTTATTATTATAATTTTCTATTAAATTATTGGAATAAAGTTGAGTTGAGGGTCTGGTGCTGGCTCCCAGGGAGAGGGCCAGGTATATGGCTTGTTAGGGAGGTACCTGGCTAGTTGGATGGGAGAAGACACAGACCCCTGCCCCCAGCCTTTCCCTGGGCTGGTGGCTGGGAAGAAAGTAGTCAGGAGTTAGGAGAGGATTTAAAAATCTATATTTCGGTGTTCACTGGCCAGTTCCCACCCTCAGCCCCACCCCACCCCCTGCAATGGAGAGGTGGTCCTGGCTACCACTCAGGCCATCCCCGAGCGCAGCATCTCTCCAGCCCAGATGTCTGAAGGGAACACCTTCCTTCAAGGGTCTGGTGCGAAGACAAAGTCGAGGGCCTGGCGTTCGGCCCCAGCCACATTGGGATGCCAAAGGTCCACGATGAAGACCACTCGAGGCCCATCTTCAGGAGAGCCTAGGGCACGTGGGGATGGAGACAGCAGAGCAGCTGACATTAAGTACTTACATGCCAGAGCACTCACCAAATACTCATAAATGCAAACACTTTGTAAAGAAGTGCCAGACAGTGTTCTAATCCTTTATGTGTATTAGCTCTTAATCATCAAAACAAACTGTGAGGTAGTACCGTAAGTATTCTCATTTTATGCAAAGTAACTGAGGCACAAAGAGGTTAAATAACTTGCCCAAGGTCACACTGCTAATGCCAGAGGTAGGACAGGAACCCAGGTGGTCCAGGCCCAGGGTCTTGTGCTATGAACCACTTTGCTGTGCACTTACATTAACTTATTTAATCCTTGCAGTCACTTGGTAAAAGAAGGCGGTTGCCCTATTTCACGGGTGATTGGAGAAATCATGTGACTTGTTCAAGGTCATGCAATTAGAAAATGGTGGTGTAGGACAGGAAGCCAGTTGGGCCCGATTCTGCAGCCTCTAGTCTATTCCCCTTCACTCTTTAGTCACTCATGCCTCCTAGCAGAATGGGAGCCCCATTACCATTATGAGCCACTGTATGCAGGAAGGAGTCGTCCACCAGTAGACAATGTCCCTCAGCCCAGCACTGGGGCTCACCCCCGACCACCAGCTCACAGCCAGGGGGGATCTTCAGACCTGTAGAAAGAGATCCGGGCCTCCCTCCAACATTCCTGCCTCCATCGAAGGGGCCCACTCCATTCAGTCAAAAAGCAGATCTGAGAGTCTTAAATGCCAGGTTCTATGGTGGTCCCTCCTCGTTCTCTGGAAGGTGACCCACGTAAAATTACAATACAGTACTGGATGAAAGAAATGCTAGGGTACAGAAAATGCAGTGCAAAGCACAATCTGTTCTGTTTCAGAGAAGAGGGAAAGCTTCCTAAAGGAAGCAGCATCTCCTCTTGGGCTTCTGACAGTTTAACTCAAGAACCTACTGTGTGTTAGGCCCTCTCTCCCCAAAAGGCATAAAACATGGCTCCATCCTGCCAAGGACCACACACTGGGGTGCAGAAAACTGAGGAGCCAGCTTAAATGATGGGGAAGGGGAAGACATTCCAGAGGAGGTGTGGCATTTGAAAGTGTGAGTCGTGAAGGCTAAGTAGGAGTTTTCCGGGAGGTGATAAGGGGGAAAGACATTCTAGGTTAAGAGGTTAAGAGCATGTGTGTGGCATCTGCCAGGATCAGCCAGAAGGCATTCATGATTTAGGGCATGGTGGGAGGGAAGGGGAAGAAGGGAACAGGTAGGAGATAAGGAGAAAAGATCTGGCCTTGCTCCAGATCTCTTCAAAGCCAGCGTGCTTTGAAGTGTAGAACACATTCAACTGGTAGCACAGGAGATGACTGTAGGCAAAACAAAGTCATGGCATTAAACAACAATCAGAAAACAAGTCTTTTTTTCTCCCCATTTTCTTTCAATCTCTAAAACATTGAAAAGAAAATCTCAGTTTGGTGCTACCATAACTTTAACGTCCCCCCTAACATTGCCCTTTTTATGTTTATTTTTTCTTTGGGGCCACGCCCTGCGGCTTGTGGGATCTTAGTTCCCCGACCAAGGATCGAACCCAGGCCCTCAGCAGTGAAAGCACAGAGTTCTAACCACTGGACCGCCAGGCAATTCCCAACATTGCTCCTTTTTAAAGGAGGAGAGTGTAGGCTTCAGCCTCAGACTAGGTTACTTCGCTAGAATTTTTAAAGCTTTCTTTTTTTAAGTTTAAACTTATTTTTATGAATAATTCCTATTTAGGCCAAGTAATACTGATTATCATTTTTCTATAAAGATTCCTTTTAAATAAGTAAAACAAAACATTGGGGGGAGTCAATATGAAGAAACAGTACAGGTGGTAAATGACTATGGAAAAGCTTATGAAGATGGTTTGCAGATCATTGAAGCTCAGGAAATGCTGCTGTGGGCAACAGGGAGTCAAGGAAGATTTCCGAGAAGAAAGGCATGATCAGAGTCACAGTGTAGAAAGCTATGATGGCAGAGAAGAGAGTCTGGAGGGGGAATCGTGGCGGCGAGGAAGCTGTCTGTAAGCAGCATCCACTTACCCAGGTGGCATCTGACTCGGGCATTGGTGGGCCCACAGCGGCCCTCGAGCCGGGCCCCGGGCAGGAGGACGGAAAAGCCAGCATTGCCGAAGGTGTTGGCACTCATAAAGCTTCGCAGCCCCCTCAGTGCCCGATAGGCCCCCGGGCACCGGCGGCAGTTGCTGGGTTGGCACCGGCCTGCTTGGTATAGCAGGAGCTGGTAGCACCCAGGGGCCAGTGGTGGGGACCAGCCCCGAGGCAGAGGGGTAGTCCTTGAGAAGTCCCAGCTCACAGCCCCAAAGTCCCTCAAAATGGCAGGGAAGCTGCTCTCCAGGAGCTCCACATCATGCCGCTGGGCGTCCCGTGGCACGAACGGGGCTGAGGGCAGGTCTGGCAGGAAAAGCAGGCCTGGGCGCTGAATGCCCAGGACCCCTGGCCCTCCCCGAGGGCCTGGGCCACCCTGAGCCGCCCGCCTCACCCTACCCATCCCTGCCCAAGAGTAGCGCCTGGCGTAGGCCCGAAGGCGACGGCTCACTAGGCCTTCTGTCCTAGGTCCTTCCACAGACTCCCCAGAGCTCCGTGGGCTTGGTCTGCCAGCCTCAGAGCACCCTCCAGGCCTACCACTGACAGCCCCAGCCCGACTCCCAGCCCCTAGGGCCTGCATATCTTGGGAGCCCAGGCGGTAGCAGTACCAGAGGAAGAGGGAAGTGAGAGCTCCAAGGAGCAGGGTAAGGGCAGATGAGGCCAGAGGCAATGGCCATGCAGGCATGATGGGCAGGGAGGCCCTGGCCAAGAGGCCTGGGGCATCTTCGAGACCCCAGTTTCCTTGTCCCCCCAGTTCTCCACCGGTTCCTTCCATGGCTGCTCCCTGGTTACACCCTGCGCTGTTTCCCTTCCACATTCCTACTCTTGGTTCTCTCTCCTTCTGAGGTCCTCTCTCCACCTTGTACCTCCTGCTTTCTCGCTTCCTTCATGTACCTCTAACTCTCCTTTCCCTCCTCTCCTTCTGCCTCTCTCTCCTCTCTCCTCTACTTCTTTCTCCTTCCAAGTCTCTCCTCCTCTTTCGCCTCTTTCCTCCTCTTCTTTCTCCTTAGGGCAGTTTCCTCTCTCTCCAGTTTCCTGCCTCTCGCCTCTTTCCTCCTCTTCTTTCTCCTTAGGGCAGTTTCCTCTCTCTCCAGTTCCCTGCCTCTCCCGTCAGTCTCTCCTTTCCCCACCCTCTGTCTCCCCGTCTCCTTTCTTCTCTCCTCCCTCCACCCCCGCCCCCACCCCCGCCCCTCTTTTCGCTCTCTCTTTCCCTCCCCGCTCTGCCTTTCCTTCTAGCTTCCCCGGACAGCAGTTGCCACCCCACCTGGACCCGCAGCCCTGGGAACCGCAACCAGCAGTCCTCTGCGGCGACTTCTCTCTCCTTCCTCCCCCTCTCTCCTTCCTGCCCTCGCTTCTCACTCGACCCGACCCACGGGTTCTCTCTCTCTCTCTCCCCCCTCCCCCCGTCGCTCCTCTCACTCGACCCGACCCACGGGTTCTCTCTCTCTCTCTCCCCCCCCCCCCAGTCGCCCCTTCCTTGGCCCCCACTCACCCTGACGTCACCCTCCCCACAGTCCTCTCAGCTTAGCTACCCCCGCCCTCGCCCAGTGGCCACCGCAACTCAGCCGGGTTGGGGGTGTCGTCTCCGGATTTGCCTCCCCCGGCCCCGACGGGGCGCCACGTGGGGCTCAGGGGGCACAGCGCCAACCTCCAGCGCCCCGCAATGCGAAAAAAAGGGCGGGGCCTGATAGGGGCGTGGCAAGTGAGGGGCGGGGCGAGCGCGAGAACTGATGGACAAGACCGGCGCTCGCAGTCTGCGGACAGGGACGCTGCGGCCTGTCCGCGGGTCAGCCGATCCTTCGACCAGTTGGCCTGTGACTCCACCTCCCCCTTCGCCGTCACAAGAGCCAACCCCCGGCGGGAGCCCGATTGATAATGAAGGCGGCTTCAGCCAATCGCGTGCAGCGCCGCGGGCCGGGCCATCTCAGGCGGGGCCGAGAAGAGCTGTCCTTTCTGGTGGTGCTGAAAAGGGCTCTCCAGAGGTCTTGCGAGATGAGGCCAGGAGAAAAAAAATCAAAGTTGAAGCCGCCAGGCAGCTGGCTCGGGTCGTGGTGTACGTAAGAGGAGGGAATCTCCCCTCCCCAGATCCTGGCCTGTCACCCCTTAGACTTCTCACAAACGTAGGAACTTGTCATTCTTCTGGAGGAGGAGGTAGCGCATTCCGCATGAGCTTCTCTGAAAGGGTCTGGAAGAGGGCCGGGGGCATATTGGGGGCGCTGAGCAAGCGCAAACCCAGCTATGCTGCCCCTCAACACCCTGGGAAGAGAACATTCAGTTTCCAAATGTGTTGGAATGGTTGGGGGAGGGGGCATAATTACTGCTGGGACCAGAGTTGCCTCCGCTTCCCCTAGGGGCCGTGGGAGTGAGGATTACGACCCTGGCTCATGTGGTCCCTCCTTCCTCCATCTGCACTTCCTCCTCCTCCCTCCCCCCACAGCCCCCAAATAAATCCCAAGCCCCTCCCTTCGCCCGTCCCCAGGATCTGACGTGGGCTCGACACCTTTCTCAGCTCTCCCTCCCGCAGCTCCAGTGCCCGAGCCTCGGCTCTCCAGGTTCTGCAACCCCCTCCTCTCCCCGCCAAGCCCCACTAGAGCACAGTAGGGACCCTCCCTATCCTCGACCCCACCCTAGGTCCCCGGAAGCTGTTTTGCCTCGACCCACTCCCCCAGCTTAGAATCCAGCCAGCCTGGCGGACCCAGGTGCCTGAGCCAGAGGGTAACCCAGGCGACCCAGCTCCTTCGCCCTTCTTGGCCCCACCCGCTGCAGCCGGAGCCGCGCCCCCTCTCCCGCAGACCGGAGAGCAGAGGACAGAGGAGACTGGTGGGCCCCAGGCGACCCCCAGCCCAGATCTGCCCCTCCATCCCAAAGGCAGAGACATTGTCTCCCTTGCTAACTGCCAGTAGGAAAAAAAAAATTAATAGGAAAGATAAAAGAAGACAGAGGAAAGGTGACAGCTAGATTATTTAGGAGAGGCGCAGAGGAGAGAAACTGGTGTGAGTCGCCATGGGGACTCCCAGGGCCCAGCATCCACCGCCTCCCCAGCTGCTGTTCCTAATTCTGCTGAGCTGTCCCTGGATTCAGGGTAAGGACTTGGGTGCGTGGGGGTGGGCCCCCGGGAAGGCCCCCAGCGGGGTCCTATACCTCCCTTTCTCCGAACATCCTGCGCCTTCTGATATCCTGGGGGAGGGGAGGGGCACAGCTGACGGAGAAGGGGCAAGCCAGGGCTTTCCAGCTTGCCCCTGGAGCCCCTAACCCCATATATTGAGGAGTTGGGGAAATTAATGAGGGGAGCTTTTAGCAGCGTCTCAGGGGTTAAATCCAGGAAGAAGGACTGGGGACGTTGTGGCGGGGCGGGGTGGGGGGATGTCTGCGGAGGCGGCAGAAGCAGGCCGGGTACCTGGGTGGGAGATGGAGGTGCCGGGAGACATGCCAGGCGCAGCACACACAAATATTCTTGGACGTATGGACAAAGACAGTTGAACAGAGGCAGTACTCGGAGGCCAGATATTCAAACCCCAACTCTGACCCCCCAGTGAGACTCCAGGGAAGGGGGCAGAGACTGCAGAGAAAGAGAGGGAGGGAGGGAGGGAGGGAGGGAGGACCACACTGCAGAGACAGAAACCCAGAGAGAAAGCTGGACACTGCAGAAGCAAGGGCTGGGAGGTGCTGCCAGACCCTCCGCAGAGCCCCGGGGTTGCGGGGACAGCATCACTGAAGGGAAAATGAAGGTAGCGCCCTGCCTCTTCTCTGCCCTGATGGCTCTGTCCGAGGTGCTCACCGAAGGCCTACACAGCCTGGGGGAAAAGGGAGAGAGGAAGGGGTAGGAGTGTGATGGGCAGCTGGGAGCCCCTCCTCCAATCTTGGCTCTCAGCCCACTCTGGGACCCTCTGAGCTCCCGCTGGCCCAGCTGACTGAGGAGAGAATAAGAGCTCTGGAAAAGATCTTTCTGGAGAAGGAAGGAGTGTGGGGCAGTGGAAGAGCTCGCACAACTTCATCTCCCAGGTCTGCCCCTGAAGGAGGAGGAGGCACTGCCGGAGCCTGGAAATGAGACCCCCACCGTAGCCTCTGAGGCCTTGGCGGAGCTGCTCCATGGGGCCCTGCTGAGGAGAGGCCCAGAAATGGGCTACCTGCCGGGTGAGGCCCCCAGAGTGGCAGGAGCAACATAGAGGCAGAGGGAGGGACATTAATTCAGGGAGATGGGGAGCCAGGCCAGTGAAATTCAGAGAGACAGAGAGAGATGGTTCGAGAGAGTCAAAACTGGACATAGACAGTCAGAGAGCCAGAGAAATTGAGGTAGAATGATCAAGAAACAACACAGAAAAACAGACAGAAAGAAAGACAGATGGAAACTCAGAGAACCAGAATCAGAGATAGAGTGGAAAAGAGACAGAGAAAGAGAGAGAAATGCAGAGATTAGTAGATCTAGAATCATAAAATCAGAGAGGGATAAGAATACTAAACACAGACCAAGAGTTCTAGAGAGTGCAAAAGAAAAAGAGGAAAGAGAAAGGGGTGACCAGGAGAGGGAGCCAGATCTGAATGGGGAGACAGAGAGAGAAGCTCAAAGAGACTGTCAGAGTGGAAGGGCCTGGACAGAGAGAAGAAAAGAAGGGGGTGGGGGGCAGGCTGTGGAAGCCTTGGGAGGAGGGGGGGGAGTTTGGGTGGGGAAGGGAGAGGTGGGGGGCCTGCGCCTCGTGGGGGAGGTCTTTTGGGTTCAGTGGGGAACTCGCAGTTTCTCTCAGCCCTGCTCCCCAACCAAGGCCCATCAATGTGCTCCTCCTGTTCCCCGACTTCCCTCGCACTGTCCCAGGATCTGATCCAGACCCCACACTAGCCACCCCTCCAGCCGGCCAGACTCTTGCAGCACCGTCCCTGCCACGGGCCACTGAGCCAGGCACAGGGCCTCTGACAACAGCCGTAACCCCTAAGGAGGGCAGGGGGGCAGGCCCCACCGCGCCGGAGCTGCTGACCCCGCCCCCAGGAACTACGGCCCCGCCCCTTCCCGGTCCCGCCTCCCCAGGCCCGCCTCTCGGGCCTGAGGGAGGAGAGGAGGAGACCACGACCACCATCATCACCACGACAACTGTCACCACGACGGTGACCAGCCCAGGTGAGGCGATTGGAAGGGGATGTGGGAGAAGAGGAAGGTGTGGATGGGGGAGAGGCTGCCGGGAACGTGTGGAAGAAGGGGTCTAGATGGGAGAGGGGCTTCTGCTTAATTATAATAAAGGCTAGCGTTGATACACCCTTACTATGTGCCAGCACTGTTCTATGTGTTTTATCTCTTATGACAGTTGAGGAAGGGAGTTCTGGGCACAGATGGGAGAGTGAGCATTGGATAAAGATGGTGAGGGGTGCTGGGGAGAAGACAGATGAGGACCCCCAGGGTTACTTGGCTGGGAGGGCAAGAACACAGAGATTCTCTCAACCCCAGCACTTATATCTCTTTAGTTCTGTGTAATAACAACATCTCCGAAGGTGAAGGGCATGTGGAGTCTCCAGATTTAGGGAGCGCGGCCAGCCGCACCTTGGGGCTCCTGGACTGCACGTACAGCATCCATGTCTACCCTGGCTACGGCATCGAGATCCAGGTAACTGGACTTAAGCATATGATTGTGAAACCTCCCAGCCCTTCCCTCCAGGCCCAGGGGTGTGCACGGGTTTGGCCTAGGAGCCAGAGAACTTGTTTTCTGACTCAGATGGACCTATTTTCTGAGGATCTCACAGACTCTCCTAAAGTTCTACAACTTGGCCAACGTTACCGTGGTTCTTGGTCTGCAACATACAGGGAAAAGGAAGGCAAGGGGCGGGGGAGCTTAGGGGGTCACACACCCCGGCTGACTTCCCTGGCGGGTCTGGGTCTGGCTTCTTTAGGTGCAGACGCTGAACCTGTCTCGGGAGGAGGAACTCCTGGTGCTGGCTGGTGGGGGGTCCCCAGGACTGGCCCCCCGACTCCTGGCTAATTCCTCCATGCTGGGAGAAGGACAGGTCCTTCGGAGTCCAACCAACAGGCTGCTCCTGCACTTCCAGAGCCCACGGGTCCCAAGGGGTGGTGGCTTCAGGATCCACTATCAGGGTGAGGAGTTCGGAGTGCTGGTGGGAGGGCAGGGGCCACACTGGGCACAGGGAACATCTTCAGGAGGCTTCTAAGCACAGGGTAATGTTGGGGCCTTTTCCTCCTGACTAGGACCGTGGGGGGCAGAATCCTCGGAGGAGACCTATACACACTTATCTCACGCACTCACAGACCTGTGCCTGGGTGTGCACACATCCAAGTGACAATTCATCCATTCACTCAGCAAATGTTTATTGAGTGCCCACTTCATACCTGCCCTGTGTTATCCTTGGGGAGAGGAATAAACAAGCCAGATGTAAAGGGAACTCAGAATCTAGGTAGGGAGATGGACAAATAATCAGGATGATTTTTTTTTTTTTTTTTTTTTTTTTTTTTTTGTGGTATGCGGGCCTCCCCCTGTTGTGGCCT
>NC_041227.1:67565255-67616439 GCF_002837175.3 Physeter macrocephalus
CCCGTTGCGGAGCACAGGCTCCGGACGCGCAGGCTCAGCGGCCATGGCTCACGGGCCCAGCCGCTCCGCGGCATGTGGGATCCTCCCAGACCGGGGCGCGAACCCGGTTCCCCTGCATCGGCAGGCGGACGCGCAACCACTGCGCCACCAGGGAAGCCCAATCAGGATGATTATAATTCAGTGAGATAAGGACCCCCATCCCTATGATGGAGGAACCACTGTCAGAGAGGACAAATGTCAAAGGGACCTAAATTTCCCCTATATGGAATATGGGGACACCTCCTTGGAGGTGATGACTAAGCTGACACCTAAGATGAGTTAGCTAGGGGAAGGGTGGGAGGGAGAGAAAGAGGAAGGCTGATGTCTAGATGGATGGAAAAACACATTCCAAGACCCAGAGAGGAGAAAAAAATGTGACCCCCTTGAGGAGTTGAGGTAATTCAGCATGGAAGATAGAATTGTCTTAGCTGTGTGACCTGGGGTGAGTTACTTAACCTTTCTGTGCCGCATTGTCTTATCTGAAAAATGGGGATCATAATACTTACTTTGTGGTATTATTAGGAAGATCAAATGAATCAATACACGTCAAGTGCTTAAAATAGTGTCTGGTACACAGTGAGGGCTCGAAAATGTCAGTCATTGCTATTACAGTAAAGCACAGAAAGTGCTGGGGAAGTAGGCTAATAGGCTAGACTGGGAGGTAGGTTGGATTTGGATGACAAAGGGCCTTACCAGCTTCAGTGAGGAGTCCTCGGACTACTCTATCCTGCAGGGGAGGAGGAGACACTTTGAAATGTTTTAAGCAAGATAGTGACAGCCTCAGATTTGTGACCTAAAAAGGTCCTGCTGACTTCTGGGGGTAGGAAAGAGGGGATGTATCTGCGCATGCTTGCATTTGCAAGCACCCACCCACAGACAGCCTACACACACGTGTACATCCATATTTGCCTGTGTGTATGGAAACCTTCCCACGATGCAATGTACATTCTAGCATACACGTGTGCATGAGGCAAGGGGCCCAGCCCAAGGTCCCATTCCAGACACTGCTGCCGTCTCCAAAGTCCCTTCCTTTGCTCAGAAACAGAGAGGGAACTGTGTGTTGGGCCAGTGTCCCCTTCACTTCACCTCATGGCCTTGCTGCCCACTGGTGAGCTCTGCTGACACCAGATCCCTTGTGACTTTATCCAGGACACAGACAACCCGTATCCCCTTCCTCACACACTCTCCAGCCTCTCCTGAGGCCTCTGCTCTGGACTTGCCCCAGGAGGTAAGGCATGCACGGTGGAGGTGCCCAGCAGCAGACCTACTGGTGGAGAGACCAGTGAGCTGGGGGACATGTAGTTGGTGGTCAGGGCCCGGTTGTTGGGGAGCGAGGGCATGCCTTGAAGGCCCAGGGCTGAGGGTTGAGCTTCAGATATTATAGGATGGCTTCCTGCTGGCTCCTTTAAGCAGCCACTTCCCTAGGGCATTGAAAATAGGACTCTTTAGACGAACTGGAACATTTGAGGAAGCAGGGCTATTGCATAAATGGGCCTTCATTACCTGCCTCGGTCTTCCCTGCTCTGCGGCTTCTCCAGGCACCTTTGGGACGGACGCCCTATTTAAGCCCTTCCCAATTTGCACTGGCTGGGCGCTCCAGTCCACAGTGGCCTCATTAGCTTCTCTGGAAGGTCAAAGGCTCCATCACCCCTCACCCCAAGTCCAGCAAACTTTCCCATTTACAAAACTCTTTCACCAACTCTTGTTTTGGTTGCTTCTCACAGCAGCCCTGGGGGTGGCCATTGTCAACTCCATCTCTGAGAGGAAGACAAAGCCTCAAAGCTTATACGGATTGCTCAGCCACCAGCAAATTCATTGCGGAGTCAGAAGTCAGATCCCCAAGTCCCTGACCCCTGGTCATTTATTAATTGAAGCTGAGGGGCGGGCGATTAACATTTTCTGAGTACTTTCTACGTTCAAGGTGCTTGATTCCAGGTTTCTTTTCTTCAAGGCCAACCCTCAATGATAGGAATTGTTATTGCCATTTACAGATGAAAGGTGAAGTCACCTGCTCAAGGCTATACAGCTAATAAGTTGTGAAACTAGAACTGGAACTTAGGTCTTCCCATCTCCAAATCTCAGTGCTCTTTGCACTGTTCCACATTGCCTCTTGGCGGCATCAATTGATCAGCTAGGCTAGGTTTTTAGGAGACAAAATAAAAATCATTTGATTCAGTCTCCCAATGGCAATAGGCAGGTGTTAATGTGATGATAAAATTATGCATGTGGATTGTGTATAGGCAAAAAGAAAAAAAAAACTAACTCTGTGGGAAAGGGGAGGGGTCAGGAAGACTTCCTGGAGGAGGTGGTACTTAAGTTACTCCTTGAAAGATGAGAAAAAGTGAGAAGAGAGCCTTTCAGGTAGGGGAAATTGTGTGGAAAAATATGGAAGTGGGACCGTAAGGAGTCACAAAACTGTATCGTGTAAGATATATGGGCCGTGGGTGCTGAGAACTGAAGCTGGATGGGCTGGGCTGGAACCAGTTGTGGAACGGGCTTGAATGTCAATCTAAAGGATTCAGACTTGATTCTGTTGGTCGTGGAGAGCCATCACAGAGGCTAAAGTTTATTCAAATCACTGTGGGGGTTTTTGGTTTGTTTTTTGTTTATTCGTTTGTTTTGTCCACTGCTCGGCTTGCAGGATCTTAGTTCCCTGACCAAGGATTGAACCCCTGCCCGGCAGTGAAATCGCCAAGTCCTAACCACTGGACTGCCAGGGAATTCCCAAATCTCTGTGTTCTAAAAGGCTGTTTTTATGTAGATCATGAACTCCTGAAGGCAAGGCCTCAGTCTTTTTCACCTCTGACCCTAGGACCCAGCCAAGGAAATGCTTGTTGAATTTTGAAACAGGCAGAGACCAGGTCTCTTACAGAATCACTCAGGACTGGAGAGTCAGAAAAAGCAAAGGCCCAGGCAAGCTGGACCCTCAGCTAACCAGAGCCTGCCCCTCGTACAAGACCCAGCTTCGATGTACTTCCTCCAGGAAGCCCTTCTCAATGAACTCTGGCTAGTCTTAAACAGACACACAGAGCTCTGTCAGGATCAAGTTCAGAGTCTATCACTGATTACCAAGTCACTTTCTATTTGTTTGTTTTATCTCATATGTTTCCTCAAGAATTTCAGGAGGCTTTCAAAAAAGAATGCAAACAATAAGATTAAACAGAATAAGTAAGAGGGAATTCCCTGGCAGTCCAGTGGTTAGGACTCCACGCTCTCACTGCCAAGGGCGGGGGTTCGATCCCTGGTTGGGGAATTAAAATCCCACAAACCGTGTGGTGCGGCCAAAAAAAAAAAAAAGAATAAGAGAAAAATTGGCACCAGATAATGCTTATTAAATTTGAAAAAAATAGAATGTGGATGGACAAGCCATTGTTACCAGGGACAAGGCTCAACCTCGTTCTGGGCTTCCTAGTAGCCAGTATGAAAAGAGAGATTACACAGTTCTCATTGCAGGAAAAAAGACAAACCAGTTCCTTAAGGAAAGCAAAGCTTTCCCTAGCACTTCACTTTCACTGGGGGATTCATTTAGGGGACACTGGGTATTAAGGTCTTTAATGACAGAATAGTCTGTTTCTAAAGGAGTTTCTTGTGACTCCTCTGGATGAAAGCTGAGAGTATAATACCACAGTGACACCTCAGTGGAAGAATGTCTGTGTGTGTGGAGGGGAGAAAATGATCTGAGGCACTTAATAACTTGGAGCCTCAATTTCCACACCTGGAAAGTGGGTCACAGCCTTTCTCTGACTACCTCAAAAGCACTGCGTGAACTCATTTTGGAAGCTGAACAAGCTCCGCAAATACTGTTTGCTATTATTAGGACCGAATGTGGTTCAGAGTGGTCAATTGATTTGCCTGAGTTCACACAGTAAATGGGTGCTAGGGTCCAAAACTTCTTTGAGCCTCAGGTTTCTCATCTATAAAATGGGGGCCAAAGTGGGTAGATTACAGAGATTAGGGGAGATAAGGGATGTTGACATTACCTCTTCATGAGACAGTGTGTCCACGTAAGGACTCCAGTATGGAGCCAGTTTGTGCCCTGGAGGGTGAGGGGTACCTGGAAAGAGGGGAGGGAATGCTAGGGAACCAGTGAGAGAGGATGGTCTGGGAGAGTGAAACCTCCTTCTCCGGCTCTGCCTGATCCAGCCTACCTCTTGAGCTGCGGCTTCCCTCCCCGGCCAGCCCATGGGGATGTGAGTGTGACAGACCTTCACCCTGGAGGCGCTGCCACCTTCCACTGTGATTCGGGCTACCAGCTGCAGGGTGAGGAGACCCTCATCTGCCTCAATGGTACCCGGCCAGCCTGGAGCAGTGAACCCCCCAGCTGCATGGGTGAGTCTCTACCACAATAGGTGTGGTTTTCTGTCCTGGGAGCCCCACTGGAGGGTCCTACCTTGGGGGTCTCTATCTTTGGGAACACCCATCTTGAAGGGGTTTTTACCCTGAAGAGTCCCTATCCTGGGGTCTCCATTTGGAGCTCTTCACCCTGAGGGTCTCAATCTTTGGAGTCTCCATCCTTGGGGGGGGTGCTCTCCATCTGGGGAAGTGCCACCTCTGGCGGGGGGGCGGTTCATTTTGTTTGTTCGTTTTTGGCTGTGCCGCATGGCTTGTGGGATTTTAGTTCCCCGACCAGGGATCAAACCTGTGCCCCCTGCAGTGGAAGTGCAGAGTCCTAACCAATAGACCATCAGGGAATTCCTGGAGGGCTCCCATTTGGGGAGTCACCATTCTGGAGGTCCCTGCTCTTGGAGTCTCCTCATCCTAGAGGAAACCGTTCTTGGGGGCTATATCTGGGTGTGTCTATCCTGGAGAGTCTTCATCCTGGGATCCTATCCTGAGTGTTTTCCATCTGAGAGCTTCAGTTTGGGGGACTACCCCATAACTCCCCACCCCAGGGTGTCCACATCTGGGGAGTCTTCATTCTGATGGAATCTCCATCCTGGGGGGGTGTGTCCATCCTAGGGTTTTTCTATTCCAAGGCTGGTTCCTCACCTGGTAGTGGCCTGAAAAAAGTCCTGGGGTGAGCCTGTAGGGCAGAGGTCATCCCAAGGCCAGGTCCCAGGCAAAGGTGTGGGTGCAATAGCTCTGCAGATGGAAAAAGGACAAGTCACCTTAACCTGCCCCCCCCCCCGCACCGTCCACAGCATCCTGTGGTGGCACCATCCACAATGCTACACTTGGCCGCATCGTGTCCCCTGAGCCTGGGGGAGCTGCGGGGCCCAACCTCACCTGCCGTTGGGTCATCGAAGCAGCTGAGGGACGCCGGCTGCACCTTCACTTTGAGAGAGTCTCCCTGGATGAGGACAATGACCGGTGAGGGTCTGGGCCTTGTGTCAGAGGTCCTCACTTCAAGGAAATAGGGAGGCTGCAGTAGACGGTCAGACAGACGCGGGGGGGGATCCCAGTTGGGATCTATGTCAAATGCAGGTTAGTCCTTCCCCTTTCTTAGGCAGTATAGCTGTGCAAACTGAGACAAATCACCTAACCTCTCTGTGCTTCAGTTTTCTCATCTGTAGAATGGAGACAATAGTACCTCCCTCTTAAGGTTTCTGTGAGGACAAATGCATTAAGATATGTAAGGTGCCTGGAATGGTGCCTAGCACACAGTAAGCACTATAAAAGTGTTTGCCACCGTCATCATCATTATTCTCACTCTTTATCTAACAAACTGGTGTCCCAGCTCTGACATTAGTTGCTATGTGTAGCTGGACAGGTTACGTACTCTTTCTGTGCCTCAATTTTCTCATCTATAAAATGAGGGATAATAATAGTATCTAACTCAAGGGTTCTTGTGAGAATTAAGTGAGATGAAATGTGTAAAATCTTAGAAGAGTACATGGCATACAGTTAATGTTTGAAAATAATAGCTACAAAATTAAGTTAGGAGAGCAGGCAAGAGGTGAGGCAGCTTCTGAGGGGAAGCTGAGCTCCTGGCCACCTCTGTCCATCCCAGGCTGATGGTGCGCTCAGGGGGCAGTCCCCTATCCCCGGTGATCTACGACTCGGACATGGATGATGTCCCAGAGCGGGGTCTCATCAGTGATGCCCAGTCCCTCTATGTGGAGCTGCTTTCAGAGACACCTGCCAATCCCCTGCTGCTAAGCCTCCGATTTGAAGGTAACTGCCCTTCCCCTGGGGCCCCAACTGCCGCACCTTCCCCTCTTCCTGACGCCCAGGCATGGTCACAAGCACATAATCCACCTCTGCTTATCTCCATGTTTGGATTCCTGAAAACTGACTTGTCTCCCCATCCCAAATCGACAAGGACACATTCTAATTCCCTGAGGTGGTCTTTTCTACTTAAGCTTCAGGTGTGGCTGGATCCAGTTACACAGCCAAGAGACCAGTTACTTAAATCTCTCCATTCTTTCCTCTCTGGTTGGCTTCATGCTCAGGCAGACTCTCAGTCTGTTGTGTACCTAGCAGTTACAGATTTACATACCAACAACTTTAGTAACTCCATCAGAAAGAGAGAAAGCATACCACTTTCCTAAGAGCTTTAACAAAAATGCCAGGAAAGGCTTTCATTGCCCTGGCTTAGGTCATCTATCTATGCCTGAGCCAATCACTGTAGCTAGGGGCAGGTGGTGTTATGATTGGCAGATCCACATCACATGGCCATCCCTGGTTGGCTCCAACTGAATCTCATGGACTGGAAGTGGGGAGGGCATGTGACCCAAAATGAAAATAGGAGTGCTTTAACAGACAAAGGGGACTGGATGCTGGATAGGTAGGAAGGAAGGAAGTCAGTGATCATGGGAGGAGGCATTTGAACTGGGACTTACAGGATAGAGAGAATTTTAAAAGAGGAAGATTGGGAATGAGCATCTCAGGTGAAACGAACAGTGTGAGCAACAGTAAAGAGGCAGAGAAAAGCCTGATACGTTTGGGAAAGAGAGAGTTTCACTGTGGCTGGAGCAGAGGATTTGTGTAAACAGTAGCAGCAAAGAGACAAAGAAAGTAAAATGCTCAGAGGTGGGAGGGGCTAGTTTCTGGTATGAATCAAGGGAGAAAGGGAATTGGCACTTGGCCCTGATGGATGCATAGGATTTGGACATGACATCTTATCAGGTTAAGTAATGGTGAAACAGAACAGTGGATCTGAAAAATAAATTGCATTTTAGATTCTGAGAATGCAAAGAGAATTTCTAGGTTTGAGACCTGCCTCCATAGTTGTGGGCCACTGCTGCTCCATGGGCTTCAGACTCTTTCTGTATCATAGGCACCTGAGCCTTACCTGAGTCTAAGATATGATCAGATGGGCAAAAACTAAAACACTCTACAAATGTTAATTTTTTTGCTGACTTAGACCAGAGTTAAAACTGAGTAGCTTTTGTGTTTGCCTCACTTTTGGATTCTAGCCACAGTATGGATAATCAGGGTTGATCAGAAACCAACGGTTATTTTTGAGGAGCGAACACACCTACATGAGCCAGGTCTCCAAAGGCACCGTTTCCCCCCACTCCATTGCAGCTTCCAGAGCCAAGTGTCTCTGGCTGGGAATCAAGGAATCTGGGCTTGAGGTCTGGTTCTGCCACTGCCCTACTGTGTGACATGGAGCACGTGACTTTTTGTCTGTGGACCTAGTGTCCTCATCTGTAGAATAGTGGCTGGGACTTGACTGACCTTGGGGTTTCTGTCCAGAGGCCGGGGAGCTAACATAAATAGGTGAATGAGGAATGTTAGGGTTTGGGGGAAACTGGAGCGTGAAAGCTAAGCCCAAGGGCATTCCATTTTAAATAGCCCACTGGGGGGCCAAACCACACTGGAATTCATCCTGGTTCCCCAGTCTGAGATCCCTGGAGGCCTGTCCTAATGCTTAATTCCTGTGACTGACTCCTCTCTAGCCTTTGAGGAAGATCGCTGCTTTGCCCCCTTCCTGGCACATGGCAATGTCACCACCACGGACCCTGAGTACCGCCCAGGGGCACTGGCCACCTTCTCGTGCCTCCCAGGATATGCCCTGGAGCCCCCTGGCCCCCCCAATGCCATCGAATGTGTGGATCCCACAGAACCCCACTGGAACGACACAGAGCCAGCCTGCAAGGGTGAGCCCGCCGCCTCCTCGCCTCCCCAGGACATCCTTCAGTTCACAGACTACCCCCTGAGCTGGGGATCCTAGGAAGGCCGTTCAGGAAGGAGAACCTAGTAAACTCAGGATCAATCCCTGTCCCTTTCAGAAGCTTAGGTTTCTTAGCTGAGTAGTTGATGGGCTTGTTACAGAATTCAGGGGTCATAACCCAAATATCTTCAAGAGCTAGAACTGGAGTTGGGCTAAGTCATGGATTGGGTGGTGATGCATAGGCTGGAGACCGGGCAGGGTTAGTTAAGGGTGGGGCTGGGGACTGGACCCAACAGGGCTAGGCGTGGCAGGAATCAGGTGGGTAACAGATCATAGGAAACCGGGGAGGCAAGTCTGGTGCACACAGTTGGGAGTGGTGAGGATCGTAGCGAAATAGAGACTGCATGCCCACCTGGGTCCTGAATCCGACACCCTTTCTATCCTAGCGATGTGCGGAGGGGAGCTGTCAGAGCCAGCTGGTGTGGTCCTCTCTCCGGATTGGCCCCAGAGCTATAGCCCCGGCCAAGATTGCGTGTGGGGTCTGCATGTCCAGGAAGAGAAGCGCATCTTGCTCCAAGTTGAGATGTATGTTTGGGTACTGCAGAGGGTGCAGTGGGTGTGGGCTCAGCCACGTGTGGTATGACAATGCACTGGCCTGCATTATGAGCCTGGCTGGCTCGAGCGTCTACACGAGATTCAGTGAATATATGTTCGGATGAAAGAAGTGGCTAAGGATTCAGGGTGGGGGTGTGGGACATCAGGTAGACCCAGGTACAAATCACTTATTGGTCAGGCAACCTTGGACAAGTAAATGGGGTAATGCAGCCTTCCTCGGGGACTATTGTGAAAAAGGGGCTCTGGCCTGAAATCTCACTCTTTGGCTGCTTCTGAGGGCCCCCTGGAGTGAGTTCCAGAGACCCAGGCCCAAGCTGTTGCATCAGCAGCATCACGCAAGGTGGGCGTGGGTGTGGGGGAAATCCAGTGAGCTACTTTGGTGTGAGGTGGCCATGTGCCTGGACAGAACCAGAAGTGGGCGTGGCTCAAAAAGCAGGTACTCCGTTGGGGCCTAGAGTTGGGCTGGGTGGTAATGAGCATGGTCCGTGTTTGGTCAGAACTGGAGTTGAGCCTGGCTGTGCGTCACCTGGTGATGGAGGAGGGACTGGGAAGTGGGAGGGGTCAACAATGATCAGGGTTGGGGATTGGGAAGCAGGAACCGGGAGGAGCCACAGACCAAATGGAACCTGGAGCGGCTAGCGTGGAGGAGAAGCCCGTAACTGATCCAAACTGAGGCCTGTGATAGGAGAATGTAGGGCGGGACTGGAGCGTACGTAAGGTTGCTAATGAGCTGAGTTAGTGATTGGGCAGAACCAGATGGGAGGGGCCGAACGTAACCCAGCCTCCATATCTGGTCCCGCTCCCTCCAGCTTGAATGTGCGCGAAGGGGATATGCTGACACTGTTCGATGGGGACGGTCCCAGCGCCCGAGTCCTGGCCCAGCTGCGAGGGCCTCAACCGCGCCGCCGCCTCCTCTCCTCTGGGCCCGACCTCACGCTGCAGTTCCAGGCACCGCCCGGGCCCCCAAACCCGGGCCTGGGCCAGGGTTTCGTGTTGCACTTCAAAGGTACCGAGGCCTAGGGTCCCGGGATGGGAAGGGGTCCCGCAGGTCAGAGAGGCCCCCGAGGCTGGAAGGGCGCCCTGGGTCGCAGGCCAGCCTCCTAACTCGCCGTCTCTCCCCTGCAGAGGTCCCGAGGAACGACACGTGCCCCGAGCTGCCGCCCCCGGAATGGGGCTGGAGGACGGCTTCCCACGGGGACCTGATCCGGGGCACTGTGCTTACTTATCAGTGCGAGCCTGGCTATGAGCTGCTTGGGTCGGACATTCTCACCTGCCAGTGGGACCTGTCCTGGAGCGCAGCGCCGCCCGCCTGCCGAAAGAGTGAGCCCGGGCCCCGCCCTAATCCTCTCGTGGCTCCGCCCCTGCCCACCTGGGTTTCACGGCTCTGCTTGGGCTCCGCCCACCCCCTCTGCGCCCCACCTCCGTATCTTCTTGTTCCCACCCCTGTTCTGTCTGGACCCATCCCTTCGCTCAAGGTCCTGCCTAGATCTTCCTCAGGCCCCAACTATATGCCCAGTGGGTTCCCCTCCTCTGTTCCTCGGTGTCCCGAAACCGTACCCTCTGGTCCCCACTCTCATCTTCCCAGGGCTGCATCCCTCTCTCTTGCACTGTTCTGGGTCCTGAACCTGGTTCTTCTGGGTTCCTCTTCCATCGTCTCCTGGCCCTGCCTCTGCCCAGTCTGAGTCCCGCCCGCCTGCGCCGTCATCTCTTTTCTTGTTCTAGGCCTTGCTCCAGTCTCTCAGTCCCCAACCCTTGACATTATGGGGAGTCACTTTGCAGGGGCCTAGGCTTGTCAGAGAACTCGGTTTATTTTATTTTATTTATTAGTTTTATTTTTAAAATAAATTTATTCATTTATTCATTTATTTACTTATTTTTTGCTGAGTTGGGTCTTCGTTGCTGCGCGCGGGCTTTCTCTAGTCGCGGCGAGCGGGGGCTACTCTTCGGTGTGGTGCACAGTCTTCTCATTGCAGTGGCTTCTCTTGATGGGGAGCATGGGCTCTAGGCGTGTGGGCTTCCGTAGTTGTGGCTCGTGGGCTCTAGAGCGCAGGCTCAGTGGTTGTGGCGCACGGGCTTAGTTGCTCTGCGGCGTGTGGGATCTTCCCGGACCAGGGCTCGAACCCGTGTCCCCTGCTGATTCTTAACCACTGCACCACCAGGGAAGCCCGTCGGTTTATTTTAATTCAGTTATTAAAGTCCCATGATGTGTTGGGGCTGGAGTTATGCGGAGGTGTTGGGGACTCTCCCTACCCTGACAGAGCTCAGAGTCTGGGACAGGGACAGATACTTAACTCAGGATATTAGAGTGGTAACCACTGGGTGACTTCAGGCAAGGGACTTCACATCTCTGAGGCTTTGGCTTCTTCCTCGGTGAAGTAGGAATAGAGGATTGTGAAAAGCAAATGAAAAGCTTTTCACATTAGTGCCTGGTGCAGGTAAACAATGAGTAGGTAATAGTTGCTATAAGTATGAAGAAGGGCTGTAGGAAGAGGGGTGGGTTAATTGTCCCAGGGATAGGGCAGGAGATTTCACAGAGGAGGTGACATTCAAAGGAGCTGGGAGAATTTATCTTTTAGAAGAGCAGAAAGGGGTGGCATCTTGTCACTTCCTCCAAATCTTTGGAAGCCTGTCACCAGGATATGGGATTGCAGGTCTTTCACCTGGCCCCTAGGAGCAATGGTGGGACCAATGAGGATAAGTTTCAGGAAGTCAGATTTGGACCGGACACAAGGAAAACTTTCTAGTTGACACAGCTCCCCATCCCTGGAAGGAGTCACAGGATGTCCAATCTGGAACCCAGACAGCGCGGGGCAGGGACAGGAAGGGATGGAAGCGGGGCCCTGAGGGGATAGGGCGTGGCCCAGCTGCCCAAGACTCAGTAGGGAACCTGCCCAAGGCAGCACGTGGAGCCTTCAGCTGAGCTGAGACCTAAGTCTCTGAATCTCAGCCCGGTGCTCCCTGGCTGTGACCCTGAACAGTTCCAGCTTTGCCACTCCCTGGCTGAGCGACCACAGACCAGTCATTTGACTGCCCTGAGCCCTGAGCCCCAAGGGAGGTGATAGTGACGCTGACCTCTCGAGATCATCACGGTATATGACATCATGTTTGTAAAACATTTTAGCGAGGTGCCTTGCGCAGGTCTATATATAAGAAATGGCTTTGACTGGGATTCTGCCACAGCAAGGTTGTAAACAAATGCCCGCAGAGGCCAGGCAGGCAATACAAGTGAGCGGAATGGGCTGAGGATGACGGGAATGAGGGGAGCAGGAGGGCTGGGCCCCTCTAAAGAGCGCAGCTGCTCTTCTGCTGATGATTTGCCATGCAGGGCTGACACGGTTGGGATTTAGCTGGTTTGCTCTGGTTGAGTGGTTCAGTATTTCAAATTTCACCCTAGGATGGGGGCCCAGGTTGCCCCAAACGTTCTGTTTTCTGGAAGAAACCTGATATGTAAAATGCATTGAATTTTAAGTTTTCCAACTCCTGCTCTGTTCATTCTGAGGAAGGAGTGGGAGGTGTGTGCGGCGTGTTGCCCAGAGGAGATGGCCCACGACTCAGGCGTCTCCCGGCTCTAAGCTTCTGGCAGATCTTTTAAGGCCCTGGCTCCCCCTGACTTTGCCCTCCTGCCAACAGTCATGACTTGTGCCGATCCTGGTGAGATAACCAACGGGCACCGCACCACCTCAGACGCCGGCTTTCCTGTTGGCTCCCACGTCCAGTACCGCTGTCTGCCGGGGTACAGCCTGGAGGGAGCGGCCATGCTCACCTGCTACAGCCGGGACACGGGCACGCCCAAGTGGAGCGACCGGGTCCCCAAGTGCGCCTGTGAGTCTGGGGACACCCTAGGATGGGTGGCTGGGTGGCCTGCTCAACGGTGCAACTGGCCCATGACTGACCTCTTCCCTGCAGTGAAGTACGAGCCGTGCCTGAACCCCGGGGTGCCAGAGAACGGCTATCAGACGTTGTACAAGCATCACTACCAGGCGGGCGAGTCTCTGCGCTTCTTCTGCTATGAGGGCTTTGAGCTCATTGGCGAGGTCACCATCACCTGTGTGCCCGGCCACCCCTCACAGTGGACCAGCCAGCCCCCACTCTGCAAAGGTGCCTGGGCAGGCGGGGCAGGAGGGGGCACGGCAGTGTCCAGGATGTGACAGGGCTGGGAAAGTCAGGTAGCAAATTCGAGACCCTGCCGAGCTCCCCATTCACCTCCTATGGGCTCTCATCATCAGAGGTATAGCCGAAAGCCCTGGAGAAGTTCAAGGTCATGGAATTATCCTAAGGGAAGTAGTAGAGGGGGCTTTGGTTCGGCAGCCCCTTGCCCTCTGGATAGGCCTCAGTTTCCGTACTTTTGACAAATCCTACAGACCTGGCTGGTTTCGACTGCCCAGGGGTCTGGAGGAGGAGGACCGAGGCCCTGCTCTGACTGCTCCTCCCCTGTCCCCAAGGGAAGGATTGAGTTTAGGTTGAGCAGAGGGCAGAGAATCCAGGCTGTCCAGCCCAGCCCCACGGGGCTCCCGGCCCTCTACCCAGCCTCCTTCCCTCCCTGGCTCAGACCCCGTCCCCTCCTCCTCCTCTCCCTGCAGTGGCCTATGAGGAGCTCCTGGACAACCGAAAACTGGAAGGTCAGTGAGGGCACAGGTGGAGATCCAGGCCTGGCCAAGTTGGGAGGGCAAGGCAGAGGCCGGGGGCAGGAGGCCAGGCCCCCGGTGGGGTGAGGCCCAGGGTTCAGGGCCCAGGGCAGGAGGCTGGGAGAGCCCAGGGCTGGGCCCGGCCCCAGATCACTGGCCTCTCCTCCTCCTTCCAGTGACCCAGACCACCGACCCATCACGGCAGCTAGAGGGTGGGAACCTCGCCTTGGCCATTCTGCTGCCCCTAGGCTTGGTCATCGTCCTCGGCAGCGGCGTTTACATATACTACACCAAGTGAGTACCTAACTCAGGGAGCTGCTGGCCAGGGCAGACGTCCTGCCTGCCTGGCACGGAAGCCCGGGTGAGGGGGGGTTGGGGGCTCACTTCTCGATAAGCCCCTCTATCTCCTTCCTCTCCCAGGCTACAGGGAAAATCCCTCTTCGGCTTCCCAGGCTCCCATTCCTACAGCCCCATCACGGTGGAGTCAGACTTCAGCAATCCGCTGTATGAAGCTGGGGTGAGCCCCTCCCCTGCCCCTGGGCTGCCGCATCCCTCAGCTCCCCTGGGACGCCATAGCCTTCCCTCAAGGTCTTTGTAATATCTGTCTTGGGAACTGCAAACTCAGCTGCCTACAAAGGCCGCGTCAATGAACAAAGCCAAGTCAGGTGGGCCACTCGGGAGTGGCGAGGACTGTGACTAACTGGAGAACCTGTACCCCATCCAGTCCATGGAGGAAACCCAGGCCCAACTGCCAGATCCTCCAACTGTTCAAGACAATCCAGAAATGTAGATTTTTATGTGACTTGAAGATGCTGCAGGATGAACCAAATACATCCATTGGCCAGATTCGGGCCCATTCCCATCCCATGGCCCCCAAACTCCCAGTGATCAATGTTATTTTAAAAACACAAGAGTCTTTCCCCTTCCTTGTGGATGCTTCCTCCCGTTTTGCTGCCTCCTCCACCTCCATCCCATTCTAGTGACCGATGCCATCTCTCTGTTTCCAGGATACACGAGAGTATGAAGTTTCCATCTGAACACCAAGACTAAGGCTGCAGGACCCAGGACGCCCCTCCTCTCCTCATTCTGGGCAGGAAGGAGTACAGGACCTGGCCTCTGGCTCCCTTCCTCCCTGCTGTGTAAATAATCTCCTGGTCCCACGAGGGGGCTTTGATGGCCCTGGGGACCCTACAGTAAATAAACCAGCATCCTGTGCCCAAAGCCTCCTCTTCTCAGTTGCCAAACAAGGGGCCTGCCCCCCCACTCACTCTACCCGCTTTTGGACCCTAGGAGGGGAACTCAGCCCCTGATGCAAATCCTGGGGCCCCTCCAGCCCAGGGCATCCCACAAGGACTACCCAAGAGCTCTGCTGTTCCCTTGGTCATGAAGGCTCTGCCCTTCCCAGACACTCTGTCCCTGGGCCTAACCTCTGACCCTTGGAGGGGGTCAGAAGAAGAGGGATGAAGGGGAGAGCTGGGACAAGGCCCCTACCCCCTTCCTGCCATGTCCCCTACCCACAGTCTCCCCACCTTTGCTTCTGGATTTTTGTTTTTGAGCAATAAACAGAAAATCTCCGTTTGTAACTGGGCTGGTGGGGTGTGGGAAGGTGGGTCACAGAGCACTGGGGACGGTGATGGTGGCCTCCCTGGAAAGAGGGCTGGGGAGAGGGGAACACTTGGGGAAAAATATGGAAATTTAAGATTGCAGACAGGGCAGTGTTGAAGGGGCTGGCCTGGGGTCAAAAAGCCTGACTTTGGGCTCAGCCTCTGGAGGACCAGCTGGGCTCACTCCTGGCCTCAGCAGTCTCTCCACAGGGCTTGGCGTTTCCAGGCTCTTCTAGCTGGGTGATAAATGACAGTAGCTGCCTCTCCTCCTTCACTGTTTGGCAGGTGACAAACAGCGCTCAATTTGTTTCATGACCAGTTGACCTAAAAGTCAACCCCCTCTTGAGAAATCTTGTACCCATCCAAGTGTACCATTTTTCCCCCAATTTTTCGGCATTTATTTATTTATTTTTGGCTGCGTTGGGTCTTCGTTGCTACGTGTGGGCTTTTCTCTAGTTGTGGCGAGCAGCGGCTACTCTTTGTTTGGTGCGCGGGCTTCTCATTGCGGTGGCTTCTCTTGTTGTGGAGCACGGGCTCTAGGCGCGCGGGCTTCCGTAGTTGTGGCTCGTGGGCTCTAGTGCACAGGCTCAGTAGTTGTGGCGCACAGGCTTAGTTGCTCCGCGGCATGTGGAATCTTCCCGGACTAGGGCTCGAACCCGTGTCCTCTGCATTGGCAGGCAGATTCTTAACCACTGCGCCACCAATGAAGTTCTTTTTGGCATTTTAAGCATATCTGCTGTTACGTGTCTACCAAGTATTAGATTTGCAGCTTTTCATAAACAATGAGCTTGTTTGGTTTCCCATGGGTGTCCTGTTCTACTTTACTTTTGAACGTTATAGGGAATTTACAGCCTGTTTGTCTTTTTTTTTTTTTTTTTCTGCATTGGGTCCTCGTTGCTGCGCGCGGGCTTTCTCTAGTTGTGGCGAGTGGGGGCTACTCTTCGTTGAGGTGCTTGGGCCTCTCACTGCAGTTGCTTCTCTTGTTGCAGAGCACGCGGGCTCTAGAGCACAGGCTCGGTAGTTGTAGCGCATGGGCTTATTGCTCCACGGCATATGGAATCTTCCTGGACCAGGGCTCGAACCCGTGTCCCCTGCATTGGCAGGTGGATTCTTAACCACTGTGCCACCAGGGAAGCCCCTGGAATGGCTTTAATTCAGGCAGATATCAACCTATTATCCATCAACCTGTTGGCAGAGATGAGTTCATGGGTCCAGATCCAGCCTCCCAGCCAAACTCCAGCACCTTAAGGTGCCTGTGGCATCTGAGAGGGTCCACCTTTGCTTCTGAGGAGCCACCCCGGCCACCAGTGTCAGTGTTGAGGTCTCCCCTCCACGTTTTGGAGCCACATGGCTATGGAACACATCATGCCTGTTACTAACCAGAAGGCAGTGCAGTAGGCTTTGTGACATTTGCATTTAAATCCCAGTCTGGCCACTTATTGGAGCCTCCTAAGGAAGTCAGTTCACATCTCCCAGCCTCTGTTTCCTTATCTGAAAAATGGGAATAATTGTCCCTGTCTCACAAGGGCCTTGTGAGAGTTAAAAACATAATGCATACAAAGTGCTCATCACAATGCCTGGCACAGAATAAATGCCAAAAAAACGTAAGCTGCTATTAAGGTCAGTTTGCCTCGTGTTCTAAAATCCAATCCTCTTTTGAGTGTCCTAAAAATGTTTCATTATATTTAATTATAAAATTTTAATTAAGGAAAATTCAGTTGATTTGGAGAAAGACTTTAAGACAAACAGGCTGAGGCTTTCCTGGTGGCACAGTGGTTAAGAATCCGCCTGCCAATGCAGGGGACACAGGTTCGAGCCCTGGTCCGGGAAGATCCCACATGCCATGGAGCAACTAAGCCCGTGCGCTACAACTACTGAGCCTGCGCTCTAGAGCCCTCGAGCCACAACTACTGAGTCCACGTGCCACAATTACTGAAGCCCGCGCTCCTAGAGCCCGTGCTCCACAACAAGAGAAGCCACCACAATGCGAAGCCGGCACACCACAACGAAGAGTAGCCCCCGCTCTCCACAACTAGAGGAAGCCAGCGTGCAGCAATGAAGACCCAACGCAGCCATAAATAGGTAAATAAATAAATAAATTTGTTATTTTTTTTAAAAGCCATTCCAGGGGAATTCCCTGGTGGTCCAGTGGTTAAGACTCTGCGTTTCCACTGCAGGGGGTGCCGGTTTGATCCCTGGTCTGGGAAGTAAGATCCCACATGCCACGTGGTGCTGCGAAAGAAAAAAAATTAAAAAAAAAAAATCACTCAGAAAGAAAAAAAAAGCCATTCCAATAATATGTCCAAGAAACTAACACACCATTGTAAAGCAATTATACTCCAATAGATGTTAAAAAAAAAAAAGGAATAGGAACATTGTAAAACAATTACACTCCAAAAAAGATGATTAAAAAAAAAAAAAGAATAGGAAATAAATAAATAAATAAAATAATACGCCCACATATCTGGCAAAAAGGGGGAGGGGCACTCCTCCCACATCGCCCCACAGAGAGAACTGCCCAGCCTGGGAGGAGGGAAGAATCTCTGTCACTTTATTAAAGTTTTTGATTTCTGGTGGTGTCCTTGCTAGCTGAGGGTGGAGAGGTGTGTGATGGTTCCAGAACCCTTTGGAGGCTTCAGGGGTGATGTTGCTCAAGACCAAGAATCGCCCCAAAACCGAACTGTTGAATGAATTGTGAAAGAGGAGCTTTGATGCATGTTCTAGAGGAACAGAGCGAGGGGAGGGCACGAGAGGCCAAGAGCAGCACCAGAGTTGAGATCATCCTCCAGATGTCAAGCTGCTAGGCAGAGCTCCCTAGAAAAGAATAAGAGTCTTTTGACTTTAGATTCAAGGTTCATGTCTTTTTATCTTTCCATCCTTCACCTATCCATCCAACACCTATCCCCCATCCATCTATTTATCCATCCACCATTCCCCACCTATCCATCTATCCATCCACCCACCATTCTCTTTCCATCCATCCGTCCATCCACAAATCTACCCATCATTCCCTATTCATAACAGACACTCAATAAATATTTGCTGAGACTTCCCTGGTGGCGCAGTGGTTAAGAAACCGCCTGCCAATGCAGAGGACACGGGTTCGAGGCCTGGTCCGGGAAGATCCCACATGCCGCGGAGCAACTAAGCCCGTCACGCGCCACAACTACTGAGCCTGCGCTCTAGAGCCCGCGAGCCGCGACTACTGAGCCCTCGTGCCACAACTACTGAAGCCCGCGCGCCACAACTGCTGAAGCCCGCACGCCTAGAGCCCGTGCTCCACAACAAGAGAAGCCACCGCAGTGAGAAGTCCGCACACCGCAACGAAGAGTAGCCCCCGCTCGCCGCAACTAGAGAAAGCCCCCGTGCAGCAACGAAGACCCAACACAGCCAAAAATAAATAAATAAATTAATTAATTAATTTTAAAAAGTCATTAAAAAAAATAAATAAACATTGCTGTCAGTTCCTTCTCTACCTTCTTCATGAACCCCTCTCTCCTCCTCTGCCAACCCCTTACTTGGAGAGGTTCTCCAAGGCTCCATCCTCAGCGCCCCTCATCTTTCTCACTCTGCACAACCCCCATCCCCCCACCCCACCCCCCACCAGGGCAACTGCACACCCTTCAACTGCCAACTTCCTCCTAGATCAGATCTCTATCACCAGCCCAGACCTCAACACTGAGTTCTGAAGTCATATTTCCAACTGTCTACAGAGCATTTCCACCTGGAGTTCCCAGGGGCCCCTCACACATAATCTGTCCAAAGGCAGAAGCGTGCCTGCCATGCCCCAGGAAGAATGAGAAGGCTGGCATGACTGGCAGCAGGGATGGGAAATAGGGGTATCGGAGGGTCTCTGGACACAAGGGTCTTGGCGTGGGGTTCACCGTGTTTGGATATCTGAGTCCCTTGGTCTTGTGTCTGTTTTTCCTTGATGGGCACAGGATTCATTTGGTAGGCAGCGACAAACAAGGCCTCGTCAGTGAGTTCTGTGCTGATCTGTGTCAGGAATTCCTCAGAACGGGAAACCTTCTGGAAAAGGGGAAGTCAGAGGGGCTCAGCCTGGGAGTTCCTACATGGGAGTCCTGGGTCTGGAGGCTCCCAGGCTGGGGGCTCTGGGTCTAAGGAGTCTGGTATCGGACGGCTGGGCCTTGCAATTTGGCCTGGAAGGTCCTGGAAGTGGAGGGCAGCCTCTGGGGACCTCAGGGGCCTAGTGCTGGGGGCTCTGGGCTCAGGGTTGAGGCTAGAATTTCCAGGCTGGTGGTCTCAGTGTCCTAAGCCTAGGAGCTCTCCACTTCACTTCACCCCGACCCCAAGAACTCCTCTCCAATGCTCACCGGGCCTCCACCCAAGGAGGCTGCAGAGGTTGTAGCTTGGGATTGCCCGCTGCCCTTTTTCTCCACACTCCTGGTAGCAGTGGATGCCATCCCCCTGGGGACAGTGGAAGCCCAGGTTAGGCTGCGAAACCAGCCCACTTCTCCCAAACCCAACACACCACCATTCCCCGCGGCCTTGGAGAACTGTGTCAGTTCTCTCTCTGAAAAAAAGGAAAAAAAAAAACCAAAAGAAATCGTTGCCTTAAATCTTTCTGGGGGAGGGAGGAGGTGGGACTCCCACAACACCCGCCTCCCGCCCCCGCTCACTTCGCCCAGCAGGGGGCCTCTCTTCCCTTCTTCCCACCCAAGACCCTTCCCAAGACAAGGCAGCCCACTTGCCGCCCCCGACCTGGCAGATGGGTCGAAATCTTGGGCTACTCAGCAGGAGGGGAGACGGGGAGGTCTAAGGAGCCCTTTTATGGGCCGGGGGACGGGGGATTTGGGAGCTGGGGAGGAAGGTTGGAAAGAGGGGAACCCGGAGCAGCGCCGCTACCCGTTGCTATAAAAACCTTGGCGTCTGCGGTCCCGTTGCCAGGAGAGTAGGGATTCTAGAACCAAAGCGGGGAGGGCATTTTCCCAGCTTCTCGCATTCGCTCCTCCGGCCTCTCCTCCACCCGCTCTAGGTTCCCTCCTTGGGGGCAGTGACCCCCCACGCCAGTGGCCTTGAGAAACGGGAAGATCACGTAGGGTGGAGCCTGGCACCTAACCCTCCCACCACTAGGGGCACGCGAGAAGCAACCCCGCCCGAGGCCGCCCTCCAACCTCTCTGGCTGTCTTCTCTTTGCCTGGAGCCTGCGAGAGCAAATGGGGGCAGAGAGAGGGGGCGGGGAAGAAAAAGTGTGGGCTGTGCCAAATAACCTGGTCTCTCGGGGGTGCAAAGAATCGGGAGGGCGGGATGTTTTTTCCTTATCTTTGGCTTCAGGAGTCATATCCTCCGCAGAAAGGAAAGGAAAGACATTTACCTAGGCCTCCTCTTTTGACCTCTCCTTTTAAGTTCCTTCCTTTGCTCAGCGTTGATGGTTCTTTGCCCCCTCTCCTCCCTCTGTACTTTGGTACGAACCGATCGAAAGGGCGGAGGGAAGAAAAGGAAAAGGAAGCGGGCAGGTCTTAAAGGGGACGCAGCCATTTCTTAAGCCTCTTCTTCCATTCTCCAATTTTGCAAGGACGAAAGCTGAAGAGTAGGTTCCGGAAGCTAAGCACAGCTGGAGGAGCAGGGGCCGCAGCTGGAGGCAGGAGCGCCGGCGGGGCAGGCGGAGGCCCGCGTCTGCCCAGAGGAAGGGCTGGGTGTGCGCGCCCCCTGTGCCCCGCGCACAGCTGGGTCGGCCCATGCTAAGGCAGGCAAAGAGCTTTAACATCTGGGACCCGGCTAGGGCAGCGGGGACCTGCGCGCAGTGGGCGCGGCCGATGAGCCGGGCTGGAGGGTGAGCCTTGCGCCGGGGCTGGGAGAGAGCTGGCACCTCCAGATAAGGCCCAGGGCGGCCAGGGGACCTCCGCGATGCCAGGCGAAAATATCTTCCTGTTTGTGCCTAACCTCATCGGTGAGTGCTACCCGCGGCTCCGGGCCGAGCGGGAGGACTAGGGGCCTTGGGCAGGCTCCCTGATCCTGCCCTGTTTCCCCCCGCCGTCTCAATCCCAAGGTTATGCCCGGATTGTCTTCGCCATTATTTCTTTCTACTTCATGCCCTGCTGCCCTCTCACGGCCTCCTCCTTCTACCTGCTCAGCGGACTTCTGGACGCTTTCGATGGACACGCTGCTCGAGCCCTTAATCAAGGTGACAGACACCTTTTCTCAGCCAGCCTTGAGACCCAACAACCCTCTGCCCCCTTTTCCTGCTTCCTCAGGACCTCGGGGTGGGCGGGTACTCGGGAATCCGAGGGCTCTGTCATTCCCATCTCTGTAGAAAGCAGAATAGAATGGCCTGATTTTGTAGCAGAAGGGATTTAAGCTCGCTGTGGAGAACTCACTGATAGCGAGGGGTGTGGGATACCAAGACCGGGCATGGCAGTGCAAGTGCTGGAGGCCTCTCTGAATAAAAATCCATTCAACAGGTGTTTTGGGGGCATCTACTGTATGCCAGGCACAAGCCATAAGGATTCCAGAAAGCATGTTTAAAGGGAGGATGGAGAGGGAAGGGAGATGGTTTCTGGAGAGATGATTAATTTTTTTAATCTGTTCTTCAGACCCACCTCTAAGACTTCCCTAAGACTTCAAGTCTCCTTGTCTTCAGACCTGGATCCTTGGTTCTGGGATTGATGAGTTGTAGAGCTAGCTTTCTCACTCCCTTCTATACTGTTTACACTGCCATGCTTCCTTGTTTTATGGTACGGTGACCCTTGCCCTTTGACCTTCATACTCCAACGATAGCAGTCTACTTTCCTCCCCAGGCAGTGGATTGTGGGCCTTTTCTCTCTTAGACTCTGCATCAGAGTGATACACTAAATATGGCCTCTGTCACAGATCCATTGCCCCCTTACAGCCCCTTTCCACCTAACAGTTGCCATTTTTCAGGAACCCGATTTGGGGCCATGCTGGACATGCTGACAGACCGGTGCTCCACAATGTGTCTGCTGGTCAACCTGGCCCTGCTGTACCCTCGCGCCACCCTTCTTTTCCAGCTCAGCATGAGCTTGGATGTTGCCAGCCACTGGCTGCACCTCCACAGGTCAGTGATTCTGGGGGTGTTGACCGGTTGAAGAAGACACTACAGTGGGGAGGGGTGAGACCATATGGGAGGTGTCTTCAGGCTTCTTGGGAGGTCTTCTTTGTAGCTCTGCTTTGTTGAAGGACCCTGGGCAAATTTTCTCTGAATTAGCGTCAGTCCTGTTTTACGCTTGGATTAAGTAATCCCTAAAACTCTTCTGAGGATTCCAAAGAGTTAACATCCCTTGGGAAGGGGCATGGGGCTTTTGAATCCTGATTCTTCCCCCAGCTACCCAGCTAGGTAGTGCGACTTCCGGGCAAGACAGTGGTCCTCAGCTGTGCCCCAGTCCCTCCCCTGTTCAACAGAGGCAATCCCAGTACCTACTTTGTGTGGGTTGAAATGTGGATTAGCTGGGCATTTAGTAATGAAAGCTCATGGATTCCGCCTGCTTTCTCCCCAAGTTCTGTGGTCCGAGGCAGTGAAAGTCACAAGATGATTGACCTGTCTGGAAATCCAGTGCTTCGCATCTACTACACCTCCAGAGTGAGCATTTGCTGCCCCTCCCTATTCACTTAGCTTACGGGGCAAGTCCCTCCTGGACTGAGCCCTGGGCCCAGGATAGGATTGGTGGGAAGGGCTCCTGGGCTGAGCCCGTGAATTGCTGGAGAAAGCAAGTGGGCCTGAGGCCCAGGTGTGCCCAGGGAGAAGGAACTGAGTGGCTTGAGGGGAGAGGGAGGGAGGAAGAAGCCAGAGGGGTGTGCAGAGCCAGCTCTCAAAAGGCCTTAGGCCGTGAGAAGGAGTGTAGTCTTTACCCCGGGTGGGCTCGAGGGTGTAACACCTCCAGGTAAGGCCCAGGGCTTCAAGGGGGCAGCCGGGTAAAAATATCTTCCTGTCGATGTGGTAACCTTGTGGTAAGTGCTGCCCACAGCTCCGTGCGGAAGGGGAGGGTGAAGGGCCTTGGGCAGGTTCCCTGATCTGCCCTGTTCTCCCTATGCCCACCCACATCCTACCCGTACCGCCCTGCACCCCTCTTTCCCCAGTACAGTTCCTGGCCCTCCAGCCCTTAGTTGGGGGATCGGGGACACTACCCCAGCCTCTTGCTTAAGCAGCCTTTTTGCTGTCTGTGCAGCCTGCTCTGTTTACCCTGTGTGCTGGAAATGAGCTCTTCTACTGCCTCCTCTACCTGTTCAATTTCTCCGAGGGACCTTTAGGTAGGAGATGAGGGGCTGGGCAGGAGGAGGGGAGGGGGTTGGGCCTGCCCGGGGAGACGAAGGCCCCTGCCTCACCCACATCCTGTTTCCTCTGTATTGCCCTTGCTCCCTTGCCACAGTTGGCTCTGTAGGTCTTTTCCGAATGGGCCTCTGGATCACAGCCCCTATCGCCTCGCTCAAGTCCCTCATCAGCGTCATCCACCTGATCACAGCCGCCCGCAACATGGCTGCCCTGGACGCAGCAGATCGTGCCAAGAAGAAGTGATCCTGGAACCTCCAGCCCCTGGCTACCCACCTGCCCTGGGAGTCTCACTGTGCCACGCGGCACCCCTGTCCCTCCTAGGAGGTCCCAGGCTCACGTCTTCCCAATGTGTCGTCCAACCTGCTGGGAAGGGGGACCAGCCTCTTTGGTGATGTCATGTTCTCTGTAATCCTGGGGACCAGTCCCACCCCTGTGATCTCCAGGAACCTGGACTTCAAATCAGGAAGGATGCTCAGGAGGCCCCACCCACACGGGCAGTGCTCCCAGGGCCCCAAGAGAGCTGTCTGAGGATCGGGCATAGTCACACCTGCTGGCTCAGCCCTGGGATCTGGCTTGGCTGAAACCTTAGGGACACTTGAGTAAGGGAAGTGGGGTAGGGGCCAGGTTTCCCAAAAGGCAGGGGTTCAGAACTCTGCCCCTGGCTAGATAGAGGAAGCCTGTGGGTACCATGGCCCGGAGAGAAGGTGCTGTCGAGATCCCCATCGCAATCTCTGTCCTGACTCCGAAAGCCTTGATTATAAAGGCAGGAGCATCACTGTTCTGGACTTGGTTTCCTTTGAGATAGTCTTGGACCAGGGCCTGGGTCTAGGGGAGCTTGGGGGAAAATGATGATCCATCTGGATACTTTGCCCTCAGTAGTTTACTGGCCGGCTCCTTCCTGTTATTCCTCAGTGACCTCAGAGAGATCCCCTCCCTGCCACCCAAGCGTATTCCATGTCCTCTGCCCACCTGCTTTATTTTCTTTACAACACCGTCACTGGCTGTCTACCTTTACTTGTGTACGTGTTATTTTCTACCCTCACTAAAATGTAAACTCCACGAGGGCACAGACTCTTCTTGTTCTTTTCTCTATCCCTACAAAGATTAACCTCGACCTGGCATATCGTAGCGGCTTAAATACTCACAAATAGATCGGTTGATTTCTCAGAGTGTGGTCCTTAGACCACCTGTGGGCTATTTCTTGAAAATTCAGCTTCTTGGACCCTGTGCCAGACCTTCAGAGTTGGAAATTCTAGGGATGGGCCCAGAAGTCTGAAGTTTTAATAAACTCCAGCTGATTGATTCTTCCCAGTTACACTGAGAATCACTGTTCCCTCTTAAACATTTTTTGGGGTATTTATCATAGGAGACATCGTTCCGGGCATCTGTCCCTGACAGCTATCCCTGCTATCTGAGCAGAAAGCTGTCTGGCACCAGCTTTCTTTTTAAGACTGCATTGCGCCTACCATATGCCAGACCCTGTGCTGGGGCTTCTTTGCAGATATTACATTTTATCCTTGTAATAGTTTAGCCAAGAGGGTCTCACGCCCAAGAGGGCTGAAATTTATCAGATGTGTATTGAGGGACTTCCCTGGCAGTCCATTGGTTAGGGCTGCACGCTTCCACTGCAGGGGGCACAGGTTTGATCCCTGGTCAGGGAACTAAAATCCCACAAGCCGTGTGCCACTGCCAAAGAAAAAAAAAAAAGATGTCTATTGAGCCTCAACTGCTCTAGGCCCAGGGGATTCAGTGGAAAGGAGGACACAGGATAGCCAGGAAGGAGATGATGCAGTTAGGAAGGTTCTTGTTGGGGGACAGGGTTAGAATGTGCTGTAGTGCTTTGGGTGTCTTAAGTAGAAAACTGGTAGTAGTAATTGGGGCGGGAAGGGTTAATGCAGAGGAGAGGATTGATTCTCAGCTGAGGGAGCTGGGAGGCCAGAGAGCGCCCTGAGCAGTTGCCAAAGGGAAGCCAATTGATGTGCTGGAACACCCGAGCACTGGGGGTTGGTGGCTGGAGAGCCGAAGAGAGGTGGGGTGGAAGCCTGCGGCAGTCTGAGGAACCCAGGAGGGCTTTTGGACTTCACCCTGACGGCCACATGGAGGCGCTGAAGGAATCTTTCAAAATAATAGGTAAATTATTCGCATGTAAAAATAGTAAATTGCACACATTACAAAAGGATGACTAAGTCTCCTGCCACTTTAAGCTCCCAGTTCTCCCCAGGGGCAACCACTGCTACTCACTGATTCTGTGTCTAAGTAAATTCTTCACGTAGTCTGTATTTTAAAATTCATTTTGTATATTTGCTGGTCCGCTAATGACACCCAGCAGGACCCTATGGGGCTCCCACGTACAAATCCTTTCCGTGTCTCCTGTTTCTTGTTTGTAGGAAATAGGCTTCATTCAGCCTCCGTGACCTTCCCTGAGTTCCAAAGGGCAGGTTCAAACTGTTGCTAATCAGAAGGGAGGGAATGGGGAAACAAGGGAGGAGATGTCAAGAGAATAGTGCAGCCTTGGGGCTGGGTCGTGGTTCCTCCTCAAGGAATATACGTAGCAATATATATATTTTTAACTTATTTATTTTACTGCACGCGCGGGCTTTTCTCTAGTTGAGCGAGGGGGGGCTACTACTCTTCGTTGCGTGCGCGGGCTTCTCATTGCGGTGGCTTCTCTTGTTGCGGAGCACGGGCTCTAGGCACACGGGCTCAGTAGTTGTGGCTTGCAGGCTGTAGAGCGCAGGCTCAGTAGTTGTGGCGCACGGGCTTAGTTGCTCCGCGGCACGTGGGATCTTCCTGGACCAGGGCTCGAACCCATGTCCCCTGCATCGGCAGGCGGTTTCTTAACCACTGCGCCACCAGGGAAGTCCCCGTAACGATATCTTTGAGTTCTTTAGCCAACTAAGCCCCCCACCGAGGTGGAGGAAGGTAGTTTAAGGCCGAGCTCAAGATCCCTGGAGCATGGCCCTCTTACCTCACCACCAACCAATCAGAAGAAAGTCACACACCTTGCAGCCCTCACCCCAAGTTTTGGCTATGAAAACTTCTCCCCCACAAACCATCCGGGAGTTCAGGGTTTTTTGAGCATGAGCTACCCGTTCTCCTTGCATGGCACTGCAATAAACCTTTCTCTGCTCCAGTCTCCAACGTTTCAATTTATTTGGCCTCACTGTGCTTTGGGCACACAAACTTCTGCTCTGTAACACAAGCTACTGCTGTTCCAAGAGTTTTTTGTGTGCATTATCTCATTTCACCTCACACGTACGCTATACTGTGTACTAAACAATACAATAAGCCTATTTCTCTAGAGAGGAAATCTAGGTCCTGAGAGGAGTCCAGCCTGTCTGGCTTGGATCCAGAGCTGACACCCTTAACATTTACCACACAGTCCACGTTAGCAGTCTTCTTAATGGTGGAACAGAATTCCGTTATTTATTTGTTTAAGCAGGTCCTACCACTGCAAACAGTGTTTCAGTAAATCACCTGGGCCCTCTCTTTGGTGGCACTTGTAGGATGAACGTTGAAGGGCTTTAAGCAGGGTGGTGGCAGGGACAGGTTTGTACTTGAGGAAGAAAGTGTGTCACCAGCTGAGCTGCCCCTCCAACTGCAGGCGTTCCCCTGCCAGCCTGCTCCCAGGCAGGTGGGAGGCTGAGCTGTGGTCCTTCATCCTCCATCCTTCATCCTTCGTCCTTCGTGAGTCACTCTCCCATCCAGCCAGGTGAGTCCTCCAAGCACTCAAGCCCCACAGCTCTGATTGGCTCCTTGGCTCTTTGGCTCTAACCATTTACAGAGACATCAGGAGTCTCTGTTTATGTAAATCCAGCAAAGGGGGATCTAAAGAAGGAGAGAGGTGGGCTGGAGAGTGTGAGCATCTTCTGCTCAAGTAGAATATGTGCCTGAGGAAGGCTCTTGAGTCCCCTCCCCTGGTGGTGGTGGTGGGGGCGGGTAGACTGGTGCCCTTGGTCCCGTGTCCAGTGTCTGGACAGGGCCCAGGAGGAAACTGCAGGGTGGCTCTGTGTCCTGGAGGAGGGGAAAGTCTAGGCTGAATTTGATCAGTGGAGTCACATTATATGTCGCTATGGTCAATGTCTGTGTGTCCGCAGAATTCATATGTTGAGATCTAATGCCTGATGTGTTGGTGTTTGGACGTGGGGCCTTCAGGAGGAGATAAGGTCATGAGTCCTCATGAATGGGATTAGTGTCCTTTTATATTTTTTATTTATTATTTATTTTTAAAAATAAATTTATTTTATTTTTCTTTGGCTGCATTGGGTCTTCGTTGCTGTGTGCGGGCTTTCTCTGGTTGTGTCAAGTGGGGGCTACTCTTCGTTGCGGTGCTTGGGCTTCTCATTGTGGTGGCTTCTCTTATTGCGGAGCACAGGCTCTAGGTGCGCAGGCTTCAGTAGTTGTGGCATGTGGGCTCAGCAGTTGTGGCTTGTGGGCTGTAGAGCACAGACTCAGTAGCTGTGGCGCACGGGCTTAGTTGCTCCGCTGCCTGTGGGATCTTCCGGGACCAGGGCTCGAACCCATGTCCCCTGCATTGCCAGGCGGATTCTTAACCACTGCGCCACCTGGGAAGTCCCAAGATAGGTTATTTTTAACTCATGTTAAGGTCTAATCAGGAGCTCCTGACTGGGAGCTCCTGAAGCAGAGATTCAGGGACTCAGGCTCCTCCCGGCTTACAGTTCTGTGATTTTCAACACACGGCTTCCAAGAGCACTCTGCTTGCCTTCATGTCATGCAGGCAGAGGTGCACCTGGAGGACTGCACGAGGCTGGTTTATGGGAAGGCAGGGAATTGGCACGTGCTTCTGCCACTCCCGTTCCATTGGCTGCAACTCAAGTCACGTGGCCACATCTACATGCGGTGGGGTGGGTTGGGAAAGAGATTAGTTGTGGGACTAGGAGGAAGAGCAGATAGATTTGGTAGGCAGCGTCTTACCATATAGAGTGTGGTTTTGCTGTTTAAAGACAAATTTTTCTTATACAAGGCGTACTTCAACAAATCAATTAATTTATTTGGTATTCAACCAAAGAAAAGCCATTTGCTCCAGTGCTGGAGGAAAACAGGCTGTGTTGATCTTCGTCACAGATCACACCATTCTGTATTTAATGGGCAATTTAAGGGAACTTCAAGGATAAATTTGGTACCAAGGGACTGACTGAGAATTGGGCTCCGGTGTGAGCTGGAACTCCACTATATTTCCAGCAGGGCCTGTTTTCTAACCACAGAGGTATATCTTGTCTCCCCCACTATACAATAGATGCTGGGGAGACAGTGAAAACCTGTCTTCATGCAAAAAGCTTCTATTACCTTATTGGATTTCACAACTTTATGAGGTACATGTAGTCAGGATAGGCTAGATTATGCTGTGGTAACACCCCCCCTCCCCTCCCCCCCCCCACCTATAGGCTAGATTATGCTGTGGTAACACCCCCCCTCCGCTCCCCCGCCAAATCTCAGTTACTTAATACAGCAAACATTTCTCCCTCCTGCTGCGTGTCTATTGCAGGTCCACTGTGGCTCTGCTTGGACGTTTTTCTCTGGGACCCAGGCCAATATTTGAATATTGCTGGTTAACATGGACAAGGAAAAAGGATGGTGATGTCACTCCCTCTTAGATTTCATTGGCCTGAATAGGTCATATATGTGGCCAAGCCCAATGGCCATTGGAGATCTATGTGGGTGCATCAAGTCATCAATTGGAAATGAGCTTAGAGCTCAGGGGTGAGATCAGGGATGGAGAAATGGATTTTTGAATCTAAAGCCGTGAGACTGGCCAAGAATGTAGCTGAGTAAGAGATCTTATCAAGGCTCTGGGAACTCCCCGGAGGTCCAGGGGTTAGGACTCCGTGCTTTCACTGCTGAGGGCCTGAGTTCAATCCCTGGTCAAGGAACTAAGATCTCGCAAGCTGCACGGCATGGCCGAAAAAAAAGGCTCAGGGTGACTCCTATTTAGCGGCTGAGCAGAGAAAGTAGAGCTGGCCAAGGAAACTGAGACACAGCCAGGGAGGCGGATAGAAAAGTGCAGCAGGCTAGGTCATGGGAGCCTGGGGTGGAAGAGGGCTGTCCAACTGTGCTGAATGATGGGAGAGGCTGAACGAGAGGACCCAACCGCTGGGTTTAGCAACAAGGACATCACTGGTGATGCCGAACAGAGCCATTTCCATGAAGCAAGGGGTGGCGACAGAAGCTAATTGGAGTGGTTTGAGGAGATAATGAGAGGTGAGGCATGGAAACCGAGGACTTTGGCCGTGAAGGAGGACATGTGGCAGCTGGAGGGAATGTAGGGCTGAGAGAGGTGGTTCTCCGTGGGAGGGAGCAGAGCATGTTTATATGCCGGCGACACCGACCCAGGAGACAGGGAGAAGCAGACGGCGCAGGAGAGAAAGGAGGTGGGGACGGAGGAGTGGACTCTGAGGACCTGAGGAAAAGGGGGCGAGCTGGGGTCAGCGGGACACGTCCTCAGTGGGAAGAAGAGGGAGGACAGAGTCCAGATGGGGTCGTTTGTTACATGTGATGCCGGAAAGGGCCTCCCTGCCCCATGTGCTTCTATTTTCTCAAAGAGGTGAGGGAAAGTGGGCAGGGGTGTGGGAGGTGGAGAGGAGAGGAGGTGTGAACAGCTGTTCTGAAGGGGATCTCACGCAAGCTAGACAAGCAGAGTCAGAAGCCGTTAGGTCTCTTGAGATTTGTGGCCGTTGAGTTTCAAATGAGATCAGTCAGTAGGTGGGGTGTTCTTCCTCCGGGAACACGCAGCTGGTCAGGGAGGGCGGAGGGGGCAGTAGCTGGTTCAAGTCGGGATGGGGCTTTTTCCACTGAGCATCGTGGAGTGGGGAAGAGGTGAGGAGTGAGGGAGGGTTTTTTTTAATTGAAGTATAGTAGATTCATTTTTATTTTTTTAGCTCTCATTACTTATGATCACTCCTCATACATAATCTTAGGCAATCAGTCATGGAATATAATTTTTTAAACCTTTACCCTATTGCCCCCCTACATCTAATCCAGCTTCCCCTCTGGCCACCCCAGGGTGAGAGAAAGGAGATTGCCACCCAAGGACATCTGGTTTGGAATACAGGGGGACAATCATCCTCAGTGGGACGTCAGCGGGGATCTGCCACCACTCAAAACTCAGCCCTTAATTGGTCTTGAAATTATTCCTGGCTGCTCCATGTAGGGGCAGATCTAGGCAATATTGTATAGTCCGTGAGGTCTGGTCTCTGCACTTCTTCCGTGGCCCCCAGAGCTGCGCTGCTGTTCCCCGCAGCTGACTCCTCCCCTGTGGCTTGTGCTTCACGGGCGGCTCTGAATCAATATGATGTTAATTTCTGCTGTACAGCAAGGTGATTCAGTTATACATATATATGCATTCTTTTAAAATTCTTCTCCATTATGGTTTATCATATTGAATATAGTTCTCTGTGCTATACAGCAGGACCTTGCTGTTTATCCATCCTGTATATAAAAGCTTACATCTGCTACCCCCAACCTCACACACCATCCCTCCCCCAACCCCCTCCCCCTTGGCAACCAGTCTGTGTCCATGAGTCTGTCTCATAGGTTCATTTGTGTCATATTTTAGATTCCACATATAAGTGATATCGTATGGTATTTGTCTTTCTCTTGCTGACTTCACTTATGATAATCTCTAGTTGCACCCATGTTGCTGCAAATGGCATGCTTTCATTCTTTTTTGTGGCTGAGTAGTATTCCATTGTATATATGTACCACACCTTTTTATCCAATCATCTGTCGATGGACATTCAGGTTGCTTCCATGTCTTGGCTATTGTAAATAGTGCTGCTAGGGACATAGGGGTGCATGTAGCTTTTTGAATTATAGTTTTGACTGGATAGATGCCCAGGAGTGGGATTGCCGGACCATAGGTTAATTCTGTTTTTAGTTTCTGAGGAACCTCCAAACTGTTTTCCATAGTGGCTTCACCAACTTACATTCCCACCAACAGCGTAGGAGGGTTCCCTTTTCTGAGGGAGGTTTTGACTGAGAATGAGTGAATTACACAACAGATGACAAAATCTAAGCTGGGCAAGATTGAAACGAAAGGGGTGTGGGGTTCAATGTTGAGAAAGCGGTTCAGAACTAGGTCACTGAAGCCTGGAGTCGGAGGAATGGTTGTTGGAAGGCGAGGATGAGGCGGCAGTTGATTTCAGAGGTGCTGTGGTTATTAGTAACAAGGTCAAAGGATGGCCACGGGAGCCGTGGCTGAGACAGGAAGGAACTTACCCTCCATGGGCAACCTTACCTGCTGTCACTTATCCCCAGAGGCCCTTGGCTATAAACAGTGCTAACACAGCACTTAGCACATGCCAGGTACCAGATGAAGAGCTTTAAATCAGTTGCCTCTCCTAAGGGAAGATGTAGGGGACTTGTAGGAAGCAGGGGTGGATGAGCTGACCCCCTTGCCTATTCTATCCACACTGAGACGGCACCACCAAGTGCTGTGGGCTAAAGACAGCCCCCGGCCCCAACCAGCTGAGACTCGAGTGGAGCTACTGGTCACCAATGCAACTCGAATTGGAAGGAGACAAGAGCTCATGGGGCCAGGGCCCAGTGGGGGAAAAGGAATAAGACCCTAAGAAAGCTTCAACCCTGCTCAGGAGGGGAACTGCTGGCCCATTTCACAGATAAGGAAAAGATCAGGGAGGTTGCATTCTCGTTGCACAGCTAGTACACCCAAGCTTCTCTCTCTACCCCGAGACTTTTTTGCTTCCTCAGCAGAGACCAGGCAGGCCTGGCACCTACAGCTGTACCTAGGTGGGAGGGCTGGTGCACCTTGCAGCCTCCATTTGTGTGCCCAGACTAATTGTACCTGGATTCGTCCCCCAAATAAGGGCTCCTCAGTGGTCATGGGGGACGGTGAGAAGGGGGCACCCCTTCCTCAGTGGTCCGAAGAGCCCAAATCAGAAGCCCAGGGAGGTGCTCCAGTTCCTATGGCCCTGGTGCAGTAACTTCCTCTCAGATCTGACACCCCCATCTGAGAAGGGACGCATGCACAGACGCCACGTGCAGGTGTGTGACTCAACCAGCAGGTGGCGCCAGAGAAAGCCTCCCAAGTGCTGGAGGTGGGGAAGCCAGGATGGATACACCCACAGCCAGAGGGTTAAGACTCCAGAACTCCCAGGCCAAGCTGGGGTCTGGGAGGAAATGGCAGTGAGAAGAGATGGCACAGGAACCATCCCAAGGGGTACAGGCCCATCCTCTCACCTGTGGCATCATCTCCCCCAGCTGGCGTCTAGAAAAGACGACTGCCAAAAGGATAGTCTGGCTGTTGAGCCAGATTTGGGGCCCACACTCCCATCAGCCTGACTTTGGGTTAGTCTTCTTCCTGCCTCAGTTTCCTCCCCACTCTACAGATGAGGGTAGCCTCTAGTAATTATCAAGATTTCAGGGGTATCTCTTCCCCACCACCATTAGACTTCCTTGTGATGCGGACGTATGGCAACGGAAGAGGGTTTAAATGCCCTGAAGTGTCAGTTTTATTTGTCAGTGCAGTAGGGAGCTAAGGCATGGCCTGGTTGCTTCCAAGAGTTAGAAGGCCAGCGGTGGAGGGGAGAAGCAAGCCCTCTTGGGCACTGGGCCCCGAAGCTGCCTTCTTGGCTGTGGGCTGGGCCTCAGACCCGAGCCCCAGCAGACCCAAAGCTGTGCTGAAGAGGTTGATGGGAGCAGAGCCATCGGTGATGAGGGTTGATTGTAGGCCCAGGCTCTGGAGCAGTTTTACCTGGAAGGAGCAAGAGGCGGGCGAAAAGATAGTCAGACCCTGGTCCTTTCTATCATCCCCTCGGCCGCCTCTCCAGGGTGGGCTGCCCCCCTCTCTGGTCTGACATTGTAGCCCAAGCCATCCTCATAGGACTAGTCAGTGGCAAGCAAGGAACATAAGGGGAGCCTGAGGGTTTCATCCCCTCCCAGGCCTCGCGGGCCTGAAAGCTCTGGGAGCTTTCAGCCACGTTGCAGCTGTCCAGTCCTTCCTGGTCCTTAAATGCACCAGGTTTCATTCTTTGCACTTGGACCCTCTCCTGGGAAGCTCTTGTCGACTCTACAGAGCGCTTAAGTATCCGCTCTTCAGAGGGGCCCTCCTCCCAGCTAACTTGACCTGTCACCTCCCCCTTCACCATATCACCCTGTTGACTTCTTTCGAAGGGCTTGTCACAGACTGATGTCCCATCAGTTTACTGCCCTCGCAGGAGCTCCCGCTCACTGCTGAGTCTAGTACTGTGCCTGATAGGACACCATGCTCGAATGACACGGGATACAGAGACAGTCCAAGTTACCACCTCCCCTCGCCCCTCTGTCCCCGACATCTTTCTAGGTGTTGTGTTTGCCTCCCCAGCTCTGCCTTCTTGGTCCCAAATGTGGTCCCAAGACATACACACAAAGACATATACACACACACCCATGCCTGCACTCTCCCCCCACCTCACCTGCATCTCCGGTCCTGCCACAGCGAGGTCCCTGATGGTGCTGGGACCCAGGGCCTCTGTCATCTGCTTGAACTTCTTCACCTCTACCTCAGCCAGCTGCTGGGCCTTGCTCACCTCCAGCTCCAGCTGGGCCCGGGCATAGACCAGTTCGAGCTCTCGCACTTTCTTTACTCGCTGGAGCTCAGCCTCCTGGAAGGGGAAAACCCAGCATTCTTTTGATCGTGTGGCCCCTGGACATGTCCAGCAAGTCCCCCAGCCAGCAAGCCTGAGGGAATTCAGATGGAGGGGATGGAACGGTAAACTTACCATCAGTTAGGGGTGAACCCTGGCTATGCCACCTTTTAGCTAGTGACCCTGGGAGCCCCTTAATTCAAGCCTCGGTTCCCTCCTCTGTAAGATGGAGAGGACTCCTACCCTTAATGGGATTTCAAGCATTAAATAAGATCTTGCATGTAAAACACAGGCAATACCTAGCATAAAGTGGGCCAGTGTTGGAGCACATGTCTGTAAGATGGGTGTAATCATCATCCTTACCTTCAAAGTGGGTATTAAGTGAATTGAAATAGGGCAAAAGACTTCATAAACCACAAAGTATTGGGACAGGGCTTTCTGTTAGGGTACTTGGTATCCCACATGGCTTCAGGGACTGCAGCGATTGGGCTTCTTCCAGACCCCAAGGCCACACCCTTCCACGGGCATCTCCCCCACTCACCGTCTCAATGGCCAAGGCCTCTGCCTTGAGCTTGGCCTGGAGCACGGAGCCTTCTCCCTCAATGCGCGCCGCCTCTGCTCGGGACTCGGCCTCTGCCTTGGCGGTCCCAGTGCTCTCCACCGTGGTGCTGGAGACGGCGCAGAGTCAGGGAGACCCAGGAGGAAGCCCAGCCCTGCCCTCCTCTGCCCTTGACTTATGCTGTAGCAGCACAAGGACGCCCGCGTGCGCACGCACGCACGCGCACACACACACACACACACGCACACGCACACGCACACACACCCCTCCCATCAGCTGCTCTTCCAAGACCCTCTGTCATCTTTTCTTCTAGTTCTCCACCCACCTCAGAGCCTCCAGCTCCAAGAGCTCCCTGCGAGCTTTTTCAGCTTCTGATTGGTCTAAGATCTTCTGTCTCTCAAGCCGGCCGCGGGCTTCTTGTTCTAGTCTCTGAGCCTCGTGCCTGGGTGGGAGAGGGGATAGGTAAGACGCTGGCATGGGGCCAGAGCTGGAACAGGAGCTCCAAGGGCAGGGACCGCTGGCCCATGGGAGGCCCTTGACGTGCACATGAAAGCACAGCGTGTGCACTGTGCAAGCCAAGTGCGATTCTAGGTGCAGGGGCATGTGGCTGTGACCGCGGCTCCTGCTTTCACACGAGTTGCTTTCCAGTGGGGAAAAAAGGACAAGTAAACAGGGACGATTTCAGACAGTGACAACCTCCTTGAAAAATGGGTGCTACAATAACATGACTGGGCAAAGAGGGTGCTGCTTCAGTTGGGGTAAAAAAGAAAAGGGCTCTTCGACGAGGTGACCTTTGGAGGCCAGAAGGAGGAGCCGGCCCTGAAGTGCAGGGAGAACATTCTGGCCAGAGGGAACAGCCAGTGCTGAGTTCCCACGTTGAAGAGCAGAAGGGAGCTGGTGGGCCTGGAGCATGTGAGCCTGGGGAGAAGGCTGGAAGGTGAGGAGGGGGAGGCAAGGCTGGACCCCAGAGTGCCTGCAGGGCCACAGATACGAATCTGGGTTCCAGCACAAGCAAGGCGAGAAGCCACAGAAGCAGGGGTGGCATCTATTCCCACCTTAAGTAGCCCCGGCTATCTGCTGGGTAAGGAGGACAGCAGGCTGACCACCAGGGTGCCGTGTTACCCAGGTCCTGGCAGCAGGCTAGAGACAGGGACCCCGGAGAGGTCGGGCCCACGGTGGGCATCGTGGTGAGCCAGGCCCCCAGGCCTCACTCACTTGGCAGCTGCCTCCTGGGAGTTGGTGGTGATCTCAATGGCCAGCTGGACGCTGCGCTGCAGGGCGTCCCGGGTCCTCTGGTCCACAGGATCCACCGACTGCACATCCACACTGCTGACCACCAGCCCATTTTGGGGGAAGACAGCCCGATCCCGGGGCTGGGGCAGGGCCATGCTGTCAGACCCCTTGGTTTCTGGGGTCTCAAAGCCAAAGACAGCAGTGCGAATGATGCGGGCCGAGTTCTTGTGGAAGTCCTCAAAGGTGACAGCGGCCACGGCCCCTCGCACCCGGGACGCGATGGCCTTGCAGGCATCACCCACGAAGTCGGGCACTGAGAAGAGCTTGGCCGTCTCTTGGGGGTCCTTCCGGTCACTCAGCTCAAAGTGCCTGTGAGCAAAGACAACTCTCTCACCTTCAGAAAGGACACTGACACCCACCTTCTGTGGTTGGGAAGGGGCTCACGATAGAGAACGCTAATTAGCATCTGCTATGTGTCAGGTGAAGTCCTAAGAAACTTACATGTTCCCATTTTATTTGGTCAGCCACGCTATGAGGTGGGAATGAGCATTACCCCCATCATAGACAAGGAAGTAGAGGTCCAGAGAGGTTAGGCGACAGACCCTAAGTCACACAACAGGTGCCAAGCCAGAAAGTTGAACCCAGGCAGTGTGGCTCCAGGGTCTGTGTCCCCGAAGGTATCAGTGCCCAGCTGCCTCTGTCACAGCCCTGGCCACTCAGCCAAGAGGTGAGGAACGCGTGCTTGGGGGTTGTTGAGTACTGCTTCTACATCTGACTTATCCCCCCAATTCTCATCGCTGCCATTTGAGCTCTAACTATGGACCAGTCACAGTTCTAATTCTCACAGCATCCTTTCCACAGCCCCATTAAGTTGATGGTTATGTCCTTAACGTCATTTTACAGACTGGGAAACTGAGGAAAGCACCCAATACTTGCCCAGGCCCACAGCTAGCAGACGGCAGGGCTGGGACCATCAGCCTCAGAGGACTTGCTCTTGACCACCCGGCCACTCCCACCAGCTGGGTCTGATTAATCTTTTTAAAAGCCTGTAGTTACATGTTTGGCTGAAGTCACGCTAGGAGTTTAGCTGAGGAGTGTCCTCCTGCCGTTCCCGCCCCCCCCCCGATTCTACCCCCAGGTGAGCCCTCATCTTTCCTGTCGTTCCCCGTTCCCCTTGGGCGTCAGACTGGATTTGCATGAACCCCTGGGCTTCCCCCTTGACCGTGGCTTGGAGTCAGGCGTTCTGTCCTGATTGTGAGCTCAGCACTCGAGATGGCGTCTCTTCTCTTCAGAGTGCCCCCGGGGCTGCACCAGCAGGGGCCCTGGCCCTCCCCTCTGCCCCTTACCAGTTGTAGGCAAGCTGCAGCTGGAGCCTGGCGTGGTCTGCGGTTTCGATGGTGATGATGTCGGTGAAGAAGTCAGGCCCCAGCAGCAGGCAGAGCGCGCGGCGGGCGTGGGGACGCTTGGGTCGCCCAGCCGAGAGGGACAACACCGTGAACTGCTCCTCGGGACCCAGCGACACCAGCTCTGGCCCAAAGACCACGCTGCAGAGGGAGCCGGGAGTCAGAGGCCCGGGGACGCCCTCCCGCCGCAGCCCCACACGGCGCAGCCCCCACGCCGCCGCTCACCGGGCTCTCCTCTCGCGGTAGCCGTACACCTGCGCCGCAGCATTGTGGGGTACACGGTAGCTAACCACGTGGGTCTTGTTCCGGGGAGCGCAGGGCCTAGGAGTCTTGGATGTCTCTTTCTCACCCCTGTCCGCCAGAGGGTCCTGCCCCTTGTTCAGCAGCTCCTCCACCCCCGGAGGCAGCTCCTTCTCCCACAGGACTTCATCCTGGGTCAGCATGTAGGTCCTCCCAATCACAGCACGCACCTCGAGAGAGGAAGATGAGGAGGGATGTCACCAGCAAAGGGAGGAGGAAGAGTCCTACCCAGCATCCCTAAAGCGGAACTGGTCCAGGAGGTAGGACAGCATCGTGGTTAAATGTGGTCTCTGGAAGGAGGCTGCGTTCAAGTTCACTCTCTGCAAGTTCTGTCACCTTAGGCAGCTCTCTCACCCGTGTGCAAAATGGACCTGATAGTGGCAACCTCATAGGGTAGAGGAATGAATGACATCTCACGTCTAGTGTCAAGAATTTGGTGTATAGTAAGTTCCGATATTATTTCTTCTGGAATCTTCCTTCATGGGGCAGCCTGGAGGGCATCCTAGGGACAGATGCAATCCTAGGAAATAGGTAGCACACGCTAACATTTCCTAGGATTCTGAGCTCTGCTTGTAGGTTGGATTCTTAAAGAGGTTGGAGATGTGGTCCTCGGTCTAACCAAGATCAAGGTTTAGGTGAGAGGCAGAGAGGAGGGATTCCACCAGGAAAAGGGTATGGGAGGGAGGTCAGGTCTTCCTGTTCCCAGGCCACATCCCAGTCAGACCTGTATGCCGGAGGCCACATCTGCACTGGGAACTAAGTTTCCGTCCTAAAATCTGGTTCATCTTCTTGCTTGAGAGCTCTAACATTTGAAATTAGATATTTAAGACAAAGGGAAGGCAAAAACTCCAGAGAATGCCCTCATATTTAGCAGCCGGCTGGCTTGGATGCTACTAGCAACGCTGTTGAGTCCCTTCTGTCACCTCCACCATGCATCTCCCCATCAGCATCACCCACTTGCCCAGACCAAGCCACCACCAGGGCCACATGGCAGCGATGGCGCCCATCCCTCAGTTCTTACCCTTCCGGTTTTGACGTCCTGCACGTAGATGCCCTCGTTCTCATCCAGCGGGATGGCCTGACGCTCTTCTACCACCTCCACCTTGGCAGGTGGCACGTACTCCAGGGGTCCACGGATGAGCCAGCGGTCCCCCGCCTGGTGGGAGACCTTCTCCTCGCCCTCCCCCTCCTCCAGGGGCCGCAGGGCCCTCAGCAGCAGCCCCTGCTGTTCCGACAGCACGTATACGTTCTGGATGCCTCGTTCCAGCTTCTCCCCGGGCTGGAGGAAGAAAGACTTCTCTCCCTAGTGGGGAGAAGCGGGTCAGAAGCAGCCGCCACCCAGGGCTGTGGGTGCCTCTGACGGTACCTCCTTCAGCTCCATGTGACCATGGGCTTGTGCTGAGGACAGGAGCCCCCCAAAGCACCCTCCCCACCCTTACGTCATACAATGAATCATTATCTAGACTGTGAGGCACTCTACAAATGCCTGTAGATCTGGTCAAACCTGCCCTGGGACTTCCCTGGTGGCGCAGTGGTTAAGAATCCACCTGCCAATGCAGGGGACACGGGTTCGAGCCCTGGCCCAGGAAGATCCCACATGCCGCGGAGCAACTAAGCCCGTGCGCCACACTACTGAGCCCGCGTGCCACAACTACTGAAGCCCGTGCGCCTAGAGCCCGTGCTCCACAACCAAGAGAAGCCACCGCAGTGAGAAGCCCGCGTGCAGCAACAAAGACCCAACGCAACCATAAGTAATAAATTTAAAAACAAACAAACAAAAAACCTGCCCTGAAAAGTTCTGTAAACTGTCAAGGTCTGGGTTCTCACAAGCTCAATAGTTAAGAATTAACCTATTATTGCTTTATTTCTCCCATGCTTTGTTGCCTTGGGATGGTGTAGTCCAGAGTTGGTAATCTCTGATCTTTGGGCCAAATCTGGCCTGCTGCCTATTTTTAATATATAATAAATACATATATGTGTATATATATATTTGAGATATAACCCACATATTATAAAATACACCTATTTAAAGTATACAATTCAGTTGTTTTGGTATATCCAGAGCTGCCCAACATCCCTACTCCCTAACCCCAGAACATTATTGTCCTGAAAAGAAACCCTATACACAGTAGCAGTTACTGCCCAGCCCCACCCCACCCACTATACATGGATTTACCTATTCTGGACATTTCATGTAAACGGAATCATACAATATGTGGTCTTTCACGTCTGGCTTCTATTGCCTAGCATGATGCTTTCAAGTTTGTCCATGTTGTAGCACATATTAGAACTTCATTTTTGATTTTTACATTTTTGAATTATTTCAAGAACATGAGTGCCCTCAACCCTAGAAAGATTATCTATCATTCTTTTGACTGATATTCCACTGTATGGATATACCATATTTTTCATCCATTCATCAGTTTATTCTACCTCCTGTTTTGCAAATAAAATGTTACAGGAACACAGCGGCACTGGTTCGTTTACAAGCCGTCTACGCTGCTTTCACGGCACAACAGCAGAGTTGAGTAGTTGCAACAGAGACCGTATGGCTCACAGAGCCCAAAATACCTACGATCTTCACAGGAAAGGTCTGCCCAGCCCTGCTAGTCCCACATATAGTTCAGAGAGGGGATGAGGTAGAGAATGTGGAGAAGGGTAAACCAAGAGATTTGTTTGAAGCAGGACGACAAAGTTTCCAGAACAGAGGGATGTGAAATATTAGAGAGAGTTTCCAGGTTTACAGACACAGTGCAGGGCCAGGGAGGCACTCACAAGAGAGGCCATGTGTAACCTCAGGTCAGGGATGCCAGAAAGATCAATGAGACAGTGTCTCAAGGGATAGAGACAAGTGTGCACAGAGGGAGCCAAAACAAGCTTGGTGTTTCTAGAACATGTACCGAGGGTGGGAGGAGGGCAGGGACTGGGGTCCAAGGGCCTTAGGCCACTCCAAAGGCATTCACCTCTGGGTGAGGCGGAGACACTTACCTTGACCACACGCTTTTGCCCCAGCTGGTTCTTGCCATCCGGTCCCACCGGGTCGAGAATCACACAGTAGTTGTGGGGACCCAAGGTGGTGATGGACACGACCCCCATCACCTCCTCATAGACATCTGGTACGTGGGCATCTGTGTCCTGCGTGGTCACCAGCCACTCCTCCCCAGTGCGGCGGGTCACTCCCCTGAAGTCTCGGAAGTTCTGCCGAGCCCGGAGGTGCAGGGCTGTCTGTAGAGCGAGATGTCGGGGGGTTTGAACAAACCCACCTCTAACTTCCTCGGGGGATCTGCGAACCCTACTGGCCACTAAATGATCCAGGTCTAAGTGACAGTGTCTGCCAATCCAGGAGGACTCCTTAAACCCTTTCAGGTGACCCAGGACACTCTTCAGGTGACCTTATTTTCACATTCTCTGACACTGTTCTTTGCCACTCTGAGAGTCTCCCACCCAGGGTCCTCCAGAGCACAAACCTTTTCCGTAAGGATCACAGCATCCACCACATCGAGAACCTCCTCAAACACTGCGGGAAGGTATGCACCCACGGAACGGACCAGCCATTCTTCTCCTGGGCCAGGGGCAGAGAGGCAAGGGTCAAAGGTCACCGAGCCTGTTCCCCAGCTGCCCCTTCCTGCAGCCTAGACAACAGGGGACCCGCAGAACTTTGTAGGCCACTTTGAGATGCCACTGCCCCTATGCTCAAGGGCCTGACAGGAGTCACTGTTTTCCTTTTTTGAGGCCAGAGGCAAACCAATCCCTACCCCAGAAAGATTTAAAAACAAACAAACAAAGAAAACAAAAAAGCCCTTCCAAGTGCCCAAGTTGCTACATGCCAATACTCTGCTAGGCCTTCTCTAAGCTCCAAAGACCGACTTTTTTCCTTCCCCTAAAATGGGCAGAACTGCCTCTATTATAGCTGCAGAGGTCATTGAGCCTATTGGAGAAGCAAGACTGCTGGGGGAAAAGTTCCAGTCTGGCCCTTCCTGGCCATAAACCCAGGCCTCAGTGATGTCATATGGAAAATGGAAGTCGTGGTGCCTCAAGGTTGTTGGAAGACTAAAGAAGTTGCCGTTTGTAAAGCATTTGAACCACACCTGGCTCAGTAAGCACGGCCTTTGTGAAGACCTTATTTAATACGTCACATTTGTCAAACAATTGCTAGTTGTATATGAACACCTGCTTTGTTGACCTAGCAACAGACATGGCCGCTGCCCCCAGCTCATGGTAAAGGGTTGGGGGGAAGGAAAAGCCATGTCAGCATGATCGTGATCACAGGATCGGGGTAGAGCCTCCTGGAGGGGGTGGGGAGAAGCAGCAGGGGGCAGCCCGGAACAGCTGGCAAGAGATACCAGGGAAGCACTTCCTCCAGGCTACAAGTGGCTACCCGCAAACTTCCCCACTTCCCCTGTGGTCGAGGCACGGCCTGCCCCCCCCCAACCCCACCCACCCGCCGTCAGCATCCCTTCAAGACCCCACCTGTCACTCTCTCCTTGCCCTCCCGGTCCCAGCATTCCTTGCGGGCCCTCAGCCGCAGGGCCTGGTTCTGCTTGATGATCGTTGCCTGAATGATCTCCACAACCTCCACCTCCTTCCGGGGGATATACGTGCCTGGGAAGGGAAGATGAGATGGGTGTTGAAGGTCAGAAGATATCAGGGCTAGAATGGGAGGGCAGGAAACCTCTGACCCTGACCCGGCTGGAGAGGAAATACTTACCAGGTCCTTCAAATAGCCACTCATCTCCTGCCACCACCTTGTCTCCGTTCTTATCCTCAAAATCCAGCAGCGCCTTCAGATGGAGGGCGGTGTTGGGCAGAACCACCTGCAGTGGGGTGACGTCCTAATAGGGGAAGAAGGGGGGTCACGGGGTATTCAGAGCTGGGACCCCTGGAGTCAAACCTGACACCGTGAAGGTCAGAGTCTGCAGCATCAATCTCTCCATGTCCCAAAATAAGACTCCGAGTGGAATGTACAAGGTAGGTGTGGCCCCCAAGCCATCTGGTCTGAAGAGCTAAGATGGGGTTGAGAGCAAGAGGCTGCCACTGCTGATGGGCCAAGGACACACCTTCCTCTGCAGTGTGCTCAGATCTTGTTATGAACTAGAAATCCAGGTGGCTAGAGGGCTTGATGGGAGATGTGGGAGAAACATCTGAGAAGCTGAGTAAGTGAGTATCTCATGGCCCAGTGTGCACTGGGGCTCTCAGGAAGTACAAGGCGGTGGGAAGGTATAAACTTTTATAACAGGCACATTTGAAGCACGAGGCTTTGTTTTCAAGGTTGCCTCACGGTCACAAGACAGCCATTATACTCCAGCCATCACATCTCCTTCCATCAGGAATGGGGACCCAGCCACAAGCTGCCAAATCTTTTTAGAGGTTTGTACAAATATTTTCTACAAATAGGATTTCACTTGATCTTTGATCCGAGGGAAGCAGGAAGGCAAGGAAAGAGGCTCATAGAGGCTAAGGGACATGACCAAGGTCACACAACCTAGTAAGAAACAGAATCAGGATTTGAACCTCAGCCTTATCGAAGGCTACCTGCCACTCCTTACTCCAACTAGAGTAGCCCCCTGGGACGAGAAGCTCACATAACTCTACTTCACCCACCGACCACACTCTGGGTTGGAGAGGCAGAGCTGGAGGTTTACTACCCGGGCAAGCCTTTGCCTGGACACCTTCTATGCGCTCGGCTGGTTGTGGTGGAGTCAAGACATACCCCCATCTTCGTGGAGTTGAGGTTCCAGTGGGTGATAAGACAAACACAGACCAGTGCCTCCAAGCAGACTGTGGACCGGGTCAAGGGGAAGACGTTGCAGAAGTCCAGGTGAAGAAGTTAGGAAAGGCCCTCAGAGAGTAGCATTTGAACTGGGGCTCAAAGGAAGAGCTGGCTTTTGATATAAAGGTGTAGAAGGAGGAGGAGGAGTGGGTGAGCACTCTGTGAAGAACGTGTAGTCCAGTACGGTTTTCATTTCTCATATCTACTCCATCGTCACTTCCTGTCTGTCCATTGCAAATCCAGGTCTGCCTTTATCTATCCCTGCCACACCCTCACCTAAGCCGCCAACACCTCTTGCCTGGATGATGGAAATATCTTCCTAACTGGGCTCCTGGGTGCCTCCTTTGTCTCCTTCCAGTTTGTCCCACACACTGTTAAAGGCTTTCAGCTTGAGTGACTAGGTCCAGTAGTTATCACCAAGTGAGACTGGGAATATGGGACAAGAACAGATTTGGGGGTAAGGGGAAGTGTTAGGTTTGGATAGCCAGTATGAGGTGACTGTGGGACATCTAGGAGAGGGCTTCCTGTAGGCAGCTAGGGGACTCACAGCCTGAGGTTCCCAGCTAAGGTGTAGAGTTGGGTGTCTTCAACACAGATGAAGTGATCAAGGCCATGGAAAAAAAAAAAAAAAAAAAAAGAAGGCACACAGGATATTCAGGACAGAACCTGAAGGCAGAGGGGGGGACGGGGAGAAGATGGAAAAAAAAAAAAAAAAAAAAAAAAGACATCCACAGAGTAAAACACAGACAAGATTTAATAAGAGGGCAGGTCAACAATGGACGTGGCCAAGAGGGTCTGTGAGACACAGAATGACAGTCCACTGGGCCTGCACTTAGGATGTCTTGGGGTTTTGCCAAAGTGGGGTCAGCGGAGGTGGGGGGCCAGATGCAGGGGCTTGTGAGGCAACAGGGCAGAGAACATCAAGTACAAGTTGTCAAAGTAAATAGGGGACTTCCCTGGTGGCACAGTGGTTGGGAATCCGCCTGCCAATGCAGGGGACACGGGTTCGAGCCCTGGTCCGGGAAGATCCCACATGCCACGGAGCAACTAAGCCCGTGTGCCGCAACTACTCAGCCTGCGCTCTAGAGCCCGCTAGCCACAACTACTGAGCCCACGCGCCACAACTACTGAAGCCTGTGCACCTAGAGCCCGTGCTCTTCAACAGCAGAAGCCACCGCAGTGAGAAGCCCGCGCACCGCAACGAAGAGTAGCCCCCACTCACCGCGACTAGAGAAAGCCCGCGTGCAGCAACAAAGACCCAACGTAGCCAAAAAATAAATAAAATTATAAAAGCAAAAAAAAAAAAGTAAATAGGAAAGATTGTAAGGCAACTATACGCCAATTAAAAAAAAAACTAAATAGGAAAGAGAAAGCAAATAGCTAAAAATTAGATTGACAGGGCCATTCATAAAAGCCCATACAAATTTAGTGTGCATATCCTGCGACCCAGAAATTCTTATTAGTTTCTACTCTTAACACAAAAAAGAAACTAGGGCTTCCCTGGTGGCACAGTGGTTAAGAATCTGCCTGCCAATGCAGGGGACACGGGTTCAAGCCCTGGCCCAGGAAGATCCCACATGCTGCGGAGCAACTAAGCCCGTGCACCACAACTACTGAGCCTGCGCTCTAGAGCCCACGAGGCACAACTACTGAGCCCACGTGCCACAACTACTGAAGCCTGCGTGCCTAGAGCCCATGCTCTGCAACAGGAGAAGCCACCACAATGAGAAGCCCGAGCACCGCAATGAAGAGTAGCCCCAGCTCGCCACAACTAGAGAAAGCCTGAGCACAGCAACGAAGACCCAACACAGCCAAAGATAAAACAAACAAATAAATAAATTTATAAAAAAAGAAAAAAAAGAAACTAGCATGCACAAGGGCACACACACACACAAGGATATTCACCACAGCACTGTTTTTCCTTATAAATTGGACACATCCTAAATCAACACAGCCAAAAATAAAACAAACACATCAATAAATTTATAAAAAAAGAAAAAAAAGAAACTAGCATGCACAAGGGCACACACACACACAAGGATATTCACCACAGCACTGTTTTTCCTTATAAATTGGACACATCCTAAATGGTAACTCAGGAGAAGGGCTGAACCTCTATCTATCATATGGAATTACAAACAATTAAACAAGAAATGACTTATGCACCAAGATGAGAAAAAAGAACTTCAAAATACACTGGCAAGTGACAATGTGCTAGCCCTATGCAAATAAGTTATAATCAATACTTTTTTGGATACTTACATGGATGCACAGATGTATCTGGAAGTGTATACCCTGAATGGATGACAGTAGATACCTCTGGGGATGAAGAGCAGATACTGGTGGTGGAAGTCAGAGAGGACTTTACAGTCTTACGAATGCATTCTTTAGATGGAAAGTGTGCACAAGTTAACCTTCAAGGCCAGAAAAGGATGGAAGAGGCAGAGCACGTTTATTGGCCAAGAGAAAGGCACCAGTAACAGAGAAGTTAAAGATAGAAGAGAAGCTCTAGGTGGGGATAAGATTAAGAAAAGAAGGATGCGTCTTCCTGGGTCCATGGATGGAGGGGAACCTCCTAGAGGCTCCAACAGGTAGAAAGGAGACACAGGGAAGGAAAGGGAACACAGACCCAGATCCTTCCAGATGGCCTCAATTTCTAAGTAGGTGACCAAGTTGTTTGAGAGTGAGAGGGCAGAAAACAGGAAGAGAGTCGAGAATGATCAATATTTAGAGGCACGCAGTGGGGAAAAGAAAGGAGAGAAAGCTGGTTGGGAAGGAAACATTAATGAGCAGGGCTTGGGTTGGAATGAACCACTTACCCCACTAGCTACTTATAATACTGTTGGGGTGGAGCTACCTGAGTGAGAGGACAGAAAGATCAGGTGGGGGTAATACTGATCGAGGACAGGGTTTGGGCGCAGGTCTAGCACACGAAGAGCGTGTGTTAAAACGACAGGGTCCCGCTGGGGTAGGGAGAGACCAGGAAGAGAATCTGAAGGATAGGAGAGAAGTGGGATTCAAAAGCCTGGAGGCAACATGACAACAGAGGAGGACTAGGAAGGGGAGACTGATGGTTAAGGAGGAGCTGGGTTTAATTTCAGAGGCGGGGCAACGCTTGTGAGGCAACAGGGCAGAGAACATCAAGTACAAGTTGTCAAAGTAAATAGGGGACTTCCCTGGTGGCACAGTGGTTGGGAATCCGCCTGCCAATGCAGGGGACACGGGTTCGAGCCCTGGTCCGGGAAGATCCCACATGCCACGGAGCAACTAAGCCCGTGTGCCGCAACTACTCAGCCTGCGCTCTAGAGCCCGCTAGCCACAACTACTGAGCCCACGCGCCACAACTACTGAAGCCTGTGCACCTAGAGCCCGTGCTCTTCAACAGCAGAAGCCACCGCAGTGAGAAGCCCGCGCACCGCAACGAAGAGTAGCCCCCACTCACCGCGACTAGAGAAAGCCCGCGTGCAGCAACAAAGACCCAACGTAGCCAAAAAATAAATAAAATTATAAAAGCAAAAAAAAAAAAGTAAATAGGAAAGATTGTAAGGCAACTATACGCCAATTAAAAAAAAAACTAAATAGGAAAGAGAAAGCAAATAGCTAAAAATTAGATTGACAGGGCCATTCATAAAAGCCCATACAAATTTAGTGTGCATATCCTGCGACCCAGAAATTCTTATTAGTTTCTACTCTTAACACAAAAAAGAAACTAGGGCTTCCCTGGTGGCACAGTGGTTAAGAATCTGCCTGCCAATGCAGGGGACACGGGTTCAAGCCCTGGCCCAGGAAGATCCCACATGCTGCGGAGCAACTAAGCCCGTGCACCACAACTACTGAGCCTGCGCTCTAGAGCCCACGAGGCACAACTACTGAGCCCACGTGCCACAACTACTGAAGCCTGCGTGCCTAGAGCCCATGCTCTGCAACAGGAGAAGCCACCACAATGAGAAGCCCGAGCACCGCAATGAAGAGTAGCCCCAGCTCGCCACAACTAGAGAAAGCCTGAGCACAGCAACGAAGACCCAACACAGCCAAAGATAAAACAAACAAATAAATAAATTTATAAAAAAAGAAAAAAAAGAAACTAGCATGCACAAGGGCACACACACACACACAAGGATATTCACCACAGCACTGTTTTTCCTTATAAATTGGACACATCCTAAATGGTAACTCAGGAGAAGGGCTGAACCTCTATCTATCATATGGAATTACAAACAATTAAACAAGAAATGACTTATGCACCAAGATGAGAAAAAAGAACTTCAAAATACACTGGCAAGTGACAATGTGCTAGCCCTATGCAAATAAGTTATAATCAATACTTTTTTGGATACTTACATGGATGCACAGATGTATCTGGAAGTGTATACCCTGAATGGATGACAGTAGATACCTCTGGGGATGAAGAGCAGATACTGGTGGTGGAAGTCAGAGAGGACTTTACAGTCTTACGAATGCATTCTTTAGATGGAAAGTGTGCACAAGTTAACCTTCAAGGCCAGAAAAGGATGGAAGAGGCAGAGCACGTTTATTGGCCAAGAGAAAGGCACCAGTAACAGAGAAGTTAAAGATAGAAGAGAAGCTCTAGGTGGGGATAAGATTAAGAAAAGAAGGATGCGTCTTCCTGGGTCCATGGATGGAGGGGAACCTCCTAGAGGCTCCAACAGGTAGAAAGGAGACACAGGGAAGGAAAGGGAACACAGACCCAGATCCTTCCAGATGGCCTCAATTTCTAAGTAGGTGACCAAGTTGTTTGAGAGTGAGAGGGCAGAAAACAGGAAGAGAGTCGAGAATGATCAATATTTAGAGGCACGCAGTGGGGAAAAGAAAGGAGAGAAAGCTGGTTGGGAAGGAAACATTAATGAGCAGGGCTTGGGTTGGAATGAACCACTTACCCCACTAGCTACTTATAATACTGTTGGGGTGGAGCTACCTGAGTGAGAGGACAGAAAGATCAGGTGGGGGTAATACTGATCGAGGACAGGGTTTGGGCGCAGGTCTAGCACACGAAGAGCGTGTGTTAAAACGACAGGGTCCCGCTGGGGTAGGGAGAGACCAGGAAGAGAATCTGAAGGATAGGAGAGAAGTGGGATTCAAAAGCCTGGAGGCAACATGACAACAGAGGAGGACTAGGAAGGGGAGACTGATGGTTAAGGAGGAGCTGGGTTTAATTTCAGAGGCGGGGCAACAAGGACCTACTGCATAGCACAGGGAACTATACTCAACATTTTGTAATAACCTACAAGGGAGAAGAATCTGTAAAATTGATATATACGTATGTGTAACTGAATCACTGTGCTGTACACCTGAAACTAACACGACACTGTAGATCAACTTTACTTCAATAAAAAATATAAATATTTTAGCCAAAAAAAACCTTCAGAGGTGGGGCAGGTGTGGGAACAAACCACCCAGTCCAGGGTGGACATGGCACTGGGCGGGACTGAAGCAGAAGATGTGAGGGTCAGACTTGAGGTCAAGAAGGCCAAGATGTTGACAGGGTTATCGCATGGACATCAGTGAGGCTCGCAGGAGGGCCGAGGAAGGGAGGCCTGAGCCAGGTGGCACCTCAGTGAAGGGAAAGAAAGTGGTGCGGGTAGGGGCCAGTGCCTCCAAGGAGGGCGAGTGCCGACTCTCTGGTAGAAAAGGGACATCTTGGTGGCACTGGGCCCAGAGGAAGGGAAGGCCCTGCCCTCCTGGCCTGGAGTATGTGGGGTCTGAGAATAAGCCGCTGTGAGCTGGGGCTTCTGGGGAAGCAGAGGTTAAAGCGGCAGCGATGAGGAAAGCTCTCTCCACCCTAGGGAGCTTTTAAATGCTGGTTCCCACCCCCCAAAAAAAGGGGGGTTGCTTTCCCTGGAGGTCCAGTGGTTAAGACTCCATGCTTCCACTGCAAGGGGCACCGGTTCTATCCCTGGTCGGGGAAATAAGATCCCACACGCCACGTAGCCGGAAAAAAAAAAATTCTGGTGCCAGATCACCCCCCCACAGCTCCCTCCAAGAGAGGGATTTAGTTTGTCTAAGGCAGAACCTGGATAAGGGTGATTTTCAATTTGTGACAGGTTGAGACTTCCATAAGAGTTGCAAGAATAGTGCAAAGAATTCCCCTACACCCTTCATCCAGATTCCTTAAGGGTTAACATCCGAATCATTCTTCATCACTTACTATCTCCACACACATCTTCCCCAAAGCGCCTGCAGCTAAGTGGACGGGAATGCCTCAGAGCTCCCGGGTCATGCTCTTATGCTCCCAGGATCAAGAAGCACTGCTTAGTAGAGGAGCCCAGAGTGAACAGTGTAAAACGGCAAGGAGGTGAAGGTAAAGAAATGTTATAGAAATGAAGGCGGGGTGCCCTCTCACTCCGGCCCAGGGCCTTAAGGCAACATGGACGAGGGCCTGGCTGGCACTGCAGGTCTGCCACGCCTTCCCGTGAAGCAGCCACAGGCGTCCCGAGCCTGGGCCTCACCTGGTCCACCACTGCTGTCACTGCCCACCGGCGTCTGGCACTGTTTGAGAGAATGAAATGCTTACTCTTGGCACAAGTCATTTAGTGTCAGACTGGCCAGGAGCTTCAGGCAGGCTCTGGAGCCTGGAAGATTAGGTCCGGAGATGGGCCAACAGCTCTCAAAGGTCTGACCTGGGCATGTGAAGAGGAAGGGGATGTTTGAGGAAGGTGGGTGGAGGGGCAACAAGTCAATTCTGTCCCAGTGAGAACCAGCAAATGTCACCTCCCACCCCCTCCCATGGCCCCAATTTGTTTCCCCTCCAGAAAGCAGTGCTGAGCCCTAGGTCAAGGTAGCAGGACAGGTAGAGTGGGTACGGGGAAGGTGAGCCAGGTACCTTTTCCAGCACCTCCCCTGGATACAGGGGGAAGGGGTCCTGGGCCAGCCGGATCTCTAGGTCAGCGTGGCGGAGACGTACTTGTCCCGTGATGTCGAACAGCACGGCGTTCTGGGCGTCCCGGGCCACCGGGTTGGTTACTGTGCAGTAGTAGCGTGGGGGGATCGTCACCATGTGCTTGGGGGCAAACAGGACCCTGTTGGAGGGTGAGAAGCAGTGTGAGGACCCAGGGGACCCCCCGTTCCTATTCCCGAAGGAGGCGGCGAATGGGAAAGAAAGCTTCCTGTCACCCAAGCCAGGAAACAGGAAGGAGGAGGTGGACGATCATGCCAGCCAGGCTACCAGGCCCTCCTTGGCCCCAGGTGCCCCCATAGCCCAGTCCCAACACCAACCTCTCATTGTCCTGCCGGATGTAAGTCTTTGGCCCGACCTCCACGCGGGACACGTTGCTGTTCTGGTCCAGCACATGGATGTAGTGGTATGGCGGGATGCGGATGATGGACTCTTCAGTTGCCATGGTGACTCCTGAGCCCAGGGCGGCACAGAGTGTGAAAGACAGATGGGGAGAAGACAAAAGATGAGTCCAGGGGGCTTGGGATGAGGTGGGCATGAAGACTGGCTGGCGCTGGGGGAATGGGTCCTTCCTCCTCCAGCTCAGATTCTGCCATCCTTCACTGTCCCCACACCCATCTGTCCCTTTCTTCCCACCCAGGGCAGCCCATCCAGACCTCATCCCTGCCAAGAGATGCTGGATGCAGTTAACCACAGAAGCCCAGGGTTCTCCGCCAACTCCTTTCCCTCATTCCCATCTACTTTACCTCCCCCAAGCTTCCTGAAGTACTGGGAGGGGCTTAAGATCAAAACTTCCCCAATCTCCAACCCCCATAGTGTAGGAGGCAGAAACACACCAAGCTGGGAGAGTTGGTCAGCCTCTGGCGGTGCTGTGGGTCTTCCCCAGCACGGTCGGGGGCAGAGGCTCTGAAGAGCTCCCTGGCTCCTCCAGGGGCAGGCTCCTTTATTTCAGGGGATCCCAAGGGCCTCAGCTGTATGCAAACATTAGCCCATAGCCCAAGAATGTTTGCATGATCTTTGCGGCCCTCCCCCCTTGCACTTTAAGCAATCCTGGGATGAACTGTTTAGATGTGGGCCGCCTCTCAAGGAAGGGGTCCCTGATGGAACCGATGCTCCCATAGAATCAGCTGGATTAGAAACACCACAAAGGGGACTTCCCTGGTGGCGCAGTGGTTAAGAATCCGCCTGCCAATGCAGGGGACACGGGGTCGAGCC